>NC_087158.1:13260799-13310799 GCF_035594125.1 Scylla paramamosain
GTCTGGCAAATGAAGTTGAGAAATGCAGGGTGAAGTTATCAGTCTAATAGTGAATAGAAGTCCGATTAAGATCATTTATTAATAGTTGGAATAGAGTGGGTGATAGGACACAGGCTTGTGGAAGAACACTGTTATACATTTAGAAGAAGAGCAGAGCAGAGCAGAGAGAGAGAGAGAGAGAGAGAGAGAGAGAGAGAGAGAGAGAGAGAGAGAGAGAGAGAGAGAGAGAGAGAGAGAGAGAGAGAGAGAGTAATGGCTGCAGAATATTACCAAGAAGGAAGCAGTAAATTAGTTTGATGACAGCCCTGCAAGTGATGACAGTGTTGCGACCTCTCGGTGTCTGCAGCACGAAGTCATAATGATCATAATTGTGCAATAAACCATGACCATCTACGCACACCCAACACTCAACTTGTCACACATAAACGCCACTGAGCAAACATGTTCTTAAGTTACCCACATATGAGGAATTATTCTATTTGCATTCGAAGTTTTCATGTCCTTGAAACCACACTGAGATAGATAGATAGATAGATAGATAGATAGATAGATAGATAGATAGATAGATAGATAGACACAGACAGAAAGACAGACAGACAGATAGACAGACAGACACAAAGATAGAAAGACAGATTAACAGACAGACAGATAAATAGATAGATAGATAGATAAACAGACACACAGACAGACACAGGCCGAAAGAGAGAGAGAGAGAGAGAGAGAGAGAGAGAGAGAGAGAGATTATATTGAGCACAGCAGACAGACGTAACAGGTACAGTCGTAGTCAGAAGCCAAATCACTTGCCACACTTGCCTCCAATGGGCCTAGCATTTCCACCTTGAATCTCAACACCTTTGATCTGCTAAGAACTACAGTTGCCGTGTATAAGGAGACCGTCAGCACACTAGGGGATTTATGAGTTTTTTTTTGCCCCCAACCTCAACTCCTTTGCTAAGAGTGTATTCATGCTTTGTAAAGAGATTGCCAGCGTATATGAGGAATTAAGATGAAGGAGAATGGCGAGGTGCAGTGGAAGTGAGCGCGGTGTGTTGCTCCACTACTGGCCCTGATTCTATGTACATGCTTGTACTCCATGTGCATTCGTAAAGTTGCTCCAGTGAGTAATCTTCAGTCTTGTCACACGGTGATTGGAACGCCCTGCTATATGTAGCCTGAATAGTTACAAACTCTGTATGCAACTATTCTGGGAGGTCTAAACGGGCTTTTTTTTTTTTTTTCGTTTTTCTGCCATTCGCCAAACTTCTTGACACGTTAGAATGAATGAATATATGAACATAATCAAAGCAATGAATGACTCATCTCTTGATTGCCACGTCTCCTCATCCACCTTAATAGCACTATGGTGCAAGTCGAACTCCCTGCCTGCTTCTATATCACTCTTCGTATGACCTGAACTCTTTTAAGACGGAGGTTTCAAAAAACTCATCCTACAATTTTGGAGAATCTATTTGGTTCTTTAAGGACTGGCATTTCACTGGGCTATTTATTTATTTTTTTTTTCTTTCTTTTTCCTTCCTTTTTTTGGCCAGTGCCCCTCATACATGAAAAAGAGTATGATTTCAAAAGCCACAGGTATCACCAAAAAGCGTGATGGAATAGTAAACCCTTTAGTGCCTGCAGTTATATTTCCGCTCAGTGAAACCACTTAGGATCAATTAAATGAAGCAATAAGAGCCACACTGTCATTAGTTCTCAAGGGATTTGGCAGGGAAAATACACCAGCACGCTGAGGTACAAAAATTAATAAAATAAGTAAATAATAAATAAATAAATAAATAAATAAATAAATAAAATAAAAAAGAAGGGAAGAGAAGTAATGGCAGTAATAGAGACAAGGAAGGCTCGCTGGAAATAGGAATAAGGAATAAGAATAAAGCAGGAGGGATGACCTTTCGGGGGAATCACGGAAGGATAGGAGGGAAATATGCTAATGCTGCAGAGAAACTTTTTCCTTCTGATCAAAATCACGATGAGGAAAGGAAAGGAATTTCAGGATAAAAAAAAAAAAAAAAAAAGGAAAGGAATACGTACGTACACTCAGATTCAGATTTTTCCTCTATTTTTTTTTCGTTAATATAATTATATATATATATATATATATATATATATATATATATATATATATATATATATATATATATATATATATATATATATATATATATATATATATATATATATATATATATATATATATAGTGTGTGTGTGTGTGTGTGTGTGTGTGTGTGTGTGTGTGTGTGTGTTGTAATGAAAGTTAAAGAGGAATAATGTACAACTTCACTCATCATCATCATCACCATCATCATCATCATCATCATCATCATTATCATCATCATTATCATATCCAAGTAAAGTAAACGGACCACTATACACTATATACCATCATTATCATCATCATCATCATCATTGCTATTCTTTTTCCACTTTCCAATGAGTTATGGAAATATCTATCAGCCTGTTCTCTTTTGCCCTAAAAATCTGTTCACTGTGTGGCATCTGCATGTTTTCCGCGGTGAAAACTTAAAAAACACTCGTTCAGAATTTTACTCATCTCTTCCCCAGAACTGATTAAGTCTCCCTCAGATGACTTTAACAAGACTTATTATTTATCTGTTCTTTGTCCTATACAGGGTGTAACACGAGTTTCTGCGGATATCGCTAGAGGTGAAAATATAGGTTATTCTAAGTCTAAATCACCATTACGTAACCACATCAACAAAAAAACAAAACCTGAATATCCGCATCCGTATGTGTGTCCGCGATTACGAAAATTTATATCCACAATTGCACTCCCATCTGTCGAAAGTTTATATCCACAATTGCTCTCCCATCTGTCTCCCATTTGTACATCCGCTTTTCTCGACATCCGATACATCCCTCAATCAGAAATTCACTGGGGGCATCCGACGCCAGGCAGGCCGTGATGTAACACAAGGTCATCAACACAGGAACCTCGCCCTAGGAAATCCCTCCAGCTCCCCACGGCGCTCTTCACTCTCGCCATCGTGCAGTGTTAGCCCCGTACTCTGAATCGCTTTGCTTTCTCACCACAAATGTTTTCAAAGGCCACAGAGGTAATTAATCGGATTCTCAGGCGCTTCTCCGGTTAATAATGTTAAAATCTCGTTAGTTTGTCAATAAAACCAAAAAATAGATAAATAAATAAAATAAAATACCATATTCTCTCACCACGATCATTTTCAAAGGCCACAGAGATGATCAGCCGGATTCTCAAGTGTTTCCCCTGTTAATAATGTAGAAACCTCGTTAATCTATCACTAAAACCGCATAAATACTCTTAAAACTTCAACAAGAACCTTTTGAATGTAGCGGAGGTGCAGTGCAGAAATGTTTCAAATAATGGACTTTAGTCTTATGGATGTATTTCCCCGGCGACGATGACCTGCTCCAGCTGTCGTGACCGAAGGAACCAGTGGCGTAACTCAAGGGCGCGACAGATGTAATCCGGCATGAGGCGCGCCACGTTTTCTGCTGGATAGCGTAGTGAAAGACAAGCGCCAAGGATCCCAAGCAGGAGCTACCTATGTACGAGTACGTATTGTTTCGACTTCTTATAAGCACAGTCCCCTCCAACTGTCTCATACACTTATTTCTATAATGGAGCATCTTAAACAAGTACCGCAGCCTTGAAAAGATAAAATTAACCTTCTGTTCTCGTTTTTATTGTCTATTAACAAAACAAGAGCACAACGTGAGCAGGAATACACTTGCGAGGTGAGACCTGGCTTTCTCTCTCTCTCTCTCTCTCTCTCTCTCTCTCTCTCTCTCTCTCTCTCTCTCTCTCTCTCTCTCTCTCTCTCTCTCTTACTTTATTAATTGTGTAAATATTGTTTTTTTACTTTTTATATTTTAATGGTGTGCGGGAATATGTTCATGAGATGAATTTTTTTTTTCTCTCACTTTATCAATTATGAAGAAATTGTATGTATTTCTATCTATAGTGGAAGATGCACAGAAATACGTTTGCAAGACAAACACAACCTTGCTTTATCTCACATTATTTTGGAGGATCAAGGGAAACTCGTGTACTGCAGGCAATTATTGTGCCTCACTTTTATGATCGGCGCCATCATGACCTATTATGGTACATACCTTAAAAATCAACCAACCTCTTTCATGCACGTAATGAAAGCATTAATAGGCCATTTTCCTCTACTTGAGACAGTGAATGGAGCAAAATCCTCAAGTCTCATATAAAAGAGCAACGAAGGTAATTTCTTAATATGATTGGTAGTTTTTTTTAAGATACACAATTTAAAATCGGAAAAATATCCTGCCCACAAAAAAAAAAAAAAAAACAGCTCGCGCCATGTCGTGACGTCATTAACGCGGACTATGGTGACAGTTAACACTGAAAGCCACCGACAGAAATTAACACTTCCTAAATCATTACACGCACACACATTGATGAGTCAAGTTTACATGACATAGCGCCATTATAACTTTACTTAAAAATTTTAATTTCCTTCACGAACGTCGTTTCAATATCAAGTGCTGGCAACGAAAGCAACCCACAAAAATTAACACTGCCTAAATCACAACACGCACACGCAAAATCGAGTTTACTTTACATAACACACAGCGCCATTATAATCTTGAAAATCAATAAAAAAAATATCTTTCACGAACTTATTAGTACTAGCAATGAAAACAACCCACTAAAACTGGCACTTCCCAAATCATTATACGCACATGCAAAGTCGAGTTTACATAACACACACACACACACACACACACACACACGGGGGAAGGATGCCAGGAGGTGGAGGGCGTGAGGGGACCCGGACCAAAGGACTCCCCGCGAGTTCCTTAACCAGGGGAGGCGGGAGGCCGCTTCCTGCCGTGATTGTATCCTCGTTACGCTGATGATGGAAGGTGGGCCCCGAACGGCAGCTCATCATCACAGGAACCTCGCCCTACGAACGCCCTCGAACTCCCCACGCCCTCTCGCCCCCCACCCCTCGCCACCTATCACGCTGCGCTGGTCTGAAGGGTCTGTTTCCCCCCCGACGATAACCTAATATAGTTGTAGCCCAAGAAACACCAAGAGATGGAACGCGAAGGAAGACTATTAGAAGACAAGGAGGAAAGTAGGGAGATAAGTAGAAGGAACACCAAAAAAGAAGAGTATGAGTAAGCAATAAAGAAAGAAGATGATACGAAACGTGAAAGAAAGGAGACTATGAGAAAACTAGAAAGAAAAAAAAGGAAAACAGGTCGAGGGAACATCAAGAAGGAAAAATATCAGAAAACAAGAAAGGAGGAAGCTAGATAAAAGGAACACCAAGAGATGAAACGTGAAGAGGAAGAATATGACGAAACACGGAAGGAGGAAGACAGGTAGAAGGAACATTCAGGTGAAATGTGAAGGAAGAAGGAATAATATGAGAAAACAAGAAAGGAAGAGATGAGACATGAAAGGAGAAAGAGGAAAAATGAGGAAACAAGAAAGAAGGAAGAGACAATGAAGCATGAAAGGAGAAAGGGGAATAATGAAAAAAAAAAACAAGGAAGAAGGAAAACCAAGAGAAAATTAAACAAGAAAAGGGAAAATATAAGAAAATGAGAAGGAAGGAAGGTAGAAGGAAGAAATGAAGTAGGGAGAATATCAAGAGAAAATTAAACAAGAAAAGGGAAAATATAAGAAAATGAAAAGGAAGGAAGGTAGAAGGAAGAAATGAAGTAGGGAGAATATAAACAACATGCAAGCAGGTAACAACAACTTGAAACTGTTCTCTCAGCAGGACTATCAAGTAAACATTGGCCAGACCAGGAGCTAAGACATTATCACAGAGCACGTACTGTAAGCTCCACATCATCGCCACAATTACATATACTATCAGAAAATTTGGATATGAAGTCAAGTGTAAAACATATTTCATTGAATATTCTGAGTCTTTTTTTTTTTTTTTTTAATACGTGCGACACTGGCCTAGGTTAAGGGAAAAGGAACAAAAAAGAAAAAAACATACTAATACCTAAAGAGAAACCCAAAAGAACTAAAAAAAAAAAAATCTGCGAGTAAAGGCCACAGAAATAACTAATTGGTTCTCAAGAGTATTTTCCTCCTTGTTGTTGCAAATGCTTGTTAGATTATCACTAGAATCACGAAAATACGCTTGAAAATAACTTTACCAGGACATGTTAAATCCACTGGAGATAAGGAGCCTATACACTTGAAAATGTACTAAACAAGCAGGATTCAATGTTTGTCCAGGGGTCTCGTGTATGTCAAGTATATACGCTACGAAATAGTAATTATGGGTGAACTTTGCACATACCCTAAAGAAATACCTGTGGGAACTACTTCTCCTAACATTAGTCGAAAGTTCTTTACAAGTATAGGCTACGTAAAAGATAAATATGGATGCATACGCACATACAAGTGTACACTAAAGAACATAATATAAACAGTACTATTATCAAAGCACCGTATTCTCTAACATTTCAGCGCCTTCCCCTCGAATACTTACAACAGCTAGGCTCCAGTAGAGGGTCTTTGGTGATTCTAGTGATAGTTATAGTGTCTAGTACATGCATGAAACAAAAGAAAAGAAAAGAAAAAGAAGAAACCAAGAATTAAAATATAATAAAAGGCTAAACACACACACACACACACACACACTTATCATCCCTATAGTATTAAAAAATAACCCTAATGAAAGAACAAAGGCTGTCCATCGCCCCTTATAGTATTTCCACGTTTCTGTTCGAAGCTTCCATCTCGAGCCGGCATCGCGATACACCGGTGCTGCTGTGGCATGGCTGGCTCGAAGCATGGCGGGTACCTCTGAGGTGATAGTTCGAGCCACCACCAGTCAGCCAGGTATTCAATGGCCTATTATGATTCAAGTGATAGTTCTGGTGATTCTCCATATTGAATGAAACAAGTAATATAATAAAATAGAAGAAAAAATAAATAAATAAATAATGAAAATATAACAAAATCCATAAAAACAAAACGGACAAATAACATCTGCAACATTCAAAAACAATCCTAATGAGAGAAAAACTGGAAAACAATACATCAAAACACGGCTCCAAACACTCACTCTTATCTTACCGTGGCAGCACGCAGCATAATGCCCGGACGCATTCAGCCGCACATCCCTGCCCCTGCACCCACCCACACCTGCCACGTGCCTGCTAACCTGCCTGGGCGCGGTAGTAACGTTTCCCTGCCGCTGATGTTCACTGTGTTACTACGCTTGACTGATTCCCGCCCGCCACGTGAGTGTTTTCTTTTTTTCTCAACGGAGTGTTAAATGAGTAATGGTGGAACACACACACACACACACACACACACACACACACACAGAAAAATTAAGTTGATAAGATACAATAAATTAACAACTATAGACAGATAAACGAAAAGTAAATGAAAACTAAATAAGTATGTTAAGGAAATTTTACTATATACCTTTATTCTCACTCTGAATTACTTCCTAAAACCCACACACACGTTATCATCAACTACCAACAAAATTATAGCGTTTTATAAGTTTATCATATCAGCAGTAAAAGCTCCCATCGATTTATAATAAAAAATAACTAAATAATTAATTAAAAAAATAACTAAATAAATATGGATATTTTTCTCCGTCTATATTAAAAGCCAGCAAATTAAGGCACATTACAGAAGACCGAATGAGCGACCATAGTAATAAACAGCATAATATTAATTTGTACTTCTTATTACTTCCCGCTGGTCAAGAGCAACAATTTTTCTTATGGCGAATCTTGCTTAATGCCGCGTCACAAGCAGTGTGGTGAAGGTGTGGTGTGGGTTGTGTTAGGCTGCTATAATACTGCATCAGATATTTTTTTTTTTTTTTCTATGTATAATAAGGAATCACTGTGGAATTCCGTTATTTTTTTTTATCACTAATTACATACTGATGTCCTTCCACTTTTGAGACCTTTTTGTTTTTTTGTTTTTTAATAACTCACATTTTATATTGCTAATAACTGATATTGCAATGAATACTTCCATTTGTCAGTATCAAATTTTATCAGTCAATGCAGCTTATGATTGATTTTTCTAGCAACCACAACTAATTACTAATATTCCAGAAATTTACTCCCACTTGCCTGTATCAAATTTCAGCTGATTGCAATTCATTAGTTATTTTTCCCAATAACTTCCACCTCCACCACTAATTACTATTCCAATGTGTACAACTTCCACTCATATTTCAAATTAAGCACAAGGCATTACTGATAATTTTCTTTAATCACCTCAATATCAGGGACCTGTAGCTAATTACATTCATCATTACAACACACACAAGGAAGGTCACCACTTCCCCTCAGTGCTCCAAGTGACATCCTGCTTATTACACAATCCCATCCCTCAGCACGGCAGGCAGCTTCCTGCAGACATTGTCACCCAATCACTTCACTTCACAGAATACATTGCCAGCCCACATGGGACAATATGGCCAGGGAGGGCACCAGGCACCCCTCAAAGCCCCATCCTTGGCACTAGTGAGGGGGAGGGTGAAGAGGGCATTGTCACATTAGTGTAGACATGGTCAGAAGTTGAATTACTTACTGCACTCTATTTCTGTATCAGTTTTCCCTCAGTCTTGTCCTCTGGTCTGTCGGGAATCTATCTACTGTCAGGTTCTATAAGACTGTCAGCAGATCCGAGGATACAAGGTGAGGGAAGATGCTCAACATACAAGAGGCAAGTCCAGAATGTTATGTTTCTGACTATGACTTCACTCTGGACTTAGAATAATTCATGCAATACAAAATCAAGATTGCATCCTCTCAGGGTATGAAAAATCTAATCAATGTCTAATCAAAACAATAAAAAATGAGGCACCTTTTTTTTAAAAAAGCATTTGGTGTCAAAATAGAGAAACCCTCATTACATAAATGTGTTTTAATATTTTAAGACACAGTCACTTATTTATTTATATGTTTTTCAATTAAAACAGTACATGCATTAGGGTTATATATCACCTTCTTATCTGCACCCTTATTGTCAATCTTCGTTGTAGTGCTGTTTACAACATTTGAGACACCACCCTTGTCTTTGGCTGCTTTACTCACTGATTTCTTAGTAGCTTTATAATGTCCAAAATCAGAATTATGAATTGGAGTGCAATATGGGCACTTGTAAGGCGCTGAAAGATTAAGAAGTCTACAGCTGCATGATTTCTTGGAGCTCCCACTTGACATCACTCTTTTTGTTTTACGCTGAGGCTCAAAACTTGAGGCTGACAGCTCTGGCCTCAAGTACTGCTGCCTCTGTAGCTGCTGCAGGCGTGCACGTGCCTCCTGCTGCAAAGTGTCTGGGATGAAATCAGATCTTGCAAGCCTTGGTTTGGGGACTGCACCACCACCACTTGCCTCGCCCCCTGGTGGTGGAGAAGGTGCCCTGAAGTGGGGTTCCTGATGGCCAGTCCTGCTCCTTGAAGGTTTCCTAACAAAGTGACTAAAGCTCCCAGAATCAATGGCTTCCTCATATTCATCTTCCTCCTCTCGCCTCCAGTGCATTCTTGAGGGAACAGAGCATGTATGATTCACTCGGTAATCCCTACTGTTCCCTCTCAAGGTTGATGAGTATATGACATTGCGGTCACTCTGCTTTGGCACTCCTGAAGCATGGTGGAAGTGGTCTGAGCTGCACACTTTATCCTCCTCTCTGTGCCACCCTTCATGCACTCTTTCTCCTCTGTCTCTGTCACCTTTACTTGCAACATTTTCCTTGTTTCCTCCTCCTCCTCCTCCTGCAAAGCTGTCTTTATCCTGAGTATTATGTGGATGGGCTGAGGAAGAAGAGGAGGAGGTGGAGGAGGATTCAGGTGAGGGTGGTCTCTCCCCATCATCTTCCTCATCCCCACCCAAGCGACGAGTTGCTGCATCCTGTGGGGGTGGGGGGGGGAGAGAGAGAGAGAGAGAGAGAGAGAGAGAGAGAGAGAGAGAGAGAGAGAGAGAGAGAGAGAGAGAGAGAGAGAGAGAGAGAGAGAGAGAGAGAGAGAGAGAGAGAGAGAGAGAGAGAGAGAGAGAGAGAGAGAGAGAGAGAGAGAGAGAGAGAAATTTATCCAAATGAAACTACCACAATGCTAAGTCTGCACAGCCTATTGAGACCTTGAAACAGTAACCTTCTACCTTTGAACTTACAACATAGAGTGTGGCACAAAATAACCTACAGTACTCAGCTTCAATTGAAACATGGCCATCAAAGGAAACAGAAGAGAGAAAGCTGAAAAGAACACAGATGGCAATGTTGAAGTGGACACTGGATATCATTCAGAAGACATGTACAAAATGAAGAAGTGAGGAGAGCTGGAATGAAATGTATTAAGGCATGATTCCACCAAGGCAACACAGGCACCATGTAGCATGCAACTTGACTGGCTTTCAACAAATATGTTGAATGAGGCTTGTTGCCTACAACAAGGCAACATCATTGTTGCTTGTAGTATGCCACATCCTGTGTTGACTGCTGATTACCAGAAAACCTTTTCATTGATTCAACAAAAACTAAGCCAGTTCTCAACATTATGCCTCAGCAGACAGTTGCTGCTGCTGTACATTATCTAGTGTTGTGTGATGCTAAAAAAAAAAAAAAAAAAAAAAAAAAAAAAGTTGAAGATAACTTTTTTTTACTGAGAAATTACTGTCTGATGACCAATCAGTTTTCAAAAACTTTTAAAGGATGAGTGTGGAATGTTTCAATTACCTTTTTTCAACAAAGTAAATCCCAGGAAGTGACAAATTAACAAGATTTCTTTTGGGTTAAGCTTTTGTGCTAACAGTGAAAAAGCAGCATGCAAATTCTTGATATTCTTTGCCATTGCCATGTCAGTTAAATTTCTCAGCTAATCCCCACAGTGCATATAATTTAGCATGGTTATTCTTGTAATCTGCCAAGCATGTATCCCATAGAACCACAAGCTTCCTATATTCACCTATACATTCTACACTTTTTTCTTGAGACCAATTCATTTTGTTACCTTTCATCACTGAATCCTTCCCACAACTAGTGGGAAGGCAGCAACATGAGGCAACAGGCAACATTTTGTCGCATGCATCACATTCAACAGGCAACTTGTTGCCACTCATAGCATGACCCACAGTCACACGCAACATATTGCTTTGTGTTAAACTGGTCGAACAACACTTGGCCTGTGCGACAATGTAGCATGCCATATGTTGCCAGAATGTTGCCTCAGTGGAATCGCACCTTTATGTATGAGATCAGTTCAAAAATAAGATGAGCAACACAGTAAAATGAGAAGACCAGGATCTGATTAAAAGAGACAGGAGAAAACCAGCTGAGGGAAGATCAAGGGGAAGACAGAAAGTAAGATGGAGGGATGGATTTATGGTAGAACTGCAAAGGATGGGAGTCACAGAAAGATGCAAGGGACAGAAACAACAGGAGGAGGCTCGTACATGGTGCCAACCCTTGACTCTGGGAAAATGAGGAAAGGAGAAGACTAAGCTTGAATCACCTAACCTGTGTGCTGCTGAGTCTTACTTGGAACATGGTGATGGCCTCTGAGTTGAGGGCGTTGGCACTGCGAAGGAAGGCCTGCTTGGCTGCCTCCTGACACAGCAGCAGCTCAGAACGCAGCCTACTGTTTTCCTCCTCCAGGACCTGCAGCTGGAGCTTTACAAAATATCCACCATTAATTGCAGGAAAGTAAGGTGCTATACAAGTATGGTACATGTTAAGGTGATGGTAAGTTCAATGTTTAAACTGTCTAAGAAATGTAGATGAAAGTAAGATTATAATGTATTTTAGGATATTTACAGTCTATAATTCTGCCTTGCTTGTTTTGATGTGAATGGAATAGTATATAAATCTTCAGTAAAAATGTATGGCACATAAATTTCAATAAACATGAAATTTTACATAAACACTACCAAATAAAAAGCATGTTTCTATCACTTTATTCAGGTACAAAGCTCCCAAAACTATCTTTAGAGTCTGGTGCAAACAGTGGCATAATGAACAATATGAAACTTGCTGCCTGATCATGTGTCACATTGGTAAGTTTGATGTGTGTGGTTTGACATGCCACACATTGTTGATATGCCAATCTATTTTTCAGGTCATATATTAATACATGGCAACAATCCCTAGTGTGCAGGGCTACTAACTGCTGCCACCAAAGTCACCAAGCATGTCAAATAATATTGTCCATTGTGTCAGAATGTAGACCTCTTATTCTTAAAGATAGTTTTGGGAGGTACTGTACATACTTGCAAGCAATTATGCATTATAATAAATCAATAAAAGAATAAAAAAAGGATTACTTGCAAGCCATTATGCATCGCAATAGATGAATAAAAGAACCAAATTATATCAATTCATTTGATGCTGAAAAAAAATCACAACATGTCATCATGCAATTCTAATTCTAAAACATAAGGCGGGCAAAGAAAGCATCCAGACAGGTTTCTCTTTTACAAAATGAATGACGATTTAATTAACAATGTAACCATACCCAAACCATTATTCCATCTTGCATGCAGTGCCTGGAATGATGAGCAGTCCATCAGCATCATTTACTTCATCCACAATTCAAACATTTCAAACTCCTCTTGTTGACATCAACCAACAATAACACAGTGATATGATGTGTGTCTATTCTCTCCCTTCTATGTCAAATCCCAAAATGCAGACTAATAATGTAATTCATCCATCACCTGCATCTATAAGATTTGTGAACACCAAAACTAAGTAGTACAGTACTTAGTTGCTCTATATTACTATGCTACTCCCTTAGGGAATGTTGGTGTGGCTTCTAAGCTAACTGATCTCCTCAACCTACAATCTAGAATTCCATCAGACAATAAATAAATAATCTCATACATGATGCTTCATATAAAATACAAGAGCCTCCTGATTTAAACTTCATCAAAGAATAAGCAGGTAACCTTACACATAGAAGTTTCCTATAATCTAGAGCCTCATCAGACTATAAAAGAGATAACCATGAACCAAACACCTCACAAGACACAGGAACACTCACAGCTTTACTGCCGCTCCTTTCATGGACCTTTTTCCTCCACTTCACCAGTGTGCTGTGTGCCAGCCGCTTACTCCGCATGGTCCGGGCAATATTCTCCAAGTGTTGCTGTTGATGTGGAGAAAGTTTAAGATTTTAGCAATGATCTATATACTATAAAAGAACTAAATGTCTTCTTTCATTTGTGTCCATACTTTACTCATAAACACTTCCAGTCAGTCTTTCTTCATACATTACATGGATATGCCCACACTATCTCAGCATCCCAGCACACTTTTTATCCATCCCAAGAATCCTACATTGGTTTCTTAACTCTCCCAAGAATCCTACATTGGTTTCTTAACTCTCTTTTTGTTGCTCTGGTCAACCTTTTATTTTGGACTTGCCTTTGAACTGTCCTCTAGGCCCTAGGGTCTAGCATCTTTAGTGTTTATTTTTTTTTTACCAGTTCTTGTTGCCCTTGGCCAGAACACTTCTATCTATCTATCTATCTATCTATCTGTCTATCTATCTATATAATAGGCCAGCAATCCCACATGGCATGCCCCAGAACAGACAAGACATAAAAATAATAATAATAAAAAAAATCACAGCACAATAAAAACTGCTTGCATGGACACAGAAAAAAAAAATGGAGAATATAGTGCACTATTTTTAGCCTTTCTAGAGAATAGTAAAAAAAAAAAAAATTGTGTTCAAAAAGCTGTCAGAAGTTATTAAAAAATCTGTCTAGCAATGAAAGAAGCAAGGACTGATTTTGAACATTTTACACACCAGGAAAGAAAACAAGAAACCAAAAGTAGCACCAAAAAAAAAAATAAATAAATAAAAATATGAGGAAGGCAATGAGAAAGTGAGGCAGGATTTACTTTAGGGGAGATGAGGCAGTTCATTCATGCTGGTGTCCCCTTGATGAATGGAATGGTGTAACAGAGGGGGATGACAAGAGAGGGTGATAGTACATTAGCCAGAGATAGCAAGGAGTCCATCACCACACCAGCTGCTACAAATGGCTCAACACAGGAACAGAGCGTCAGTGTGAGAGTGCCAGGAAGGAAGGAAGGAAGGAAGGAAGGAAGGAAGGAAGGAAGGAAGGAAGAAAGAAAGAAAGAAAGAAAGAAAGAAAGAAAGAAAGAAAGAAAGAAAGAAAGAAAGAAAGAAAGAAAGAAAGAAAGAAAGAAAGAAAGAAAGAAAGAAAGAAAGAAAGAAAGAAAGGAAGGAAGGAAGGAAGGAAGAGAGGAAGGGAGGTAGAGAATAGGGAGAAGGAAGGGAGAAAGAGGAGGAAAATAGAGAATAAAAAATTAAAATTATAGAGAAAATGAAGAATGAAAGATACAAAGAATACAAAGATAGGAAGAAGGTAGATAGGACAGAAGGAGAGAAAATTAAGAGATCAGAAAGAAGATATAAAGGACAGAAAGAGGGAAGGTATACAAGATAGAAGGAAGGAAAGATGGTATAGAGAATAAAAAGGAAGGAAGGAAAGTAGGTAGAGAGAATATAGGAAAGGAAGGAAATAGAGGATAGAAGGAAAGGAAGAAGGTAAAGAGAATATAAGGAAGGAAGGTCAAGTGGAGAAAAGGATAGAAAAAGTGAGGAAGGGAAGAAAAGAGGAAAAAAACAAAGAAGGAAGAAATTAAGGAAAACTAAATATTATGAAGAAAAAGGAAGGAAGAAGATAGAAAGAAAACTAAGAGAGAGAGAACAGAAGTAGGAAAGGCAAGAAATCATATAATTAAAAAGAAAGAAAGGAAGAAAGAATAAGGAGATAAAAGGAAGATGAAAGAAGAAAAGCAGTTTATCAGTCCTCTACAAACCTTCTTCACAGCACTATCAGAATAAACCTCATAAGGCAAAGCTTTATCAACATACACCTCAAATCAACTACTCAACACCTCAAATCAACTGCTCACAGAAGGAAGACTTCATCAGTTATACCTCATCCTGATCCTCCAGCTCCTGCATCCTCCTTGATAACATATCCTTGTCCTTCTTCTGTGCCTCCAGCTGCTTCCTCAGGTTGGCAACTTCCTGCATGATCAAAGAGCGTGTCAGTTGCTTCACGATACACTAAGTCACCTCTATCAACTATGATGAAAGCAGTGTCTTCATCTCTTTCTAATAATTATACAAGCATGTGTTGAGTAATAGATAAATATGAGAAAAGTATGAAAATTATAAAGGGAAGGTAATTAAACAAAGATAGGTATGTATAGCTCTCCACACAACAGTATACAATTTTTTTCTTTATGTAAGAGAGGTTCTGGCCTAGATCAAAAAAATTTTGAAAAGAAAGAAAATAGGCCCACTGAAAGTAGCATAGAATGAACTAAAAGGATAAAGAAATAAAAACAAGAGGTATGCAACATTTAAGGGAAAGACTAGATAAATATAGATATGGAGAGGGATTACATGCACCTAGCTCTGATCATGCATACTACAACTAGAAAAATATAACTAAGTAAATATTTACACATGAATTTAGAGTTACCTGTTGCAACTGTACTGTAGCCTCCTTATATCTGTCTCTTTGGATGGAGGTTTCCCGCACCACCTCAGAAAGAGACCTCACCTGTTTGAGAAGCTCATTCTTCTCATGGCGCAAGATGCCTACACAGTTTCGAACTTCTTGTAGTCCAGCCTGAAATATGAAACTATTTTATCAAAGAATAGTCTAAAATGAGTAAGCGGCTACTTGATGTGTTTGTGTGCAAGAATGTTATAAAGTTCTCTGGAATTAACAATCTAAACAACTGCAAATGTAAAAATGAAAAAAAAAAAAAAAAAGTATTTCAGTTTTATAATGATGGTAACAAGTGACAACACCAGACTTAGTCCTCACCTGGACATGATCATCCAGGCTGTTGATAGCCAAAGTTAGGTTGTCCAGGCCATGAACATTCTCACTCCACGTCTCTCTTACTTCCACTGTCCTCTCTGAACATGAAGGTCATTGTGATGGAAGAATATTTAACATACTCAATTACTCACATGTCTAAAGAAACATTTGTACTTGCAACAAGTAATAAAAGTTCTATTTTTATTACTGAGAAGAGCTCTGCAATGAAATTTAAATAATCATCTGAAAACTTTAATGTTTAATCAAATACACATATTAATCTAGAGCTTATAGTTTACAATTCAGACATTAAATTCTAACCACAAAATTGCTGAACCTGAAAAATAAACTCAATTCCAACATAAGGTCATCAAGCAGCACCTACCTTTCACTGTGGCATGAGGTCTCTTGGCCTGCAAGCCAGCACCTGGTGAGCCACCCTTGCCCTCCTCCATCGGGTCCTCCTGCTCAGAGGCCTCCTCACCTGGTGCCCTTCCTCCAGCCTGGGGCAGCTCCTCCTCTGTTGGTGGGCCCACATCTGTGTCAGTGCTTGGAGAGGCCATGAATGCTCCTAGGTTTCCCTATAAGAAATGTTTATTGGGATAATAAGATAAGCTTAATGTAACACTGGTCCAGGCTGTGGTAAGAGTAAGGGAATTTTAGAATGATAAGAGAAGCTGTCAGCAAGCATTAGAATATGCAGAGGAAAACTATTATGTACAGTGACTTTCTAGCCAAAATAAACAAAATAAATCAAGCATAGTTTAATCAAATGTAGTGCAGATTCACAACTTTTCTGAAGTAAAAGAAAACTCTGAAACAAAAAATCTTTTCCATGGATGTCATCTGCACAAAAGTCAAATAGTGTTCAGACATTTCATTACATGAATATATATATATATATATATATATATATATATATATATATATATATATATATATATATATATATATATATATATATATATATATATATATATATATATATATATATATATATATATATATATAATCATTTTCATAAGGCAGAATTATTTAAAGCTAATTAGCTCTTCACATTAGCAAGAGTTAATACATTTAAAATAGTTTAGCAAATGGCTTTGGGCTGATGTGTTGCTGTGCCACCACCCACCACCACAGCAGCCACTCACCCTTGCTGCAAAGGATCTTTTAAATCATTGTCTGCTAACTCAAGAGTTTATCATATTTCTTTTTATTTGTATGGAAATCAATTTCTTTCTTTACAGTGGTGAATACAGAGTCATTAAGAAATGTTTCACAATTTAACCAAATAGTTAATAATGTGGCAGACAGCAATAGCAGTGACTCACCACCATCCTCCATTCTGTCTACTAAAGACTCAGCCCCCTTGATAAAAACAAAATCAAAAGTTTGCCAAATGAATATATATATATATATATATATATATATATATATATATATATATATATATATATATATATATATATATATATATAATCTAAACCACATAAAAATTGTCAGAAAAGGAATTTGCTCATGAAATCAACAGGAAAAAATTTACTAAGACTGCACAATAACCATGTGCATTTTCAGGTCTCCTCAATGAACACACCCCAAAAAAAAAAACATTAAAACAACATGCAAGGCTCAGAAAACGCCTTTAACATACTACTAAACAAATACCATTGCGCTTATAACAAGCATCCATCCTGTCCGCCACCTGCCTCTTGACAAGAAAACAGCAAGTCTGAGTAACACCTTGTCACAGATCAATAATATTACCAACGGCCGAAAATGACATTACACAAACTTCACAACTGCCTAAATTACAAACAAGGCAGTAAGCTACAGGAATATACACAGCTATTGAAAGAGCTGAGAAAGCACTACAGACACGAGTTAAAAAAAAATATGTTGGAAGACTGTCACTTTTGAATGAATGGCGAAAATACTACCGTGAGATGCTCCTCCCAGCGAGACCTCCGACCTTTTGCAGCAGCTCGATTTGTTTACATCGAGGAGGCTTCGAATGATCGCCTTGGCAACGGCGTCCTTTCCTAAGACAAAACTACTAATGGAAAGCAATTATATTTCCTTACATATCATAGGCACTGATGATCAGGAGAACGTGATAAATGTAAAATTTACATGTAATAATAAAAACAAGAGTACAGTATAGTCCCTCACCTCCAGTACAGCATTAAAGAAATATTTTCACAGAAACTCATTCTCACCTCATTTACACACAATATAATTGACAGAGCATAACAATTAGCAGTGATGTTTGTAATAACAAAACAAACAAACAATACTCCACATAATCTAAGAACGATATAGGTGGACTTCAAACAACACGGATTTATATTTTGTAAGAAAAAAAAAGTAGTGCAAAACAGCCAAGCTGCATATGTTGTTTAATCTTAAAGCAATAAAACAGACCAAAGATACTGTATAATAATTCAAGAACTTAGCTACAAGTGAACTTCAAACAGCATAAGCAAATCAATATGAAAGAAAAATAGCATAAAAAAGTAAGTTGTTTATAGTGTGAAGCAAGAAATCCATAAAGTACTTGAAATCCATTGTTATAGGAGACAAGAAAGGTGTAATTTAGTTAGGTAATTATCATTGTGAATGTCAGTGTTTGTTTATATTTTGGTCTCGTCTCGGGACTCGGGACTTCAGGAGTCGGGACGCTAATGGGTGATAGGTGACGGGTGATTGGTGGCGGCTCATCCCGGCACCACACACACACACACGTTTAAAGGTGTCTTTTACTTACCAGAAAAGATGTATGTGTTGCAGGTCATGAGTGGTGTCCGCCGCGGCGAGTGATGCTACATTCCCGTCAGGGTCTGAGCTGGATTCAATGAAAAATTGTTATTTCACAAGCTTTGACAGTGTATATTCTCTGATAGGTTTTAAGATATGCAGGGCCTACCTTGACATTTCACCACTAATCAGTCTTGCTTTGCTTACTTACTTTACCTGTCTCATACTGTAAAAAAAAAGTGCCTTTGGTTACTTGTCTAGTCACAGAACTTTAATTATGACATTTGACCAGCACATTGATTGGTCAAATGCAATGACAGCACCATTAAAGTTATGGTAAATTTATAGTTTAAGCCAATGTCCCTAATCTCTACCCACGGCCCCCCAATCCCTCAAGCAAGCTTGGGGGCCTGTGGGGAACCTAACCTAACCTAACCTGCCCGCGCAGCTTATGGGTACTTATAGAGACTTCCTATTGGTCCAACTCGTGGTGTTAAGTGGTGGTAGCACGTGATTGGCCCGAGGAATTATAGACACAGTGATCCTATCCAGCAGCTACCCACAATTTAAAGCATTAAACAACTGAAGTTCAGGCAACAATACACCAATTATGTTTACCTGTGGACTTGGAAAAAGTTGAGAGCGCTGTGCATTCCCAGGCCTATTGTGGCGTTATTATTAATTTCCGACAAGTAGTGTAATCATTAGAAATGATGTGAATAGTGAGAAGAACAAAATGAAGTAGGTTATTACCACGTAGTGTGTAATGGCTTAAACTATAATAAAACCAAAGTTAGGTTATTACATTGGTAATTTTGACATGAAGTGTATAGTTTCTGGTTGTAGTAAGGTTAACATTCTCACCAAGGGATTTTTGGGGGCAGAGACCCCCCTCAGCAGCTATGAGGTTAATAATAATGCCAGCTAGGAGATCAGTAGAGGCAGAATCCTATCAGGACCCAGGAGGTTAGGTAAATAATCATGCCTGCGGAGCACAGGTGAGTTTAATTTTGCCCAGCACCAAGTGTGGCAAGATTAGACAGACATTGTGCTCAGTCTGTTAGAGTGTGTGTTTGACAAATCACCAAAGAGGTAGGAGTTCTCTGATCAGAAACTTAACCAGACATCAATGTCCTTGCCCACAATATTAAATGGGGTAAACTATAATGTTATTTTCCCACATTATCACCTTAAAGATGACATATAATTATGCTCTAGAGGTGCATGAGGCAGTAAGATGTTGGTGCCGGTGTTCACCCTCGACCTGAAGCAGAAGATCCTCCCAGGCCGAGTGTGCATTGGCAAGTATGACAGTGCCCACGCCTGCCTCACTGCCTCCACCACGGCCGACAAGGTGAGCAGAGCAATGGACTTCAGATTGAGGGAAACATAAAACATTGAGGAGATAAGCACATGTTAATTGACTGTTGACCATGACCATACCAGATTGAGACAACATAGAATATAGTTGAAATTGTATGTTAAGTAACTGTTGACATGACTTTACCAGAGTGAGGCAACAAAAAACTTAGTGGAAAGGAATGCATGTGAATTCACTTGACCATGAATATAGTATGTTAGTTATTACATTTACTAGGTATCACTGCTGAACCTTGCACCCACAGGTGTTCATCCACAACCCACACCAGCGCCTGGGCACTTCAGGGGGCCGGATGTCCCTCAGCCAGAGCAGTGCTGAGATCTCTCTCCTCAACATCAACCAAACTGTGTCAGCCATCACTGCCGGCGTGCTGACTCAGGCTCGGCACGGCGACACTCTGGTGGTGGGCACACCAACCAATGTGCTCGCCTATGACGTACAGAACAACGCTGATGTCTTCTATAAAGATGTGTGTCCCACTTTGTTCTTGTTATGCTCTTCTTATCTTATTACTCATATCTGTTGTCAATCATGTGCTTTTTTTTATAGCTTGCTCTGTGTTTATAATGTTTACTTATAGTACCTGGTGGCCCACAAGACTGTTCCTTTCCACCAGGGGCGAACAGAGCTAAGAGTCTGAATGATGTGTGAGTGTGTGGTGCCTTGTCTGGGCACCATGTGTGGGATTGCTAGCCTGGTATATAGATAGATAAAAACATGGTGCCAGTGTTGCCCCTTAACTTGCCAAGCCCTGTTGAATGTAGGCACAACACAACATTGTAGTGATTGAAACTAGGAGGGAGAATTAGACATGACATTTGTAAACTGGAAACCTTATAAATTACTGGGATGTTCATGTTTCCTTTCCCACCAGGTCTCAGATGGTGCTAATGCCATTGCCATCGGTCGCCTTGGCCACCACCTGTCCCCCATGGCTCTCATTGGTGGGAACTGCTCCATCCATGGGTTTGACAGTGAGGGGAATGACCCATTCTGGACTGTGACAGGAGATAATGTCACCTCCCTCACACTGACTGATTTTGATGGTGATGAAGAAAATGAGGTGAATAATTAAAGAAAACTAGATATTTCCCTTCAGAAAAGAATATAAATCATATTCTTGGTGTTATCAATATGTGTATATTCATTTTCATTGTTTACATTCCCCAAAAAGAACAAGAGAGTGTCTGTAGCTGAGTGGCCTGTTATCCCTACAGCTGTTGGTTGGCTCAGAGGACTTTGACATTCGTGTCTTCAAGAATGAGGAGATAATGTTTGAGATCTCGGAGACAGAGGCAGTGACAGCCCTGTGCCCCATGCAGGGATCTCGCTTTGGCTATGCCCTGGCAAATGGCACAGTGGGGGTGTATGAGAAGCTGGCCAGATGGTGGAGGATCAAGGTAAGACAGCATGGCTGAAAATTACCCATCTTGATTTTAAGGAGGGTTTTAGCTACAGAAGTAAATTATTTTTTGTCTGTCAAGATTGGTGTTCAATGGAATTGTCTCAAAAGGATGGTTGTTTACATAGATTTCAGTGATATAAGGATGCAACAGTTATTGATATTAGTCACTATGTTATATCATTGTATCATAAGAATATATTTGGCTACTATTTCCAATCATCATCGGTAATATTCTGCTTCTCTATGGAGAACCTCCTTCAACAGATGGTTTTGGATGGTTCTATTACTCAAATCTTCCATTCTGCCAGACATTTCAAACATTCTGAGGAGACACATCTGTCAGTGACTAAAGGTGGACAGAGTCAGTGGCATGATTATTTGATATAGTATTCTTTCCATTCCAGTCCAAGAACCAGGCCATTGCCATCTACAGCTATGACCTGGATGGTGACGGTGTCCCTGAGCTCATAACAGGATGGAGCAATGGCAAGATTGATGCAAGGAATGACCGGAGTGGAGAAGTGATGTTCAAGGTCAGCTTCAGGGACAAAAACAATCAGTTGTTTTCAGTTCTTTCTTAGCAGTAAACCATTTGCAGAACAATAGCTTCTGTCTTCTATTTCCTTCATTTCACTTTTACTTTATATTTTTCCTTACTTTCTGAAAATATGCTTGGCTGATATTTTTCCATGTTTCTGTATTTGTTATTATCATTCTCTTCATTCCTTGATAGGCAGACCAGTTTTCAATGTGGAAAGAAAGCACATCTGTGTGCTTGTACGTGATTATTCATTAAGGATTCCTCAGGTAATTCTACATATTTTCTTACTTTGCAGGACAACTTTCAGTCTACTGTGGCAGGGATTGTGGAGGGGGACTATCGCATGGATGGCAAGAATCAGCTGATCGCCTGCTCTGTGGATGGAGAAGGTATGTGCTCCTCTCAAAAGATGTACGTTATCTCTTTATAATTCATTATTTCTTGCATTCTGTGTTAATTCATATAAAATGTTATGATAGAACTACAGTCATGCCACTCCAGAGATATGTAATTTCCTTCCATCATGTCCACTTAGATTCCTTCTTTTGTCTCTTAGGTATTTTACTCTCATTGTTGACATCCTTGCCATCATATATTGCTTGCTGGAGAAATGCAACAAATGAATGCCATGGATGGATTTTTTATGTAAGAGGGAATCTGGCCAAGGGCAACAAAAGAAGGCACACTGGAGGTGCCAGTCTTAAAAGAGTATTGTTAAAAAGAATATCCAAAGTTATAAGACATCTTGAAACCTCTCTTCTGCTAAATAAACTATTAGGTCATTCTCCTCTTCAGAAATTATATAAATGAAACATAAACACACATAAATAGAAATTTTTTATTCCATCCCTATGAATCTCTCTCTCTCTCTCTCTCTCTCTCTCTCTCTCTCTCTCTCTCTCTCTCTCTCTCTCTCTCTCTCTCTCTCTCTCTCTCTCTCTCTCTCTCTCTCTCTCTCTCTCTCTCTCTCTCTCTCTCTCTCTCTCTCTCTCTCTCTCTCTCTCTCTCTCTCTCTCTCTCTCTCTCTCTCTCTCTCTCTCTCTCTCTCTCTCTCTCTCTCTCTCTCTCTCTCTCTCTCTCTCTCTCTCTCTCTCTCTCTCTCTCTCTCTCTCTCATCCCACCAAGTCCGGGGCTACAAGGCATCCACCGCTGAGACCCGCTATTCCATGATGGACGTGAACATTGAGCAGGAGACCATCAGGGAGCTGAGCCAGCGACGCCACACCCTCCTGCTGGAACTGAAGAACTATGAGGAGAATCAGCGCATGGGTTCCTCAGGGGAAATTGTGTATGGCAAACCCTCCACTGCCGGAGACCAAGTGGGCATCATCCCGGTGAGGCTCCAGAGATGAGGTGCTTCCTTGGTATCCCAAGGAATGGTATCCCATTTTGTGTTCCTCAGTTCAGGCTTGACTGGACACTGATGTTTTAGTTCATTGTGTGTTTATTTTCATAATATTTTCCTACTGATAATTTTTACTATAAGCCAGCCTCACTAAACAATAACATGAGTGACCCTTATGTACTGTCACCATCCATAGTAAGTACCTCAGGCCTGCCACAGGCAGCAACATGACAGGGATGGGTATCCAAACATATTCCCCTCCTATATAATAGTTCACTATCATCTCAGATTATGCAATCTCATATATATATATATATATATATATATATATATATATATATATATATATATATATATATATATATATATATATATATATATATATATATATATATATATATATATATATATATATATATATATATATATATATAAGAGTAAATAAACCAGGCCTGCTGTAGCCAGGGAACAAATGTGTGTTGATAAAGGTGAGATATATATATATATATATATATATATATATATATATATATATATATATATATATATATATATATATATATATATATATATATATATATATATATATATATTTCTCTCTCTCTCTCTCTCTCTCACACCTTTATCAACACACATTTGTTCCCTGGCTACAGCAGGCCTGGTTTATTTACTATACTATGGACTGTAACTGTACCTTAGCTGTTTGCCTTTCTCCACCTCAAAACTAGTACTTCTCTACCTCACTCTATTTTATCTGCTTTTATTTATTTATTTTTATTATTTTTTTATCTATCTGTTTATTTATTTATTTATTTTTATTTATTTTATTTTATTTTATTTTATTCTATTTATTTTTTTTTTTCATGGCTTCTTGTATACTTGTGAGCTGATGTGCATGTTATGTCTTAGATGTTGAAGGAAGGCAGCTTGTGAATTTGTTGATTAAATGCATGTTCCTTTGCAAAATATATCCCAGATTATTGTTGTTATAAGACTGCCATGTTATAAGGAATTAATGTGGATGGCTTTTGCATTCTTATCCTCAGGCCAACACTCAGCTGCAGACTGGACTGGCCATCAACATGGGGAATGAAGAAAAGAATAAACCAGTAAGCATCTTGCAGGTTACATTATTTTAAATCTAAACATCATAATGAATCAGTGAACAAAAACCAGATACATATAGAACTGCTGCATGTATTTGTTGTATTTCAAATGTTTTGATAGGAGTGCCTCACTTGCAGCTTCTGTATAGAATTCCTGTATGTTTTTGTTGTATTTCAAATGTTTTGATAGCAGTGCCTCTTTCACAGCCCCATGTTGAGATTGCCCTGGCCACCACCAATGACACTGTGATCCGAGCCGTCATCATATTTGCTGAGGGAATCTTTGAGGGCGAGAGTCACGTGTACCACCCTCGGGAGTCAATCCTGACCAGCAACATCAGGATCCCACTTTACCCCCCAAAGGTACAAGGGTGTTGCCAGCACTGCACCAGCATGCCACCATTGTAGGGTTATGTAATGGTGAGATGTCATTGTTGTCATTCACAGGAAAAATAAAGTATGCCTATCATTAACTAGAATTGATAGCTTCTTCAGTTTTGTTTCATAAGATAATGTTGATACAACACAGCCTCTCAGAACTATTTTACCATCTCCTACAGTTTGAGGAGATGATTTCTTACAGTATGTGGTTTTACCTCTGTGTATAAATTTCATAAAGAAAGATGCAACAGTCTCCCAAAACTTCTTTATCATTTATAGTTTGGGAGAAGATTTTTGATTAGTTCACCTAGCTGCACTTGTGGTTCCCTCATCTTCATGTCTGACTATCTACTTACAACCCTGACGTACCTGACTGAATTCAGGAAACCATTTTAGAATGAAAGAATGGAATTATACCATTTAAAAAGCAAACTGGGATGAGATAACAGTGTTTTCACATGCAGGATGTTCCTGTTGACCTGCACATCAAGGCCATGGTGGGCTACAAGGCATCCCTGCACTACCACGTGTTTGAGTTGACCCGCCAGCTGCCGCGCTTTTCCATGTACGCCCTCTGCACTGTGGCCGTCACCCCCCCACAAGGATATGTCAAGTTTAAGCTGCCTGAGAGGGTAGCAAGGGTGAGTGACAGATTGTCTCATTATTTTTCTTTCAGTGTAAACTTATCTTTCATACCAGCCAGGCTATCAGAATCTTATAGTTGGTCAGCTTTTGATGAAAAAATGGGAGCAGTGTTTCTGTCTATCTCTATACCAGGCCCAGACAAAACACCACACACTTTCATATACATCATTCACTCTATTAGCTCCATCAGCTCTTGGTGAAAGAATACTACCACTGTATTCCCTGCATGTCATAAAAGGTGACTAGAAGGGATGGAGTGAGGGGCTGGCAACTCCCTTCTCTGTATAGTGTCCTACAAATAGACAAGAGAAAACAAACAAGCAATTTTTCAGTAATAGTATTAATCAAAAGCAGCAACTTCAACTCCTCAACTTTCCTTTTGGAGAGAGAAATTATAGACAGCATTTAGTGACATGCATGATAATGGTCTTTGCTCACCTCAGATTGTTATGTGGGTGAATTCCAACTTCCTGCTCCTGGAAGACCTGCAGCTGGATGAAGACGGCGCCCTGGACGTGTCTTTCCTGTCCCTCCGCACCAGCATGCCACTCCTTATCCAGGCCAACAATCAGTGCGAAATGACCATCCGCACAGACGACATGGAGCTGGCCAGCGACCTCATCCAGGCGTTGGCTAACTACCTCAATCTTGAAGACCTCCAGGTAATGTTCCTCACCTTATTTCATCAGTTCATATATATATATATATATATATATATATATATATATATATATATATATATATATATATATATATATATATATATATATATATATATATATATATATTTATTTATTTATTTATTTATTTATTTATTTATTTATATATTTATTTATTTATCTATCTATTGTTATTTTCTTTTTACTCTTTCATGTTTAATTGTAATATTTTTCTCTTATATCCATCCATGCAGCTCAGCTGTGATGTTACATTTGTTTCCTTGTGTCTATTTAAACTACATGTAAACTTTTCAGCATGCAATTTATAGTGTTATCTGAATGTCTTCAAGGATTTAACCATTTTGACTAGATTTTAAGTTGTTTTTATATCTTCACTAATTTTCTTAGAGTAGTTAGAATGGAGACTAGACTGTTTGTGTCATACAGTCATCCTATCATCATTAATTTTATTTTCCGCTTTACATACTGATAACTTGAAACAACTACAGTATGTGAGCAGTTGCTAGGTCTTATTTATTTCATTACTTTTAGAAAATTAAGGACATATCTGAATATACCATCATTACCACCACTATTTCTCCTTAAGTTAACGGTTGAAGAAACCTGGGTTTTTTTTTTCATTTTTTTTAGGGTTTTAATGTTTTTTGGGGTTTTATTTTTATTTTCATTTTTTTATTCTAAATATTTATGTGTAAATCAGTTTAAATAAAGAATTAAAAAGCAATGTAAAGTGAAATAAAGATTTGATTTTTTTATTTTTTAATCTATTTATTCATTTTATTTTATTTATTTATTTTATTTTTTATTTTTTTTCCTTATGTAGGAGGGGCACCAGCCAAGAGCAGTAAAATTATAATAAAAAAAAAAAAAAAAGCCCACTGAGGTGCCAGTCCCCAAACAGAGTCAAAGTGGTCATCAAAAATTAAAGGATAAATGTCTTGAAATCTCCCTTTTCAAAGAGTTTAAGTCATAAAAAGGAGGAAATACAGAAGCAGGAAGGGAGTTCCAGAGTTTACCAGAGAAAGGGATGAATGATTGAGAACACTGGCTAACTCTTGCTTTAGAGAGGTGGACAGAAGAGGGGTGAGTGAAAGAAGAGGCCACAGGAGGAGAGGAGGCATACAGTTAACAGGATCAATAGAGAAGTTAGCATGAAAAAAGCGGTAGAAGATAGCAAGAGATGCAACACTGTGGCAATGAGAAAGAGGCTGAAGACAGTCATTTAGAGTAGAGGAGTTGATAAAATGAAAAGCTTTTGATTCCACCCTGTCTAAAAGAGCACTATGAGTGGAACCACCCCATGCAGGTAAAACACATTCCATACATGGACGGCAAGGCCCCTTTACAGAGTTAGCAGCTGGCAGGTGAGAGAAACTGTCAGAGACGACTTAGAATGCCCAACTTTACAGTAGCTGTTTTAGCTAGAGATTAGATGTGAAGTTTTCAGTTTAGATTATAAGTAATGGGCAGACCAAGGATGTTCATTGTAGTAGAGCAAGACAGTTGAGTGTCATTGAAGAGGGAATAGTTGTCTAGAAGGTTGTGTCGAGTTGATACTTGGAGGAATTGAGTTTTTGTGTCATTGAACAATACTAAGTTTGCCCTGCCACAATCAGAAATTTTATAGAGATCAGAAGTCGCATCCTGTGGCTTCCCTGCAAGAACTGCTTACTTCCTGAAGGGTTGAACGTTTACGAAAAGACGTGGAAAAGTGCAGGGTGGTATCATCAACGTAGGAGTGGATAGGACAAGAAGTTTGGTTCAGAAGACCATTGATGAACAATGGGAAGAGAGAGGGTGACAAGGCAGAACCCAGAGGAACATCACTGTTAATGAATTTAGGAGAAGAACAGTGACCATCTACCACAGCAGCAACAGAATGGTCAGAAAGGAAACTTAAAAAGAAGTTAGAGAGAATGATAGAAGCCATAGGAGGGTAGTTTGGAAATCAAAGCTTTGTGCCAGACTCTATCAAAAGCTTTTGAAATGTCTAAGCCAACAGCAAAAGTTTCATGAAAATCCCTAAAAGAGAATGACCCAAAGCCAGATGATCACTAGTAGAGCTGCATCAACAGAATCCATACTGGCGATCAGATAGAAAGTTGTGAAGTGATAGATGTGTAAGAATCTTCCTGTTGAGGGTAGATTAAAAACTTTAGGGAGGCAGGAAATTAAAGCAATAGGACAGTAGTTTGAGGGATTAGAATGGTCACTCTTTTTAAGAACAGGCTGAATGTAGGCAAACTTCCAGCAAGAAGGAAAGGCAGATGTTGATAGAGTTGGAAGAGTTTGACTAGGCAAGGTGCAAGCACAGAGGCACAGTTTCAGAGAACAATAGGAGGGACCACATCAGGTTCATATGCCTCCCGACAGTTAAGGCCAGCGAGGGCATGGAAAACATTATTATGAAGGATCTTATTGGGTAGCATGTAGTAGTTGGAGAGTGAAGGAGAGGGAGGAACAAATCCTGAGTGATCCAGGTTAGAGTTTTTAGCAAAACTGAGCAAAGAGTTCAGCGTTAAAAATAGATGAGATGTCAGTGGTGCCATCAGGTTGAAATGAAGGAGAGAAAGAAGAAGCGAAGTTAATGGAGATGTTTTTGGCTAGTTGCCAGAAATGACAAGGGGAGTCAGATCTTGAAAGATTTTGACACTTTCCATCTGAAGGACAGACACTTGTTTAGGTCATGCTGATGCAAGTTGTTTCAATTGGACAGAGCCTGTATTACCTTGTACTGTACAGGAAATGAATGGGTCAGACTTAATTACTTTTACATTTTTCATGTATATGTACATATATAGACCTTATTTAGTAATATGATATAAAACTAAATTTTTATATGTAGAATATTATTATTATTATTTATTTATTTATTTTTTTATTTTTTTTTACAACCCTGTTTCAGGTTGAGGCAGACTTCCCCTCAGAGTTGGACCAGCTTGCCTCCCTACTGGAGCGTGTAGAGGAGTACCACGCCACCCGCCAGCGTCTGTCTGCTGAGATGGCAGACCACTCGGGGGTGATTCGCACACTGGTGGTGAGGGCTGAGGACGCCAGGCTCATGTCAGATATGTGAGTTGATTAGTCTCACTCATCTACTTGAATTATCCATGTATGTTCTGATATCCATTTTGGTGTTCATTTATTAAGTCCTGATGGCAAAGCTATCAGAATTTGCCCTTTCCAAGATTTAGCAAGAGCTAAATTCACATCACATTCATCATCATTCTTACTTACTCTGGTTCCAAACTAAAGTCCTGATGGCAAAGCTATCAGAATTTGCCCTTTCCAAGATTTAGTAAGAGCTAAATTCACATCACATTCATCATCATTCTTACTTACTCTAGTTCCAAACTCTTCAACATCATACTCTTTTCATCAGTGTATAAACTCTGGCACTCCACTTCCTGTGGGTTTTCACTTCACCCACAGCTTCTCTCTTATTGATATTCATACAAGTGATTTGGCAGAACATATTGAATTATAGGGTAAAATCAGTGAATAATTTCAAGTCTTTATTTACAAACTTTGTATAGAGTCACACATGATACAAGAAGCAGGCTGGTGGATTGAGCTTGAGACCAGGCAGATGATGATAGCAGCATGCTTTTACTCATCATGAAAAAAGCCTTCATATCCTTGTGTAATATCACCATCAGAAAGGAGTCTTCAGCCATTTTTGTCAACCAGTACACCAGTAGATACTTATCAGGATATAATCTTCCCTGGAGTGTGGTGCATTGGTTGTGATGAGCCTGGCAAATTAGCAGGCTCCTTCAGTGGTAGGGATAGAAATGAATGCATGTGGTGTTCTGCCTTGGAGAAGGACTGTCACCTGCTGCTTCTGTCTATAGGGAGTGGCCTATTGTGTAATGAATGGATAGGCATGAGTGGGGAGCATCCTTTTACACCTGCTGCTGCTGTCTGTAGGGAGTGGCTTTTGTGGAGTGGATGGGAGGCCATGGAATGGGGAGTACATTCTACATCACACACAGACCTTCCATGTCCCTGCACTCTTAAGAGTCTCTCTGGTGAACCAGGAGACTCTTACATGTGCCTCTCACCCTCCAGACTCTCCAGGTGCTTCTTTTCCTTTTTCTTTTGCCTTGTAATCTTGAATCATCATTTTCCTGCCTCACAGAACTTTCACACTTCTCTCCTTCTATACTGTTCAATAATGAGCCACTATCCTCACCTTTAGTGTTCATTAGTAGTCACTTCAACTTGATTACATAGTGTTTCTGACAATTCACTTTGCTCTGTATAGATCACCAGCATCAGTCAGCCATTTCTTTTTCCCTCTGGAAGACTATTTCCATTAAACTTCAGCTTTTGCATCTTGCATACATTACTTATATTATGCAGATGTTTTCAGTCACTGCTGTGATCTGTAGAAAAAAAATTTATTCACTAAACACTCAACTTTATCATAATCATCATTTTGTTTAATAATTTTACAAGGCTAGTTTTACAACTTCCATCTCTGGTAATGACATAAAACTGAACCAAGAATCCTAGACTTCCACACACCATGTTTTACAATAATTTCATTGGCTAAAATCTCGGCAGGGAGAGCATGCGTCACTGGTACCGGGAGCTGTACAACCTGAACAAGGACCTCATCAGTGGCTACAAGATCCGCTGTAATAACCACCAGGAGCTGCTCAATTGCCTCAAGCAAGTAAACCAGACCATTCAGAAAGCTGGCCGGCTGAGAGGTGAGTCAGATGTGCTGCTTATTTGATACCAGTAAGAGAATCCATAACTTAGAGTAACTTAAAACCTCTATACATTCCATTATTAATTCAAGCTAATATATATATATATCTTGTTTCCTTCCAGCTGGGAAATCCAAAACAGCAGTGATAAGTGCATGTAGACAAGCAATTAAAAGTAATAATGTTAGTGCCCTTGCAAAAATTATAAGAACTGGCTCATCTTAAAATAGAAAACAGCCAAAGCACTGAATATATAACAGAGACAGTGCCTTTGCTGTGAAACCATCTCTGTCTCAATGATTCTGATAAGAAATCTGGTAGTTCAATCACTTTTGCACATTTTTACTTTAGTGTACAGTTAAGGAAGCACACTGTGATAACTGTAACAAAACTAGTCATTAGTACAAACATGCAGCACAGGCCTGGTGTGAGGCATCTTTTGTGTTGCACCAACATACCAGCAAATTTTAAACAAGCAAATCCAGATTAATGCAACAGAAATTATCTAAAATTGTCAAGCCATTCAGCTTGGCCAACTGTTTTAGACAATGATTGAATTGGTCTACTTCCTGGGATATGACCGACATGCATAATTCCACTCTGGAGATGTGTATGTACATGACAGACATTAGCAGTTATCTGTTGATATGATCTAAATTTGCCCAAAGATCCAGAGAATTGCTAATCTAAGAAGTAGATGTAGGCAGTGTTAATGATTTAATAAAACTTGAGAGAAAAAAAATAGAAAAATGTGTAGTGTAAGCCATTATAACATGTTGCTGTTAGCACATTCAGCATACTATATAATAGATTTCTCCCTAATTTCATAGTAATTTTTGTTATTGTACTTTAGTGTGATGCATCCAGGAATTATGTTTCTCTTTTAGGGGAATGTATTACAGGTTCAGGAGCACCACATTGAGTATTTAGTGAACAAACTCACTTTCGGAGCAGCTCAACAATAGGGAAGCCATCAAGGAAAACCATAGACACCAACATAATTATAAGGAAGCATTTGATTTAACATGCATTCCTCAGTTATGCCTTTGTCCCTGGTGGTATTTGTTGTCAAATCCATACCAGCCAGTAATATTTAAGGGTTCACAACCCACATTACCCTGAAATTACAGATTTCAAGCAATGAATCTTATCTTGAAACAGGCCATGAGAGGCAAACATACACCCAAGCTGCTGCTCTGAGTTTAGATCCCTGTTCTGCCAAACATTTGGTTACTACTACAGCTGACTTCATCAGCTTTGTCTACTGCATTACTACATCAACAACACATGATGATTAATGACATATCTATACAGATGAACTGTGACTCCTGCTCTCAATCCCTGTCTGTACTGATTTTCTTTTTCCATCCACTTTATCAATACTCAATTCTTTGAGAAATTTACATCATCCCCCTCCACTGTGGTGGGGTGACAGCCTGGCCACACATTCTGTGGCTGGCTTAGAAAAATCCTGCTACCATGTACGTCATGGTTCTTGGAAAACTGAACTATCCTCTCCTGTGTGCTCTAACTAAAATAGGAGCAAACACATTCCGTCCATTAAGTTGCCTTGTACAACACACAGGGAATATGGAGACACACACTATACCCTGTGTCTGCAGGCTGGCTGTATGTTAATCTCCCTGTCTGGCTGCACCACTGTTACTGTAGACCACAGTGTTGTGGCATTGGGATTGCACAAATATATATATATATATATATATATATATATATATATATATATATATATATATATATATATATATATATATATATATATATATATATATATATTGTATGGAACTATGTGATGATTGAATCTAGTCTTATAGTGGTTAGGGTTGTTATGGCAGCTGGCAATGAAATGAATGAGATGAATATAATAATTCATTTTGAACTTATGTCCACTCTTGAACTAAAAACAATCACCATTGCTAGGAAATATACATTCCATCACTACCTCCCTCTTCAGAAAAGCATAATTATTACATATCAGTCTTTCTTTAAGTAGTATCTGTAGTCAAGAGGTGACCACCACAACCACATACCTATACAGCTGTGTTGCTATGAGGATCATCCATTCGTGTTCCTTCTAATGTAAAAAAGAAAACCATGATTATTTGGTGTTTAAAGGCACACATAAAAAGTGGAATGTATCGGGGAAAGGAGTGAACATTACCAAGTCTAATGTAATATTTTTTTTTTTGTTTTCATATTTTCAAAAAATATAAAGTATCCAGAAGCAAAAGTAGCAAAGTGCCAAGTAAAAGTCAAGGCTGCAAGATGGAAGGTGTGCAGGAAAGCAGATCACTAATTGTGGGAAACTATGAGGTGTGTGACTCACCAAACTTGTATATCAGTCCCTAAATCTGAAGTACAAACCTACATATTAATATCTAATCCTGAAGTAAAGAATAATGTTCATTTTGGTCTTGGCACATGGCAACTTTTGCTTCACATATTTGAAATGTAGCTCAAGCAGGCCTCCTCAGGAGATGGACAGTGTGTGTTGTGGATTTTGATAACCTGAGATAATTGTATCTTCTTTTCCAAAACATAATCAGCATAACTGCATGATCAAATTATTTCTCAGTCTCAAAATAACATTATTTGCAAGTGTAATAAAATATTGAAACTAGAATAAAAGAAATTGAAAAATCTTTTAATTAAAACCTAAGTGTGTGATTTCCCTCTTTTCATCTTTAATGTAATATTAAATATACAACCAAGTTTATACACCAAACATGTAATCATGTATCAGAATTTAAACTAATTATCCTCACAATTTCCTTGCCTCTTGCTTGTTTCCCTATTCACCTAAGTTTTCTCTCTCTCTCTCTCTCTCTCTCTCTCTCTCTCTCTCTCTCTCTCTCTCTCTCTCTCTCTCTCTCTCTCTCTCTCTCTCTCTCTCTCTCTCTCTCTCTCTCTCTCTCTCTCTCTCTCTCTCTCTCTCTTTTCCCCAATACCAGAAATTTTAAGGACATTCAAAGCTGCCTTTCTTCCACACACATACTTACATACATATTGTCATACCTCAAGTTAAATAGTCATTACTTCCCAAGAAGTAGAGGGTTGGCAGAATATACATGATGAGGTGAGGGATGTGCTGGAGTCCTGTAATGAATTAGAGAGGATTACAGAAAACTAGAAATGATACCTGCTTCCTCTACAGCAGAGGAGTTTCCACCTTTCCCTATCCAGACATTCCCTTTTAGCTAGTTCAGGCACATGTTGTTTACTAACATTTCTTTCATATATGTTTTTCTTTACTCTATCCTTCCATCTTCCAAGTGGTCTTGTATTAGAACCTTCACTCACACACACACTTTCTTTACAAACTCTTCACTCTTCATCTTTTCAATTGGCCACACCATCTCAGTGTTCTCTTTCACCCACTCCACTCTGCAATTTATACCACTTGCACAGACACGCAGCTCATCTCTCATATGCACTTTTATTGTTCTCACCATGTCATCACTCCCCTCATAGATCATTTGTTTCTACAGCATCCACACTCAACTGCTATGCCTGTGATGAGTATTGTAGAAACAAAACACTAAAAATAATGGAATATGCAATGATTTTTCTTAAAAAGAGCACAATTAACATTTAAAAAAAAATACAAGTTCAAGTGTACCTGCACTTCCTGATGATCCAGTCAAGCCATTGGGATGCACCACCACTGGGAGGCTGACAGAGGACCAGGCACTGGTCTTGTAGGAGAGCTGCCCCACATCTGCCACACATGTCAGGTTGAGCCTCAGAGTGTTGGTTGGGGATGAGGAGCTTTGTGTGTTGACAGAGTTGGATTGTGAAGTGAAAGAATGTTGTGTTTGGCTGTGTGATAACAGTAAACCTGAGGGAAAGGTGTAGTATCTTTGGGGATCAGAAAGCCAAGTTGCTTCAGGCTCATATTGAGACACATCTGTACTAGCTTTTGAATCTGATTCAATTAATGTATATTTTGGGTGTTCTTTAGGAAATAACTTCTGAATGTTCTGTAAATTGAGAGGAATAGACAGAGTTGAGGAAGAGTTCCACACAGGCTCTTGAGTCTGCTGTACTGGAGGGTTCCAAAGGTGCCAGCCACTCTCCTTCTGCAGAGGGTGAAAACATGTCTACACATAGTTACATACTCATTAGCAGAAAATCAAAACACCTAATATTAAGCCTTAAGACTAATGTTTGCACATCAGATTCACACACTTCGACATGCAGCATATGCTAGCACTTGACGGACCGTGACCAGGTGACCATTCACAAAGAAGGTGAACAGTGCTGGTGGCCTGGAGGAGTATACATGGCAGTGAGCCACAAGCTGCTGGTCCAGGTGGTACATGCTGAGCAGCCCTCGCCAGTTGGGGCCAGCTGCTGGAACCTCTGTGGTTAACAAACTATTCATCAGAAAGTGTACAAGCTTAATATTAAAACTAAAAGATAAGACAGATAGAAGGATGAACAAACAGGTAAGCACACAGGTAAACAGAAACAGACAAAACCAGACAAAAAGAGAGATTCATTCATTATTGTTTAATTACTGTCTCATATTATATGCATATTGATAATTACTGGCTGGATAGATATTATAAAAAGTTATGTATGACAATATTATAGTTAACCTTGCTCTCTGAAGTACAGTCAGTGAACGCCACCTCTGCATCACAGTAGCACATGTTGTTCAGGGAGTGTGTTTTACTTAAGGCCTCACAGCAAGCATAAAAATTGGGCTGGGACATATTGACTTATTAGCATCTCAAGTGCATCTTTCCTCCTCACTCATGCCCACAGCAATAATGACCAGTATTAAGCAGGTCACTGGTGTCAGTGTTCATGGTGTCTTTGGTGATGCGTGATTGGCTTTGTTCTCAGGGTGAAACGCCTTATGTTCTGTTCATGCTGTGGTGTGTGTAATGATGAGTGCAAAGCAGGCAAGTCACAGTGATATCATTGCATCATAGATCTTCACATGTCAGGCTGGAATGGTGTCGATATAGCAAAATGTGTGAATTTAAAAATATGAAATTTCCAGAATGTCATTCGAAAAATCGTCAAGGGAGGCAGTGAGTAACAACCAGAGTGATGACATCCCTTTACCTTTACCCCACAGCTTCTATAGCTTCTCTACAAAGGCAGTTGGGCTCTACTCCAACTCTTACAGCAAGGCAGCTGGTGGGGATGCCACCACTATGGTTGTGAAAAGATAATTCCTTACTGTGTCCCTTGACAAATTTTCATACGAGGTTCTGGAAGCTTCACTTTTTCTAAATCACATATTTCGCTACATCGACACCATTCTAGCCCGACATGCGAATATCTATGATTGAATTATTTCACCGTGACTTGTCTGCCTTGCACTCATCCCTACAATATCCACAAAAATAATAGAGCAAAATACGTTTCAACCCAAGAAAAAAGTGGATTACTTGTCACCAAAGATACAATGAATACTAACTAGTAATTAATGCTAGACATTGTTACTATGGGTGTGAGTGCAAAGAAAAAATGCATTTGAGATACCAATAAGTCAATTTGTCCCAGCCCCCCCCCCCTTTTTTTCTGAGAGGCCTTATTAGCAGATGGGGACCTGGTTAGTTCTGGGGAGGAAATTAATACAACTCCAAACGAGTATCTTTTTAGCTATCTTCACCCAGGAAAACATGCAGGAAATGCCGAATAGTGAACAGATGTTTAGAGCAGAAGAGAATGAGAAGCTGGCATATTACCATAACTAAGGAGATAATAGAACATGAGATAGATAGGCTGGAAAAGTTTAAGATACAGCAAAATCCCTCTCATCCAGCATTCGAGTATCCGGCAGCTTCAAGTATCCGGCACATTTTTCCCCGAGCCTTAAAATCAATAAAAAATCAATGTGTACTCATAAAATCTATTAAAATTCCCGCACAAGGCATACTTTGTCCCCTCGCCACCAGAGCACACTGCTTTGCACCACCCACGGCCCACTGCACTGTGTTTACTCAGTGACTCAGTCCCGCGTGTGCACTGTTCATCGCCTGACGCCTTCATCATGCCTAAAGTTGTAGAAAAGAGGAAGCGTGTTGTGCTTACACTTAAGCAGCTGATCAGATCAGCTGACCTTTGTTATGGTAAGATGCGTGAGTGTAGGGTGGTGATTGTGGACATAATTTCACTTCTATTCAAGTATCCGGCAATATTCAAGTATCCGGCATGTCGGTGGTCCCGTTGATGCCGGATAAAAGGGATTTTACTGTACCAGGACCAGATGAAATATATTCTAGAGTACTAAAAGAAGGCAAAGAGGTTGTTTGTGAATCGTTAGTTTCTGCCTTTAGGAAATCATTAGAGTCAGATGAGGTACTGGTAATGTGGAGGCACACGAACGTAGTACCATCTTTAAGAAAGGAGATAAAACTTTAACGTCTAATTATGGACCTGTCAGCTTAACTATTGTTGTAGGTAAAATAATGGAGTCAGTAATAGTGAAGAACATTAGGGAGCATTTAGACAAACATAACTTGATAAGTCAGTCACACCATGGCTTCACGAAGGAGAAGTCTTGCCTGATGAACTTGTTAAGTTTTTACAATAAAATTTACGAGGCTGCAGATAATGGTGATAGTTATGACATCCTATAACTGGACTTTAGTGAAGTGTTTGACAAGGCAGCCAAGCTCCCGAGAAAGGTTATGGTGCATGGGATAGTTGGGAAGGTGTTAGACTGGATAAACTCATGGCTAAGCGACAGGCGACAGAGAGTTGCAATAAACGCCTCTAAATCCAAGTGGGATCAAGTAATTAGTGGTGTGCTACATGGATAAGTTTTAGGGCCATTGTTGTTTTTAATATATATATCGGTGACTTGGATAGTAGCATTAGTAATTGATGTTCGTAAATTTGCGGATAACAGGAAAATAGGTGGATAATTAGTTCAGAATCAGATGCCATCGCCTTGCAGGCAGATTTGGATAGGATGAACAAATGGACAGACGCATGCCAATGCAGTTTCATATTAACAAATGCAAAGTACTTAGTGAAGGTAAAGAAAACCCACACAGTAGGTACACAATAAACAATGAAGCTCTGGTATGTTCAGGGTAAGAAAAAGATTTAGGACTTATAGTTAGTTCTGAACTACATCTGAGAAAGCAATGCATAGAGGCCAGAAACAGGGCAAATAGGACATTAGGATTCATTTTTAGGAGTGTTAAGAGTTGAAGTCTCAAAGTAATATTAAAGTATTAAAGTTATATTTGGCAGTGGTCAGACCTCATCTGGACTACGCTGTGCAGTTCTGGTCCCCATATTACAAGAAGGATATAGGTCTATTAGAATCAGTATAAAGGAGAATGACTAAAAGGATACAAAAGATGCGGGGTATTCCTTATGGAGCACGAATGAAGCTGTTAAATTGACATTCTTTAGAGAGACTTAGGTTAGGAGGGGACCTGATAGAAGTCTTTAATTAGTATAAGGGTTATAACAAGGGGAAAGTAAGCAAAATTCTTAGGATCAGTAACCAGGATAGAACAAGAAATAACAGGTTCAAGCTTGAAAAATTTTGGTTTAAAAAGGAGATAGGAAGGAATTGGTTTTCACATAGAGTGGTAGATGAATGGAACTGACTCAGTAATCAAGTTGTTAGTGTTGAGTCATTAGGGAGCTTTAAGAGAAGATTAGACAGATTTATGGATGTTAAAACGCGCTACCTGAGCACGTGTGCCGCCGCGACGAAAGGTCGGCGTTCGCTGACAGTAGTGTGAATACCCATGCACAAACAAGAACGAAAAACTTCACAATTTAATTGTGGAAAACAATCAACAGAAGAGCTGTACAGCGGCCTGGTGGACCAGGAAGGCTTCTTAACAAACCAGTTATAACGTCATTTTACCCAAGCAACAAGCGCTTCACTTTACAACACAGTGTCCAGTGGTCATGTCATGTGTGTGGACGAGTTATAGAATTCTTAGTTCCAGAATAATGTGTCAGTTTCTCAACCCCAGATGTTACACAAAGAGTAAAATGTGCAGTACTCACCCAGCACAGGAATGTAGACGGAAAGAGCACTGACAAAAAAGTCCGGGGTGTCACTCATCGCCTCACAGGAGTAGTTACCAGCGGTGGCGGCAGTCACGTTGGTCAGCGTCACCCGGTGCTCGCTGGAAGCCCCTACCTGCCGGCCAGACACGTAAAGGCAGAGGACTGAGTAAATATTGATGGGCTTGGTATATGAAATGGTATCACATACAGGAAAGCCATTTTAAAATCATCTCAACAGGCTCATATGTGAAGAAAAGCAATTAATACACACAAGAAGAAACACACGAACATACATAAAAATGTTATAAAACTTAATTATTAATGAATATTGTGCTTTTGTCACAGTCTTTGTCAATGTATGTCTTTCTGTATGTACCTAGGTATTCTTGTCTGTCTTTTTATTATTATTATTATTATTATTATTATTATTATTATTATTATTATTACTATCATCATCATCACCACCACCACCACCATCATCGTTATCATTTACCAAGGAAACTAACCAAGAGAAAAAAATACACAAAACAATAAATTAATAAATGTTCATAATTTCATTTTCAAACAGATATAGGAAATTACTTAAAAGAGATTCTAGTTATTATATATATATATATATATATATATATATATATATATATATATATATATATATATATATATATATATATATATATATATATATATATATATATATATATATATATATATATATATATATATATATATATATTTTTTTTTTTTTTTTTTTTTTTTTTTTTTTTTCCTGGGGTGTTTTAAGCTGTCTTGATACTCTTCTGAAAAGTTCAAGTCGTCAGCAGGAAGAAACACAGACACACAAGGAAAGTTCCAGAGTTTACCACCACCAAAAGGATGAAAGAGTACTGATACATGTTAACTTTTGCACTAGTAAGGTGGACAGTGAGATTATATACGAGTATGTGTACAAAATCTTGTGGAACGAGACCGCGAGTTGGGGGAAGGGATGAGAGACAAACGTGCAGTTTACAAGTTCGGAGGAGCGGTGACCATGTAAATAAAACTAGAAGACGGTAAAAGATGCAATATTGCGACGGTGAGAGAGAGAACGAAGACAATGTTTTACAAGTTCGGAGGAGTGGTGACCATGTAAATTAAAATACAAGACCGTAAAAGATGCAATATTACGACGGTGAGTGAGAGAATGAAGACAATGTTAGAGAGGATAAGTCGATCAGATAAGAATTGCTACTGTACATGTAAGAAAAGAAAAAAACATAATAAGGCACAATGGTACAATGTTTAAGGGACAAGAATAGGGTGTGGTAGAAAGCGTATTATAAACTGCAAGCAACTCTTGTATTTAGTTTATTGGCTTAGTGTATTACGAATGCTTTCTGTTGTGGGGTGGAACGTGAAGGAAAGAGAGCTAGCTGGTCTTATTTAGGTTGTATTTGTAATATGGGGTTGTCTTTGTCCCAAGTGCTTATTTATGCGCATGTGTGTGTGTGTGTGTTTGACCGGGAGAGCATAAAAGCCGCAATAATTACTTCAGGAATTTAGGGATCATGATCCTGATGCTGATTGCCAAGTTCGATTCCCGGCTCGGCGGATGCTTCTCATAGCTAAAGATTGAACCTGCTTCAAATTAACTTTCAGTGTGGCCAAAGGAGGGATGGCATTGATGGCAAGTGGTGACGAGTTTTCGTTACGTAATATATAGTGTAAGTCAGTGGTGGCCAAACTCTCTTACACGCGTCCCTTTTTCTATGATACCTTGCACGCTCCCCCTCCCCTCCTACTGCATTGCTTATAAATCAGATGTTAACAGATGTTAGCGAAGCAGCATCCAACTTTTTTTTCATTGCACTTGGTCAACTAAATTAATGCACACACACACACACACACACACACACACACACACACACACACACACACACAATAAAAAATAATAAAGAAAGCAGTCACCCTCACCACGACCTGGACGCCCGGCGTGGGGAACACCACTTTCCGAGACTCGGGCACCAGAATCACCCTGAAGAACATGTCGCCGTCCTTGCACCACTGCACCACGTACAAGGGTGGCCCGCTGCCCTGGGACCACAGACACTCCAGCTGCACAGCGCGCCCCGCCACGGCCGGCCCGCGTGTGCCCACCTGCTGAACCACCACGCACTCGCTGCCTACCGGGAGGGAACACACAGGAAAATACCGTTATAGTTTTTTTTTTTTTTTTCACTGATCATTTTGGTTCATTTTCCAACCGCGTATTGTTGTATAAGGATCCTAGAAGTTTAAGTAAAAACTTCTTCTCTAGAAGCCATATTCTCAAATGCTTTGACGTCATATCTTGACTACTTTTATAACAGCAAGCTTTCGTGGATGTTATTATGCTTTTCAAGGTCTGTTTTTTTTTTTTTTTTTTCTGATTCTAGGGTTTCAGTGATAGTTTAACAAATTTTATGCATCATGGATCAGCGGCAATAAACCACCCATTTCAACTCAACTAATTTCTTTGACCTTAAAATAAATAGTCCTGATGCGCACTCAAAGCCTTACAAATTGTCTATATGTCTACAGTGACATAAATGAATGGATATCACCTTTTAAATTACGTAATTGGGAAGATACTTGAGTACACACACACACACACACACACACACACACACACACACAGACTTGCCTGCATTCAATAACAGAAGCAGCAGCACTAACGTTTCCGTGTACACTATACACCGCATAACTCGAGACAGTACTGGCAGTGGCGATTATAGCGAGGCAAGCGTCGGGACGGGCAGGACTGAGGCCGCAGAGGAGCTAGAGTGACACTGCTACTACCGACTCGTCCTGACCAACTGGATCTTGGATAGATTTCCCTCTGTGGCTTCCAACAGGTCCTGCAGAAATAAGTCTCTTGTATTTGCACACACCTACAACTGCCAACTGTACCTCTGACTATGTACTACCACACCTATGTCCCTTCCCTGCTTACCTTTAAATATGTCTGTTAAGCGAGTGATTTATACTTACGTGAAAATATATCAAAGTTAGATTGTTTAACGTTGTAATATGACCCCACCTCCCCCACTTCTCCCCCACCCTAGCAAGGTACACATCGCCACTCCCTCACCCACTCACTCACTCAAGCTTCTCCAATCCCCTTAACCTACTCATATTCCATACTTCCCTCCACCGTTCTCCCTGCTCCCGCTCTCTTTGCCCTGCACTACTGTCCTTTCCCATTTCTTTCACTGCTTGTTTTCATTACACTGCACCTTCAGAGATCAGGCTGCAGTCTCTAACCTCGAAAATTATATTAACATGATCTGATGGAAAAATTTTTTTTTTCGCGATTTCATGTTCCTGCAGTGCTAATTTAACAAGAATTATGAATCATAGGAAAAAAAAGACACCCATGAGATCCTGAACATCAATAAGTATAATAATGAAAACTGCAAGTTATCGTTCTGACACCGTGTCCTCTCTCGCTTTCTCTCTCCTTCCCTCCGTCCTCACTGTACGATAGAAACACTTATGGTCGCACCTCCACTACTTTCAAAGGGCCTTAGTTGAAATTACACAGATTTTCAAATATGTTTTTACGGTTCTAGTGACAGATTAACAAGATTTCAATATCAGAGAGAGAGAGAGAGAGAGAGAGAGAGAGAGAGAGAGAGAGAGAGAGAGAGAGAGAGAGAGAGAGAGAGAGACGTCCTCAATGACATCTCTGGATTGCTGTCACACACACACACACACACACACACGCACACACACGAGATGAGAACAACGATGAAGGGATAAGGCAGGAGAGGGAAGGAAGAACTGGGAGGGGCGAGAGGAGGTGGGCGGGGTTTAGAGGCCTGTGTCAAAGGCAGGTTCAGCCAATGACACCTCACGTGAAAAGGTAAAATTAAGTGGAACTACCTGAAGATAAAGGTAGAAATTTGCTCCAATAAGGTGGCACACAAATTACACATACCTGTCTGAAGGTGGCCGTGAGGAGCAACGGTAGTAAACCGACACAGCTTCTTGTACTCTGTCGCTTTGCATCACTTCTTAGATGCTCCTCTTATTAACCAGTTCACTCTTCTCTAACATTCACAACAGTTTTTGATGCTCGGTGTTGTGTAGTGGTGGGAGCTAAGCGTTGTGTAGTAGTGGAGATTCGGTGCTGTGTAGTAGTGGGGTCTTTACCAGAACACTGCTGCTCTCTGTCGCTCAGGATACAACAATTTCTCTGTCGAGTTTTACATTCCGTCTTGATTTGCACCCGTCACATATTAGTCGTGGATCACTCTGAATATATAAAATAGGAATGAAACCATTAACTATTAATTCAATAACAGCGTGTTAAAGATTACAATGTATTTACAGCACAGTTCTGTTAATGAATACAGTAATCTAAGAACACTCAACTCTCTTTACCTTCTGCCTACTGACTCACATTGCTGGTTAACAGTTGTCTTTTCGCCAACACCTTCAGAAAACAAGATAACCCACTTGGACATGGGTGTAGATGGATGGCGATGGAAGGACAGACGTTCAAAGGCGACCACTTGAGTGTAGCTGGAAAGATCACCACACTCCGGTGTTCCAATAATCACCCTCTTTCTCCCTTGCAAAGACTAAACTCTCGACAACGCAAACAATGTAACGAACACAGCGCCAGCATCACACACGTCACCCAACCAACACAAAGCGGTGAACACTAAGCACTTTCCACACACGTGTCTTCGATTGGATGGCATCTTATTTATACACAGAGCAGCGAATACACAGACACTGGATAAACACAGAAGCCTCGTTACTTCATTAACAACTGTTCAAAGATAGCTAGCTGTTGCCTGCCAGTTCCCAGTGTTCTAGTCCACCAGCCGATGCTCTTCAGAAGCTGGGTAAAATGCACACAGCCAGGTCAAGAAGCATGGACATTTAAAGCATTGGCTTAGGAAAGAGGGAAGAGTGAAGCCGTAAGGACAGAAGCTTCAACCAACTTAACGTATGTAGTTTGTTAATAAGTCTTGAAGGACAGGCGGCGAAGCAGCTCAGTGTGGGTTAAACAAGCGCCTCAACTCCTCTATTGTTTTCGTTCTCCTGGTGTAGTTAAAGAAACCTGAAAGAAGCACCATACAGTCATTGTATTCACTTCACATATCGTATCCAAATAAATTAGTCATTAACTAAAAGGCATGTTTCCTTCTGTTATATCAAAATACTCCACAAAACCAGTTTATGCTCCTAACCAGAAAGCCAAGCTATGCATCGTGTCTTTCACTACAAGCACACAGGAGGCGGCTGGTCACATTCCTACACATAGATCGTGCGCCTCTTTCTTTTCGGCCCGCCATTCACTCGCTGCTCATCACCGCCACCACGACTACCACCACCCGCCTGCCCCTCACCCTCCTCCACCCTCTCCACTCCTACCACCCCATCCACACAGTCCTCCCGCTCACTGCAGTTATCCACAACATCAGGCAAGTTCTCCAATGGCACCTTGTGGGGAGGACGTGACACATTGCTGCCTTCTCCTGCTGCTGCTGGCGTCGCTGGGGAAGTGCCCGAGGAATTACATTCGCACCCTCCAAACACACACGCCTCGCCCGCCTCCACGCCCGCTTCCGCCACGTGCAGGTCAACGTCCACGTGGAACTGTGTGCAGTCTTCATTACCACTGCTAGCCGGGTTCTCCACGCACCGAGGGTCGAGGCAGACTGGGCCATCGCAGTCAGCAAGGCAGGGAGCGGGGCAGGGGGTGGGACAGGGGGCGTGGCAGGGCTCCTCCAGGTAACACGGGTCAGGGGCGTCGCGGTAGTGGGGGCAGGTGGGCGGCGCGAGGATCCACCACTCCTCGGGGATGTGCGGGCTGGCCAAGAGTCGCTCCTCCACCTCCTGCAGCACCTCCTCGCTGTCCCACTGGTGGGCGTGGGAATGTGGGTAGCGGTGCCGCCCTATCCCGATACCGCCGTCCGTAACACAGTTTGCCAGTGTGGCGCCTCGCCCCGGGCTGCTGCGGGGCTTAGCAGCAACATTATTCTCTGCAGGCAAGTTATAAGACCTTTTTTTTATGAGTTATATTACGACCAGTCCGTTCACACAATATTCTACATTTCATGACAATACGATTGAATAAAAAAATGAAAATCCTTACCTACTGCAGTTGTTTTCTTTGCGAGTAAAGGATTTCTCAAACTATCGTCTCCCTGTGGAAAAAGATACCTTCGAAAATTGATCAGTCTGCCAAATGATATGATGCATTACATCACTCAAAACTAAGAAATGAGTACACAGTTTCGTACTTTCAAGAATCTTCATTCCGCTGTTCCCTCCATGCATCTCATTCTGATTATTACCTCGCCTTCGCAGCATCCTCGTCCCTCCCTGTCCTCGCTGACCTGGCAGTTACTGCCCCTCTGCTGCTGGCTGCTCCCGTCACTCCTGGCTGCCTCGTAGCGCCTCCTGCAGCGGTGGTAGATCAGCTCCATCACGATGAGCGGGATGCCACTCAGCACGCCACCCGCCACCAGGATGAAGATGCCCTCCAGGTTCTTGAGTCCCAGGCGCTTAGAGAATTCCTGATCGCTCACGTTACACGACTCTCCCTCATTCCATATCCACTTCTTGTCCAAGTCCTCCATGTATCCTCCTGAAGAAGACGTTGTTGCATTGCTTTTTAAAGACCTTATCTTCAGGCGTATTATCTGACCTACTTTTAACAGAAAGCCAGTAATGGGGTTTTTCGAGGGTATTTGGAAATTTGTACTGGTGGTTAAACAAGAATTCTGCATCATCAACAAGAAAAACACCCAAGAGAACCACTGCTTTCTACGGAGACTGTATTTCAACGTATTATCACGTCAAGCAGGCTCTAGTGGAAATTGTTAGGGGTTACCATGGGTGTTTACATATTCTTAGTGGAGGTTTAACAAGAATACTTCATCACCAATTGGAAAGCCACCCATGAAAACCAGACTAGTCATCTCTGTGGCTTGTGAATACAGTCCTAGTGAGAATCCAAAACTTTTTTTTATACCCATATTAGTATCACTCGAACTTCAGAAAGCTTCATTCATCACTAGGTCAAGAAGATAATGTGAGAGCGTGCATCACTTAGGCCCGTACTCAGAAACGCTTTGCTCTCTCACCATGACTATTTTCAAAAGGACATAGAAATGATTAGCCGGGTTCTCAAGAATGTTTCTCCTCTTAATAATGTAGAAATTTTGTTAATCTGTCACCACAACCGTAGAAACACCCTTAAAACTCCGTGTGCCTTCAAGTAGAGCCTTTTGAATGTATATTATAAAGGTGGTGGTGCGGCGCCTTACGCTCGTGAAGGTCCAGGATGTCCAGCGTGATTTTCTCTGACCACGGGGACTCCTTCTTCAGGCCGATGCCATACCCGGAGCGCCCAAACAGCTCTCCGACCGTCACCAGGCTGCAGTCCATGGACGCCTCGTACTCCAGCCTCGAGCTCTCCCAGATGAACGCCTGGAGCCGCCTGTACACCACGAGATACGAACATGTGGCAGAAGTATCATTTGAAGACATACACGTAACACGCACTAGCTTCATGTAGTACGAGTAACAATCAGGGAAAGTATCAAACTAACACACTCTAGCACACACTAACTCTCTTCATTTAACATCTAGCACACACTAACTTTTCATTTAACAATCAGTGAATCTTTACCAAACTAAAATGTTATAGGATCTTAAACTCTATTTTCCTTACTTTTACGTATTGTTAATCATACGCTTTTTTTTTTTTTTTTTTTATGTAAGGCCACTGGCCAAGGACAAGAAATATTACGAAAAAAAAAAAAAACACATTGCCAGTTCCCAAACATATGTCAGGTAGAATGGTATAAAAAAAAAAAAGGATAATTATCTTGAAACCTTCCTTTTGAAAGAGTCCAAGTCATAGGAAGGAGGAAATACAGAAACGGGCAAGGAGCCTAACTCCTCCTCCTGTTCCCTTCTTCCCCCCCAAAAATGAATGGTTAATTGAATAATAATAATAATAATAATAACGTTGATTAATATAAAAAAAATATATACAAAAAGTTAAATATTTGAAAACAAAAAAACTTCACAATAATCCTAATTGCTTACTTTTCTTGAGCCTTCCTATATTCCTTCCCTCTTTGCTTCCTGTATCATTCTATGAAAAATTTACGATTAAATATTAGCTTTCCTTCTTTCCTCCTCTTTTTCTTTCTTCTTTACTTTCCACATCGCCATAGAAAAACAGAATACTACCTGTCCGTTTCTACACCCCTTCCTTTCTTATCTATTATCCTTCACCCTTCCTTTTGTCCTCTTCCCTCGCCATTTTGCTCGGAGACAGACAACACTGATGCCTCTCACCCGTCGCGCACCGCCTGCACCGCCTCGTCCACGGTGCGGTAGTCATGTGCCTCCATCACGCGGTACATGTTCGCCCACTCAGTCTTGCGGCGGAAGAACATGTCCACCGCAGACCCGCGCACCGTGGCGAAGCTGAAGTTCTCCACAGGGTTCCGAAGCTGCGTCGCCCGCCACGAGCCAGCGAGACCGAGTCAAGGTGAAGAATTGATATACATTGACTGATAGCGATAGACTGAATGATTGATTGGTAGATTGATTGACTGACTGGTTCAGTGATTGATTAACTGGATAAATGTTAGAGTAATGGAATGATTGATGTACCAGTTGGATGACTGATAGATTGGCTAACTGATCGAATAACGATAACGACTGACCGAATAGTTAAACAATTCATTAAATGATTGATTTGATAACTTATTGGATGATTGATTGACTTTGATAGATTAATTCACTAATTTCTTGGCGCCAGAGCATTAAAAACAGGGAAAATAATCCATGAATTAACTAACAGAAGTTAAAATGCGCCTCTGGAATTAACAGATACACTTAATAACTAATAAATTCACAAATACACATGAAGAAAAATTAATTAGATTATAAAGTCCAGGTTTTGTTTGGTGTGGCTCGTTGCGTGTAATTATTCATTCGTTCATTCATTCTCTCTCTCTCTCTCTCTCTCTCTCTCTCTCTCTCTCTCTCTCTCTCTCTCTCTCTCTCACCCGGGGATCGTTGATGCCTGAGATGGGTGTCTCGGGCGTGTCCAGCACCAGGAAGGCCGCCAGGTTAGCTGTGTAGGAGGCCACCATGATCATCGTGAAGCCGCTCCAGATGATGCCAAGGACCCTCCCACTCAGGCCACGCGGCGTCCCTGGAGAAGGCGACGGCCTTTTTTTTTTTTTTTTTTTACGAGTATGTTAGAGAAGCAACAAAAGCGCGAAAAAAGGCCCACTGAGAGTGCCAGAACCTAAAGAGAGGTCAAAGTCACATAACCTAAAATTAGAGGCATTTTTTTTTTTTTTTTAATCAAAAGCAGTCATCAAAAATTAAAGGATGTCTCTTGAAACCTCCCTCTTGAAAGATGAAATACAGAAGCAGGCAGGGAGTTCTAGAGTTTACCGGAGAAAGAGATGATTGATTAAGAATACTGGTTATCTCTTGCATTAGAGAGGTGGGCAGAATAGGAGTGAGAGAAAGAAGAAAGCCTTGTGCAGCGAGGCCGCGGGAGGAGAGGAGATATGCAGTTAGCAAGATTAGAAGAGCAGTTAGTACGAAAATAATGGTAGAAGACAGCAAGAGATGCAACATCGAGGCGATGAGAAAGAGGGCGAAGACAGTCAGTTAGAGGAGAGGAGTTAATAAGACGAGAAGATTTTGATTCCACCCTGTCTAAAAGATCGTTATGACTGGAACCCTCCCATACATGTGAAACATGGTCCTGTACAGAGCAGCTGGGGGTGGGGGGATGAGAAAAACTGGCGGAGACGCCTCAGAACACCTAACTTCATAGAAGTTGTTTTAACTTGAGATGAGATGTGAAGTTTCAACTTTAGATTATAAGTAAAAGAGAAACCGAGGATGTTCAGTGTAGAAGAGAGGGACAGATGAGTGTCAATGAAGAAGACAGGAGAGTTATTTGGAAGGTTGTGTCAAGGTGATAGATGGAGGAATTGAGTTATTGAGGCACTAAACAATAATAAGTTTGCTCTGTCCCGATCAGAAATTTTAGAAAGATCATAAGTCAGGTGTTCTGTGGCTTTCCTACGTGAACTGTTTACTTCCTGAAGAGTTGGACATCTACGAAAAGACGTGGAAAAGTGCAGTGGGGTATCATCAGCGTAGGAGTGGATAGGATAAGAAATTTGGTTTAGATCATTGATAAATAATAGGAATAGAGTGGGTGACAAGACAGAATCCTGAGAAACGCCACTGTTAATAGACTTTGAAGAAGAACAGTGACCGTCTACCACAGCAGCAATATAAAAGTCAGATAGGAAACTTGAGATGAAGTTACAGAGAAAAGGACAGAAGCCGTAGGAGGGTAGTTTGGAAATCAAAGCTTTGTGCCAGGCTCTATCAAAAGCTTTTGATATGTCCAAGGCAACAGCAAAAGTTTCACCAAAATCCTTAAGAGAGGATGATCAAGATTCAGTAAGGAAAGCCAGATCACCAGTAGAGCGGCCTTGACGGAACCCATACTGACGATCAGATAGAAGGTTGTGAAGTGATAGATGTTTAAGAATCTTCCTGTTGATAGATTCAAAAACTTTCGAGAGGCAGGAAATTAAAGTAATAGGACGGTAGTTTGAGGAATTGAAGCCGTCACCCTTTTTCAGGAACAAGCTGAATCTAGGTAAATTTCAAGCAAGAAGGAAAGGTAGATGTTGATAAATTTGGAAGAGTTCGACTAGGCAAGGTGCAAGCACGGAGGCAAAGTTTCGGAGAACAAGAGGAGGAACCCCATCAGGTCCATAAGCTTTACGAGGGTTTAGGCCAGCGAGGACATGGAAAACATCACTGCGAAGGATTTTAATGGGCAGCATGAAGTAGTCAGAGGGTGGAGGAGAGGGAGGAAAAAGCTCTGAATCATCAAAGGTTTAGTTTTTACCAAAGGTTTGAGCGAAGAGTTCATCTTTTAGAAATAGATAAGATGCCATCAGGTTGAAATAAAGGAAGGAAAATGCAGAGCCAAAGTTATTGGAGATGTTTTTGCCTAGGTACCAGAAATCACGATGGAAGTTAGATCTTGAAAGATTTTGAAATTTTCTATTAATGAAGGATTTTTTGGCTAGTTGGATAACA
>NC_087158.1:13315799-13338299 GCF_035594125.1 Scylla paramamosain
GTCTTGCGCAGGTTGGAGCCCGGCGTGTACAGCACCGCCACGTTGGCCAGCTTGTTGCCCTGCGCGCTGTTGGCCTTGCACAGCTGTGCCGCGTCGTGCAGCAGGGCGCGGGGCACGTCACGCACGCCCTGGCCTGGCTCCAGCTGCAGGTACACGTGGGCTGAGGGCAGGTCGTCCACGTGAAAGAAGACGACGCGGTCTGTGGCCTGCGTCAGGAGGTGGTCGTTCTCGTGCTTGTCGGTGCCCATGACCAAGGTGGCGGGCGGGTCCACCACGGCGCTGCGGAAGGTGAGGACGGCGCCGCGTGGCCGCAGCAGCAGCTCAGGCACGGCGGAGGAGGCGGTTGCGGTCGGAGAGGCGGCCATCTTGCTGTTGTTCTTGGCCTTGCCTCGTGAGGCCTTGCCCTGCCGTACAGGCCGCGGACACTCTTCCCAAGACGACTCCTCGCAGTCTGAGTCGTCAGCGACATCGTCATCGAAATCAGAGTCGCTGGCGTCAGGCTCTTCCACTGCAGGCTGGGCGGCCCTGCTCTTGTCCCGCACAGGCTGTTCCACCACAGCTTCTTCCTCCATAGCTTTTTCCAGCACATCTTCTACCTCTTGTTCTTCCATCAGATGTTCTTCTTTCAGATGCTCTTCTACCTCATGTTCTTCCTTCAGATGTTCTTCCACCTCATGTTCTTCCTTCAGATGTTCTTCTACCTCATGTTTTTCCTTCAGATGTTCTTCTACAGCAACTTCTTTCTTCAGATGTTCTTCCACCTCATGTTCTTCCTTCAGATGTTCTTCCACCTCATGTTCTTCCTTCAGATGTTCTTCTACCTCATGTTCTTCCTTCAGATGTTCTTCTACAGCAACTTCTTTCTTCAGATGTTCTTCCACCTCATGTTCTTCCTTCAGATGTTCTTCCACCTCATGTTCTTCCTTCAGATGTTCTTCTACCTCATGTTCTTCCTTCAGATGTTCTTCTACCTCATGTTCTTCCTTCAGATGTTCTTCTACCTCATGTTCTTCCTTCAGATGTTCTTCCACCTCATGTTCTTCCTTCAGATGTTCTTCTACAACAGATTCTTCCACCAAAGTTTCTTGCATAACAATAGATTCTTCCATTATACGTTTTTCCGTAACATGTTCTTCCATAACAAGTTCTTCCATAACAGTTTCTTCCACCGCATGTTCTTCCACTACAGTTTCTTCCACCACATGTTCTTCCACAACAGTTTCTTCCACCACATGTTCTCCTGTAACAGACTGTTTCGCAGCAGGTTCTTCCATGGCTTGTTCTTCCACAACAGTCTCTTGCACCACAGACTCTTCCGGATGAGTCACCACAGGCAGAGACTCTTCCGGAGAAGTGACTTCCATGGCAGGCTCTTCCAGCACTGCCTGAGAGACTCCCCCGCTGGGGGCGCGGCGCCCACGCTTCTTGCGTCGAAACAGCCGCAGGAAGGCGTGGATGAAGGCGCAGCATCCAGCCTTCCCGGGCGTCTTGTTGCGCTTCTCTGGGTTGGTCTTGTTCATTGTTGCTCGCTTCGATGAGTTTGTGTCTTTCTCTGCACTGATTGTTGCGATTCTCTGTTTCTGTCCACTGGCTGTTGTGACCGTCTGAATCCCGCTCATGCCTAAGTGTTACTGAGTGTTTTCTCTCGGCTGCAGGTATGGCATGGTCATATCTAGCATGAACTGGGCCCCAAAAAGCAGCAGAGCAGGAGCTTGGAGTTAGCGCCCCACGGCTGCTTGGAGTGGCGGGTGTGATTGGCTGCGTGGTGGATGCTGGGCAGTGATTGGCTGGCGTGTCGATGTACTGAACAACGGTAACATAAGGACGCTGGAGCCTTCACCGAGAACAAGACAATGAGCTGCTGCCCGAAAATGTGTCCGCGGCATGCACATTTTGTGTAGGCAGTGGCGTACCCAGAAATTTGAAAAGGGGGACCGGGGGCCATTATATATATATATATATATATATATATATATATATATATATATATATATATATATATATATATATATATATATATATATATATATATATCGCTCATAGATCTTATTCTCTTGAACGCGTTGAGGGAGAAAGATAGGTAGAGGGTGAAGGAACTAAGAAAAGAGGGCAGAGTGTTAAAAATAATGAGATGATGAGTCCAGCTAAGTTATAAAAAACGAGTAAAAAAGACCCACAGAGAGAGAGAGAAAGAGAAAAAAAAGACACACTGAGAAAAAAGAGGTCATTGAAGAAAAAAAAGGCCCACTGAAGAAAAAAGTACCACTGAGGAGAAATAGAAAGGCCACCCACCTTCCGAGAGACCGCTATTGAGGATGACAGACCACGAGAACCAGAAGGACTCCGAGATGGCCATGGCCTCGCTCTCGCCCTCCTGCTTGTCTTCGCTGGAAGAGAATTGTGGTGGAATGAGACTTACTGACTGACTGACTGACCGACTGACTCTCTCTCTCTCTCTCTCTCTCTCTCTCTCTCTCTCTCTCTCTCTCTCTCTCTTTCCATCTCTTCTTTTTCCAAAATTTCACTCGTTCCTCTTTTATATTTCTTTTTTTTTCTTCTTCTTCTACTGCTACTACTACTGCTACTAACACCAGAACCACTCCTCCACTACTACTACTACTACTACTACTATACTCTGTTCTCGAATGCTAAAGACAAGCCCCTCCCTCACAGCAGAGCTTGGCCCTTAACAGCCACTGTATTGCTGTTACCCGTACATTTTCTTCACTGACATACAAAAATTCAATCTGTCATTTGCTAACTGCTTTGACTGCGTAGATTGTACACAAAAAAATTGACAATGCCGCGCAGCGCCACTGGAATACGTAGTTATATAGCCGAGAAGGGAAGGAAGGAAGCGAAGGCCCACCAAGGCGAGCGGTTCCCGCAGCCCACAACTTGAAGACGGTTTCACACAGGATAAATTCCTCCCAGCATGCTGCCCGGTTCTGCTGCCGGTTGGGCAATCTGAGCAGCGAATTACGTCATTTAGCTCGCTTTCTGCCTTTCTGCTGTCGGGCAGGATGGAAAACGGTTGTGGTACTGGACTTGCTGGGAGGATTTGAAATCAAATGGCAGTCTTACTACAAGCTGTACATGTAAAATAAAAATATATTGTCGTACTTTGAGTAAAATTGTCAACTCTAAAACTTAGAAAAACGAAGTATATGTGCCAGTGTGTGCTCGTGACTTGAGTGTGTGGTGTGTGAAATTATTTATAGCGCTTATTTGACAACTGCAGCCGGCGAGATAAACTGTGTGTCGTGATGGAGTCTCGCGCTATGTTTTGCTGGAGTATGAAAGCTCAGCACAAATTAATTGCCATTAGGGCGCAGCGTGTGGAGCTGCATTGCCTATACGAGTTGCCAAGTGGAGCGAAAGATCTACAGCGTCCTTGTTCCATCATCAAATCGAAAGCCATTCAAAAATGACATGCAGTCATATAATAAAACATAATTTTTAGAATAATTAAGGCCAAATAAAGTGGGTGAAGAGATGCTGGCTTGGGGTTTGTTGTTGGAATGACGAGACGTCAACACAATGGTCCAGTCCCTGTGTGACGCCAAACTTTCTGCGCTACCGTTTCTCACCAGCAAAACCGGGTTGCATACTGGGAGAAATTTGCCGTGTGACGCCGCCTTACACATTAATTTCTTGCAAAATAAAGCAAAACCCAGCATACGTATATAGAGTATTTTCGACTTAGAATTACTTGAACTATCAAATCCCGAAGTATGTACAGTCCCCAGCAGTAAACTTGTTGCCGCTCCTGGGCTATTAACACGTGTCAACTGTCCGCCATGTGAAGGCTTTTGTTTTCCTGTGATTGGTTCAACCCCCTCAAAAACTAATCCTTGAGGCTCCACCCACGTGACGTTCCCCACCTGGTCCGTGCCCTGTCCCTTCCCGTAATCAGAGCTCCCGTTAAATTGGTAGATAATGTGTGTGTATGTGTGTGTGTGTTTCGCTTGTTGTTTTGCTTTTGTTGTTGTTATCATCACCCTTCTCTTCCTCCTCATTCTTACTGTGATCTTAATGACTACACAAGACCTGAAAGCAAGAGGGACTTCGGTCATGGCGGTTGACAATGCAGTGTCCTTTGTCTGAATTTTTTTTCCTTTACAGTCAAACACAAAACTGTACTGTGGTAACTAATATTGATGCTATTGCTGACAATGCACACTCATATTGCCAGCCATAGAAATACAATTTTGAAGGAGGGAAATAGACAACAGTGGGTGAGGTCAAGCAGCTATAGGGGGTGGGGAGACGTGTGTGTGTGTGTGTGTGTGTGTGTGTGTATTATTTTTGCTATTATTATTATTATTATTATTATTATTATTATTGTTATTATTATTATTATTATTATTATCATCATTATCATTATCATTATTATTATCTTACTTAATAATAAAAATTAAATCAATTACCTAAATAGCTCGTGTAAATGCTATTACGGCCCTCGTACCCGCCTCGCCAACCATTAATCTCTCCAACCAACCACCGGCTTTAAGTACCGCGGTATCACAAAGACGAAGCTTTAGAAACACGTCTCGATTCACGTCTCGATCGAGTTAACCGAGCTGACGACTGACTTTCACCTCCACACCTCGCCAGATCTTCCTAAAATTTCTGACTGGGGCAGAGCAAACTTGGTATTGTTTAATGCCTCAAAAATTCAATTCCCCCATCTATCAACTCTACACAACTTTCCAGACAACTATCCCCTCTTCTTCAATGGCACTCAACTGTCCCCCCCTTCTACACTGAACATCCTCGGTCTGTCCTTTACTTATAATCTGAACTGGAAACTTCACATCTCATCTCTAGCTAAAACAGCTTCTATGAAGTTAGGTGTTCTGAGACGTCTCCGCCAGTTTTTCTCACCCCCCCCCCTCCCCCAGCTGCTAACTCTGTACAAGGGCCTTATCCGTCCATGTATGGAGTATGCTTCACATGTCTGGGGGGGTTCCACTCATACCGCTCTTCTAGACAGGGTGGAATCAAAAGCTTTTCATCTCAACTCCTCTCCTCTAACTGACTGTCTTCAGCCTCTCTCTCATCGCCGCAGTGTTGCATCTCTAGCTGTCTTCTACTGCTATTTTCATGCTAACTGCTCTTCTGATCGTGCTAACTGCATGCCTCCCCTCCTCCCGCGGCCTCACTGCACAAGACTTTCTTCTTTCTCTCACCCCTATTCTGTCCACCTCTCTAATGCAAGAGTTAACCAGTATTCTCAATCATTCATCCCTTTCTCTGGTAAACTCTGGAACTCCCTGCCTGCTTCTGTATTTCCACCTTCCTATGACTTGAATTCCTTCAAGAGGGAGGTTTCAAGAAACTTATCCTTCAATTTTTGACTACCGCTTTGTGTCTTCCTTTTTCATATTGTAAATTTTACACGAATATATTATGGAAAATCCAAATACAGTAAAGACTGGACATTTGAGTATTTACAATAAAAAAAGGTGTACATGATACTCATATCATTCTATTACACAAGTGAATCAGTCCTCATCTGAAGTGGTGTCCTCTATGTTTATTATGATACCTTCCATAAAGCGGTCTGGTGCAATTTCTTTTACTACATTTTCCTTTTTTATACTTCTGGTGTGTTTCATACACATCCGCCAGTTTTCTTCTGTCATATTATTGACATTGATGGCTTCTCTTGTGATTTCTTCGATTTTGGTTATGGTTTGATTACCATTGGATCTTTTTTTTTTTTTTTTCTTATCTCTGCCTTCACCTTTGCTCAGATTAATTCTACTGGATTAAGGGTGCAGTGGTAAGGAGGAAGTCTTAAAATTCCATGTCCATTACATCTTGCTGACTCATCTGTTTCGTATTATGGGGATCACTCCCTTATTTTGTTCAACAAGGTGAAACAATTCACTCTTCGTATGGAGTGCCTCAAGGGGGATGTTGTTTTATTGTAGCCACTTGTTATTTTTTTTATCGAATTCTTTGTTGGAGTACTTTAGAGTGGAATGTGGCATTGTCCATTATGATCTCCGAGCTCCTTGGAATATTTGGCAAGAGTTAGGTTCGAAACCATGTTCTAAAACAATCATTGTTCATGGATTCATGATAATCATTTTTTGTGTTCCGTGACCTGAACATTAGGAGACCTCCAGGCACAAAAACCAGTCTCTCCACCTGCGTGGAGTATTATAAATCTGGCTTCCTCCCAGTTTTCAACTCCTGGCCAACAGAACCATCGGCAGTGGTCCAGCACTTTCCTACTCTCTCGTTTTGGTTAACCCATGTTTCGTCTAAATACACCTTCGCTCGTGGGTTACCTAAATTTCTGTTTTTCAGTGAGCAATCTTAAGTGTTTAGACCTCGCTGCCACAATATCCTGCCTCTCCCCTAATATGTGCCGTCCACTTTCTACTTTCTTGTATCAGAACCCCACTTTTTTCACCATTTTTTAAAGGCATGTTCTACCACCGGAAAAGTCAACTGGAGATTCTTTCATTCTCTCCAGCAAGGAATCAAGCGAAGGAATCTCACATTTTTCATAGAAAAAAAAAAAATCTTTTAAAAACAGTCATTCGCAAAATTGTTAGCTTCTTCCGTTATTGGGCCCACTCGGGATTTTTTGGCGGGTGGTGAACTTGCTGCTCCCTCCTGAACCTCCTTCTCAATGTGTTGCAGTGAGCTCCTCGATATCCTCTTGGCCGCCATTGTCTTAGCACCTATATCAGTTTTACTGATGAACACGTCTGCCTTGCGGAAATGTTCATACACCCGCATAACCATATCCTTAGTCTGGCCGGTGAACGTGGTTCTGGCCTTGCGATCTTTCATAGGCGGCGAATTATTGCACTGCTGACCAACGCTGCCCTCTTGACTGCTGATGTTGTCCATGCCTGAAAGATATTGCACATATAGTAAGAAAACGTTGCAAGGTAGTGTGTTCATATGTAATATAACATCTCGTATATCAAATATTATCGCCAACAACAATGATAAGAGTAAACATACCTTGTTGACCGTAGAATGAAATTATTAGAACACAGTGTAGGCTCAGATCGGAAGCGGAAGATGTCTTCACTGTGAGAGGTGAAGTGAAGGCAGGATGAATCACTTCCACACGCCTGGACATATGGGTGTGACCTATTCAGTGACGTTGCCATGTCAAAATTAAACCGTTCTTGAAACATTACAACCACCTAGTTGTTGCAGGTTATTTTCTTATTTTCAACGTGACTGAAAATTTAAAAAAAAAAAAAAAAAAGCCATGGTGCAGCAGAAAAAAAAATGCTAATCAAGCATTATAATAAACGGAAAAGACGCCTTGGCAACAATACAAGATGTGTTTAACCTGTCATCACTGACCCTATCACTGACCCTATCACCCCCCAGAGCACCAGACTAAGCCAGGCGCCTGGCCGGCAGCAGTTTATGGTCGTTTAAGGCAGGGGTTCTCACTTTTTTGCAAGCTGTGCCCCCCCAGAGCTGGTTCGGTGCAGTTGGGACCCCCCTCCACCCTGCGCCACCCCCTCAACCCCCTCCCTAACTATGCCACCATAGATATATAGAACTAGATAGATGGATAGATAGATAGATAGCCCTTGCTGCATCTCCTTTGTACAAATAGCCAGTGAATCTGTGATTTTCCGTGATTTTTTTCCCCCTCTCATCCTGTGCTCGCGCCCCTCCCTGGAGAATGTTTGCGCCATCCCCCCAGGGGGCGTCCCCCTTCCGGCTGAAAACCACTAGTTTAGGGCATTAATGCTGGCGAAGCTGCTCCTCTTCCCATGTCTCAGGTGAGGGGTGTAACCTATTCAGTGGTGTTGCCATTCAATGTTGCAGTGGAGACATTCTTGAGACATAATCACCCAGTTCTTGCAGGTTATTTTCTTATTTTCAAAGCAGAAAGAAGAATATGCTGATGAAGTATTATAATTAATGAATAAAACACCGTGACAGAAATGCAAGGCGGCCGTCATCAGTGACTCGCACTATCGTCCCAGGCCAAGCCAACCAGTAGCTGGCCAGAGTGTTCATCCCCTGACGTGGTCCACCGATGAGGAGGGGCTTCACCCATGAGGAGGGGTTTGTGTGTCTAACGTTCGAGAACAGAGTATACTACTACTATTTTCACCCTTCGTATCATCAACTCTTCTCAATCATTCAGTCAGTCAGCCACTGTCATCCTCTTCCCACCTGTAGACGGGGCTGAGGCGGTCCAGGAGCCAGATGAGGATTGCAATGACATGCACGGTAGCCATCAGCAGCAGCCACAGCGTCCCTCGGAAAGGCTGCAGGATCGACACCAGCGCGGGCACGACGGGGGCCTGTAGAATGAGACCAGAAGAGGAAGACGCAGAATGATACTCGACGGTAGGATGATGATGAGAGTAATGGAATGAAAATACGAAAAAAAGACGAAAATGAGGAGACACTGAACAAAGATACGAAAGAAAAGCAAGAAAATTTATGGAAAAAGAATAGACGGATAAAGAAATGACAGGAAAATAAACTAAAAATACGAAAAAAAAGACAAATAGCAAAATGGAAGACTAATATGAGACTGCAAACTGAAAAGAGCAGTGTGAAGGAGGCACCCACCCGCTTGACGAGGATGGTGATGCCCTGGTACTTGAAGGGCTTGGTGAGGTGAATGTCCTGGGAGCGCTGAGGGTTGATGGTGAGAGGCGCCACGGCCATGTCCGCGTCCCCGTCCCCCGCCAGGTGCCCGATCATGCCCGTCCAGTTCCTTCCTATAGAAAAAAAAAAGAATATATATATATATATATATATATATATATATATATATATATATATATATATATATATATATATATATATATATATATATATATATATATATATATATATATATATATATATATATATATATATATATATATATATATATATATATATATATATATATATATATATATATATATTGAAAGGAAGGAAAATTAAGTGAAATGAACAGATACAGAATGACAAAAAGGTAGGAACGATAAAAGAATGAGCTGGAATGAGATAATGAAAACAAGAGACTCATAATTGCTCTATTCTCTATTGCTTAGTACTCACCGTCAGGCCCCTCGACCAGGTCCCCGTACTGGCCGTCAGGGGCGAGGAACAGGCTGAAGCTGAAGGCGTTCTTTTCAGCCAGTGTGAGGAGCAAGTCGATGCAGAAACCCCAGCAGCACATCGGACGCGTCTCTCCTGTACGATATGACACAGATTAAAGAACAGAATTATGAGCCCGTAAAACCACAAATTTCATTATCCCGTAACCTCACCTGGATAAATGAACAAGCACATTCATTTAAGTCTTTGGTACATCTTTCTTAAATTACTAACCACTCTGAGACATTTTCTTGTCCCACAACCACTTCCAAACACTGTACTGCCTAAATATTTTCCAAAGTGTACTCTTTTCTTATTCCTTTCTTTCTTGTACGTGCTTATAAGAATTCCATACATTGCTTTTTGTGTTATGAATTGTTGCATATCGCAATGAAATGGTTAACGCGATAATAATACATAATAGTTAACATCTAATTCTACCTTAAAATTCCTTGTTACCTCACCCAATGATAAGTTTAAAGATGCTATTCCATCGTGTGCCTGTGTTGTAACTTTACAACCAAGCTTTACTGTCTGCATTCGCAATCAACTTGTTCTTTTCCTTCTCACTTCCTTCGATTGTGAATGTTTGCTCTATATCAGCTAGTCCAAGTTTGTATCACGCATGTCAATGTTGATGTTATTTTTTTTATTTCAGTAATGAATAATCAAACTTTACTCTCCATTAATATATTCAGTAGCGGGAAAGAAGTGCATATATAGTGTACTTCCTTTTCTTCCCAATGCACAAATCAGCTACTATAAGTTTGTATGACGCGTTCAACCACTGTTAGGTTTTCAGTATCACGGGGTGAAGCGTACGAGCATACAGCACTGTACTTGCCTTCCTTCCCTGTGAGCATGGGGCAGAACACCTCGTCGTGGAGAGAGCACTGCGACTCGTCCTTCACTGCCTCGGCGTACACGAAGGGCGTCTCGCGGATAGTGAGCACCTGAGGGCGCGGGGGCATACCCGTATTCAGAAACGCTTTATTTACTTCGTCAGGCTTATTATCAAAGGCTATTTTTTTTTTTTTTTTGCAACTGATGATACTGATTACTGGCTAAACTACTAGTAAAACTATGAAAACACTCTTAAAAATCCCAATAACCTCCCCAAGAGCATGTTGAAAGGAGTGAGAGAGAGAGAGAGAGAGAGAGAGAGAGAGAGAGAGAGAGAGAGAGAGAGAGAGAGAGAATTTATACAATGATACAGCAGACTATCAACAAAATAGGACCAAATTTATGTACATCGAAAGGTGCACAGCAAATCATAGCTGTTATAAGTATAAGGATTTTGCAGTAGTAGTGGTGGTAGTAGTAGTAGTAGTAGTAGTAGTAGTAGTAGTAGTAGTAGTAGTAGTAGTAGTAGTAGTAGTAGTAGTAGTAGTATAGCAGTACCTTGAGATGCCTGGGAAGGAAGTAGCCAGGGGGTGCCTCGGTCAGTCCTCCCGCCCACCTGATGCTGGACTTGTTAAGCTGCATCACCATCTCGTCGCTCGCCTGCCGATACACACACACACACACACACACACACACACACAAAATAATAATAATAATAATAATAATAATAATAATAATAATAATAATAATAATAATAATAATGATAATAATATAGCTTATCTTCATTCGTATTTCACCATTATAAAATTCCAAGGTTAAGTCAAATTTAGTCTACTGGGCAGATTTAAATACCGTAATTGATTGATTCCTTGAGAGGAGGCGTTTATGAATTCCTCCTGCAATCCTTGGTTCCTTATTTTCTTTGCTGCTTCTCTTTTTTTTTTTTTTCCTCCTCCTCCTACTCTTTCTCCTCCATTTTCTTTCTCCCTTTAATTCTTCCATTTCTCCTTTCCTTTCTTTCTCTTTAACCGCTTCCTTGTTACTTTCCTTCATCCATTTTCCTTCTCCCTTCTCCTATTCTTCTTCCATTCCCTTTTTTTTCCTTTCTTCTCTTTTTCGGCCTGCAAAGCCTCCTTTCTTTTCATCCTTCCCTTTCCTGCAATTCTTCCCTTCTCCTCATCCTTCTCCCTTGCTCCTCCTCCTCCTCCCTTTTTCCTCCCTTTTCCTGTTTTACCTTCACCCTCTCCCTTCTGCTCTCTCCTCTTCCTCCAGTTTCTCCGTTCTTGTCTTTTTGTCTTTCCTCCTCCTCCTTGTAATCTCTCCCTTACCCTCATCTCTCCTCTTTCCCCAATCTCTCCTTTCTCATCTTTCCCTCATTCCTCTTTCTTCATTCCTTCCCTCCTTCCCTCCTCCTTTCTCCATATTTTTTTTCTCCTTCCTCCTTCTCCCTCTTCTTTCCTTTCTCATCCTTCTCCCTTTTCCTCTTCTCCCCCTTTCTTTCTTCTCCTCTTTCTCTGCCTCCAATCCCTCTTTCCCATCTTTCATTTTTTTTTTCCCCTTTTTTCTCTTTCTCTGCCTTCAATCCCTCCCTTCTTGTCCTCCTTTTCTCTTTCTTTTCTTCTATTTATTTGTCTCCCTTTCCCTTTCTCCCTCCACTCCTTCACGACCTTCACCCCCTTACCGCATCGTAAAGGAACTCCCCGACGACCTGTGGCATCCTGTAGGCGAGGTGGTCCTGTCGCCGTTCCTGCACGTTCACAACGGAGTACTCAGCGTGGGTTCGATCCCCGTGCTCGTCAAATGCCACCTTCCCCGTGCTTCCGTCCGTCAATACTTGCCCCCGTATCAGGCTGAAGGGAGAGGGAAGTACAGTACAGTAAAATCCCTCTCATCAGGCATTCGAATAAACGGCAGCTTCAATTATCCGGCACATTTTTTCCCGTGCCTTAAAATCAATAAAAAATCAATGTGTACTCATAAAATCGATTAAAATTCCCGCGCGAGGCATACTTTGTCCCCTCGCTACCAGAGCGCACTGCTTCGCGCCACCCGCGGCCCACTGCACTGTGTTTACTCAGTGACTCAGTCCCGCGTGTGCACTGTTTATCCCCTGACGCCTTCATCATGCCTAAAGTTGTAGAAAAGAGGAAGCGTGTTGTGCTTACACTTAAGCAGCTGATCAGATCAGCTGCTGATTAAGATTAGCTGATCTTTGTTATGGTAAGATGCGTGAGTGTAGGGTGGTGATTGTGGACATAATTTCACTTCTATTCAAGTATCTGGCAATATTCAAGTATCCGGCATGTCGGCGGTCCCGTTGATGCCGAATAAGAGGGATTTTATTGTATTGGGTTAGCATGTGGTATTTGTTTGTTTTAGTCAACGTCAACCTGCTCCGTTCTCTTCGAAGATTCTACTCTGATTGAAGGAGTGACTCAACGTTAAATTATAAGCAAGTTGATGAGTGCCTAGGCTGTAGTAAAGTGGCAGAATTTTAAGTTAAGTGAGCGAGTGAGTGATTGAGTGAGTGACAGACTGATTTCTGGCGCCGCTACACTGAGTCGTATGGCGCCTCGCAGTGAAAGGATTAGGTAGAATTCCAAAGATCAACATAAAATGACAATTCCTCCTTCACTCCAAGGCCGTGTTTTGAACCGTTTTGGATTCTCATCAATAGTTTTGAAGGCCACAGATGATTAGTCGAGTTCTTATTTGCATTTTCCCATTGATGATGCAGAATGCTTGTTAAATTATCCCAGGGCTCCTGAAAATATTCTTGAAAACACCAATAACCTCCACTACAGCCTGTTTTAAGTAATGATGATAAAGCGCTGACTTATTTAAACACGACCCATGGGTGCTGCCACCACTGACCACTACCTGAACAGCTCACGCCCGGTCTCATCCCAGCTGTTCTCGTCGTCGCAACTGATTGGCGGCTCCGGGATGACCTCGTGTGCCTCGTGCAGACGACGCAGTGCCAGGGCCACCACTCGCCTGCCGCAGGAGGGGCAAGAATACGTGAAGTCAGAGGAATTAAATAAAAGTCAATAAAAGTCAAGACAGAAATGCATCGAGGAAAACAAAACTCGTAATTTGAAACGTTTCCGACACTCACAAGGACTATTTTCAGATGTCACAGACATGATTAATTAGGATATTATGGGTAATTTTCAATACAATAATACAAGATCTTTCTTAAACTCTCACTAAAATCATGAAAACCACCTTGAAAACCCAAATAGTTTATACCACAGTCTGTTAATTAAATGTCGATAAAAGGCACCTAAGCGTTTAAGATCCTGTCCAAAATGGCAAGCCCGCTGAGTAGCTACAGCGCCGCCAAGCCACTTACAAACTGTCGATGATGTGGGCGTTGTAGTCGTCGGCGTACTTGAGCTGCAGGCCCAGGGCACCCACAGGGACGAGACGGGCGCGTAGGGCTTGCTCGGTCACCAGCCACACGTAGTTCTCATTCGTCATGTTGAGGTAGCTGGCGTCGTGGAAAATTATCTCTGCGTCTTCCTCGCTGTTGGAATATTGTAAATTTAATTTACATTTCACACTGCAGCTTGTAACTGGGGACTGTTTTAAAATGTTTCGCTCTGATCATAAGGACTGTTTATTTTCAATGGTCATAAAGGTTAATTAGTTGTGTTCTCATAGTTTTTTTTTTTTCAGTTGGTGGCACAGCATCCCTGCTGAACTATCATTACAATCGCGAAAACATCTTTGAAAACACCAATGAACTCAGTAAGGGCCCATCAAAAAAATAATTAGGTAAATTTTAAAAAGTTAGTCCCCTAATCATGAAAATACCCAAGAAAACACCAACAACTTCCATAAAGGCCTATCAAAGAATACATTAAATAAGTTTTGAAAATTTGGTTACAGATGTTAAAAAGTTAATCACACCAGGCTTGCTGAACATTTTTCCCTTGCAGATAGTGATTAAAAAAAAATCATCACAGTCCTTCATGCAAACGAGCAGGTAAGGACAGCCAAGGTAGCGTGCAGCCCCTGGTCCCCTCACCTGGCGTAAAGCAGGACGACCTTCACCAGCTCCTCGCGGATGGTGGTCAGCTCTTTCACAAAGGATTCCTGGCCGGGAGAAAACTCCATCACAGTTACCACCTGCAAGACAAAACAATCGATATTGGTGGTTAGGTTTCATGGAAAGTTAAATAAAAACACCTACATACGTACAGTACGTACAGTACATGCATAAATTATCATTACATCTCCAGGGTTTCCTTATGATCCGTATGGAAAATAAATGTTTGAATGTATATAAAATGACGTGTTGCATTTCATGTTTCTTTACTACATCAATTAACCACAGAGGAAACGAAACATCACTCTTGACACATCAATGAACAAGATGCACTACGAAATTGTCTCACGATACGAAATATCACGTAAGGCTCACCTGCAGCCTTTTATTATTATTATTATTATTATTATTATTTTGTAAGAGAGGCACTGGTCTAGGGCAACAAAACGAAAAAAAAAAGGCCCACTGAGGTGCCAAAAAAGGATCATTGAAAAAAAAATAAATAAATAAAAAAAAAAAAAAAATATATATATATATATATATATATATATATATATATATATATATATATATATATATATATATATATATATATATATATATATATATATATATATATATATATATATATGATGCTCCCTCACCTTGACTCCCTTCTCGTTGTCGCTATGTCTGGCGGCGGACTGGAAGCGGGCGAGGAGTGCGCGGCCGTCCGTGTCCGTCGAGTGCAGCACGATGACCTGCCTGTACCCCAGCAGCTTCAAGAGCCTCACCCACACGTCCGCCTGGTGGCTATAGGGTGGCACCGTGCGCAGCAGAGACACGTGGATGTTCTGAGAGAGAGAGAGAGAGAGAGAGAGAGAGAGAGAGAGAGAGAGAGAGAGAGAGAGAGAGAGAGAGAGAGAGAGAGAGAGAGAGCAGAATCACACCAGTTTTATTAAACCTGTATTCAGAAACATGTTGCTCTCTCACTACGACCATTTCCATAGGCCATAGATATGCTTAGCCGGGTTCTCAATAGTGCAATAGTGTTTTCTTGTAAATAATGTAGAAATATTATTAGTCTCACTAGAACCATAAAAGCATCCTTAAAAACCCGTGTAGAGACTAATGAATGTAGTGGAGGTGTGGAGCATTAATGTTTCAGAATATGGTACAGGTAAGCGATCTTACCGGAGACGCCCACTCACTCTCACTCACCTTGTCGGAGAAGATGTAGTCCCTGGAGTGTGTGCAGATAACCGGGATGTGGTAGAAGCCGCAGGTGTAGGAGACCGAGGCTGTCGTCACCGAGTCATCTGAAGAACTCGCCACGACCACAGCGAACACCTGACGGGGGTACGGCACACCGCAACTCAACTTAACCCGCCTTCCTTTGATGTGGTGGTGGTGGTGGTGGTGGTGGTAATGATGATGATGATGATGGTGATGATGATGATGATGATGATGATGATGATGATGATGATGATGGTTGGTCTTCGCAACGGGGCTTCGGCTTCTAAAAAATGAAACGCTAAATCTTCATTAAGTAAAATAAAAAACAATAAAAAACAGAAGGAATGATCACTCCTAATTTTGCTGACCATTCTCTCCTGTTAACAAAGGGCATATCAACGGAGACGCTCCTGTTAATAGAAGGCATCATTAAGGAAACTCATGTTAAAAGAAAACGTGTTAGATGAGGAACTTCCTGTGAACAGTGAACATAGTAATAAGGAATTTCTCGTTACAAGGTGGACATATTAAAGAGACTCGTTAACAATGACGTAACAGTAAGAAAGCTCTCACTAACAGTTACATATTGATAAAGTTCTCGTTAACAGTGGACACATCAATTAATAATATGTCCAGGTGTCACTGTGGCACTCACCGCCTGGGCGATCACCGTCTGACACACGTGCAGAGCCGCCGCGATGGGGCTGCCGCGGTGTACCAGCGTCACGTCGTACAGCGTGGTCTGGTCAGCCACGGAGACACCGTCGAAGTTGATGTTCTGATGGGGGAGAGAGGCTGTGTCTTTGGCTGAGGAGGCTTTGCTGGTTAGCTAGCAAACAAAGAGCGACTGTGGAACCGGCCCATTACCAGGAATACCATATGTCAGAGCAACTACTAGAACAAAATTTTCCTCCTCTTCCTCCTCCTCCTCCTCCTCCTCCTTTTTCTTCTTCTTCATCTTCTTTCCATTCTAATTGCAGAAGAAAATTTTGCTATCATGTAAAAAATCCATCTAACCATCTATGTAAGTGCAATATTGGGGCGTTCGCTAAGGGTCAAGTTGCCAGTGATCCCTGGTTGTTCTAGTGTAGGGGTCAATCAAATCTCCCCACAGTTCCCTGGAGAAGCACGATCTAAAAATCCCTCTCGTGATACATCCTAATGTACTGTACCTATATGCTATGAAACATTAATCCTAAGCGTTCATGCTAACAGTATCCACGGGATCTGATGATGCACACTACAGAACAGTTATTATAAGCTTTGATGCTCGCAACTAGACTTTCAGTATTTTCACATTTATTTCTAGTTTCCTATTATTTAGTATGAAACTTTTTTCCACTTGTTTCTACAGGAACTAGAAATTTAGTTTCCACATGAAATGTACGTATACTAAAAACATGGGTAAATGTAGACAAGAATATACAGACAATCTACTAATTAATTTTGAATATTGTAACATCACACAAACGCAGTTATGTTCAGCACATGTGTCTGAGTGTTCCTGGTTCCACTGACCTTGAGTGCATTCGTGAAGTGGAGCTCCGTGTCGTTGTCATGAAGAACACCCCCGATGTTGAACCTCCTGGAGGGAGGAAGCGACCCCTGGACACCACTCCCCGCTCCCGCCGCCACACTCACCAACCACACCCACCACCACCTGTCGCACCAACGGGTCACTATTAGCAACATGCCAGTGTTACCACCTAAACTGTGTATTCTTAGTAGGCTACGTGAACTGTGTGTTATACTAATACTAATATTATAACTTTCAGTACATACTGGGCTAGACAATGTAACTTACATCGTTAACGGTGCAAAAAATATCAGGCTGAGTATCGACTGGCGCTATGATCTTGCGAAGCAACGAGCGTTTTCATTCTTCACTCAATCACTTTCAGGACATTTTTCCGTGAAGACCCGGCACAGCTTTTGGAAATCCCGTATAAGTTTTTTTTTTTTTTCTATCTCTCTCTTACAATAAGATGGAAGGTTTGCAGTTTCACTATATTCATGGTTCCATTAACTGATTATTCAACACGTGGAGCCTCAGATGCCCTACTTTCCACACTGTGGGCAGGAGCACCACTCACCATCACTTCCCCATCTCTTTAACACCAGACGGAGCACCACTCGGCACTCAACACTGCCACATGGAGCAGCCGCGAATCACTGGTAGCACTGTAAGTGACTATACGGCGTGCCCCTCCGAGGGCTCAGGGCAGCGTGCCAAGGGGCCGTACCGCACCACTGCCATCCCATCCACCACTCGCCAAACTCTCCCGTGTATCATCCCTGCTTCCGTTGCCAAGCCCCCGCCTTTACAAGCCGCTACAGACATTAGAATGAGTGTAGTAGCAGTTTAACTACCCGAGAGCACGCCTCACCACCACCACCACCACCAGACCGTGCCTGTCTCGTTACTAACTCTTCATGACTTAGCAGGTTGAACAGCACTCTACAAAGGATAAAGCTCTAAAGAACCTTTTCCATTACCTAATATATGTGAGAAGCTTATACAGTGAATGACATCGCAGCTCTCATTCCGGATGTTTTTAAAATGAACGTAACGGAGGTTGGCCAGCCATTCCTCCCTAGCTTCCCCCTCAAGAAAAGCGTGTGTTTGACTGTAATTCCATTATGTGTACATGAAGATGGAACTGTGGGAATACTCAACTCATTAGAAGATAGTATCATTATTTTACACAATCACCATAACACCTCGCAAAATTGGTAATGTGGTTTTTGCAAGCCTCAAAATCTGTAATGTTGATCATTTACTGCCATTCAGTCGTTTCGGAGATATTTATCTGTGTAGTTCTAATCACTTTTCTGAAGTCTGGCCGCTTTTGTCTTCCCGAGTCATGCTTCAATCAGTGTTGTTGCTTTGTTCGAGCAGGCATTTGGAACAGTAACTTGAAGTACGCCTGCGTAGCAAGTGCACCACAGCCAGTGAAAAATAACAAAAATAATCTAATTGCATCCCTCTGTGTGAGACTGGGAAGGATGTCACCAAGGAATATACACAGAGAGTATTTATTTAATACATTCCTTCCCGCCACCGGTCCTCCTCTCTGTGCCACCGCTGCCTTCCTTCTTCTTGCCACGCCTCTTTCTTCTTCTGTTCCTCTCCTCGTTTCCTCTCACATCAGCACGCCATGATGTTCACTACACCACTGACTCTCAATTTTGCTAAAATGACCACTTCATTAATCTTGTCACTGTTAAGAATACCTTCACGCAGCATGATGTTCACTGCAAGAGTTTCGTTTTCGTCAGAATCATTACTACATCAATTTCGTCAAGATTAAAAAAAAAATATCTTTCATATCCCCAGCTCGTACGTTGCGCCGTCTCTATATCAGTCGTATATGTTTCATTGTTCATTGTGTTCCACGTGTCTGGTGTCCCCACGTGGAGAGTCTGCCCTATTTTTATCTTTTCTCGTATCCCACTCTCAAGGAGGTTTCCGCACTTCTTCACATTTCTCCAGTGTTCTTAGGGAAAGCACCTGTCATGCCTTTCCTCGCAGGTCACTGGCCAGAATAACGACCAGTGTGATTGGTTCATACCTCAAATTGTAGCATCTGATTGGCTACCTTCCCAGAATCTGACTGGTCAGCTTCTCCTGATCGTGAGCCACTCCCTTCCCATAAAAAGGCCTGTATGTGTAGCTAGTAAAAGCGTGCTTACTACCAGTACTTACTTACCCAGCATATGCTCTAAACACAATCTCTATATCACCTTTACTGTCGTTACAACGACAACAAAACAAAGTACTACGCTTCGTTTATAATGAAAAATACCCATATACCAAAAATTCCGAAGAACTACAAACACTCACAAAACTAGACCCAGTCAATAAAACACTCCACGCAAGAGGAAACCAAATCAAACACAAACTAATACACACACACAAGGACTTAACGTACACAAGCACAATACACGAGCACGATCAGGGAAGAGAACACGCCTGGTTCAAGAAACCAATCAACACTATATCAGAGGCATCACCGAGACTATTATACACATAAGCCTCTCAAAATTAATACTATTCATACACTCACATGAGTATCAGACATTGCTCATATATTTTATTTATTTATGAATTAACTCAAAGACACAAATTCACGCTTATTCTCAAAACTAACATCAAAATATATATTATCATTCAACAATGACGGTTATTCCGTCATTTTTCACTTTACGATTTTCCTTCATATCTTCACCCAACCTTTCATCTTCTACTCTTTACCGTCTTCTTTCACCCCCACTGTCTATCTCCCCTTCCCCCCTAGAATTCAGTCATCAGAGAGAGACCGTCGAAGATCGCTTCACTTCTGTCATATCAGTGTCTCAGTTCTCAAGTGTGCACTGTGTAAATCGGACTTCGAAATCATTTCGCGTGTACCATCATCAGTAAAAGAAATCTACCAACAAGTGACAGTGACTATCTAGAAGCGGATTCACATCGAAATACCTTCTTACTACGGCAAAAGCAAGGATGAGCCCTCATTTTGCCGGAAGCATTCACACTGTTTCGGCGTGTCCCGCGACGCTCCCCTAGAGGAGATCAAGCGGGCCTACCGACACAAGGCCCTCGAACCGCATCCCGACAAGAACCCAGGCGACGCAGCTGCTACAACTGTGCGATTCCAGCAGCTGTTGCCGGCGTACGAGTAGCTCTGCCGCCAGAAGGAGGCCGGTGGGGAGCCACAAGGAGGGCAGGAAAGGAGGGAGGGGGAGAGGAAGTGAGAGGACCAGAGGAAGGAGAAGGCGTGGAAGGAAGAGGATGGAAGGTAGCAGAAGCATAGAGATGAGGACCGGTTGTGGGAAAAGGACGATAAACGGAAGAAGAAGAAGAAGAAGAAGAAGAGGCAGAGAAAGAAGCAGAGCAATAAAACACCGGAGGAGAAGGAGGAGGAGGAGAAGAAAGAAGAGAACGAAGAAGAGGAGGGGCAGGCGGAAGAAAGTGCGAAGTACTGGGAGGAGGAGGATGAAGAGAGAGAGAGATGGACTGGGAGAAGAAGAAAAAGGAATGAGAGAAGGCACCGAAAAGATAAAAACCAGATGAAGAGCGAGAAGACATGGGAGAGGAAGTGGAGCAAGAGAACAGCACAAGAGGAGGAAGAGAAAGACGAGGAGGAAGAGGAGGAAGAGGTGGAGAAGGAAGAAGAAAGGCAGATGGACAAGGAGGAAAGGAAGAAACATGAGACAGAGCACCGCAAAGACAAGGAACAGATAAAGAAAGAAAGGGCATGGGAGAGGAAGAGGAAGAATAAGAGAACACCAGAGAAGAAGGAAGAGGAGAGGCAATGGAAAGAGGAGAAATCAATGGGTAAAGAGAATGCAAGGGAGAGGAGGAAGAAACGGAAAGAGGATGAGAGGAAGAGACAACAAGAGGAAGAGGTAAGGATGAGAAGACGGAGACATGAGGAATAGAGAAAAGCGAACGAACGGAAGAGGGAGATAGAGGAGGAGAAGGAGAGGGAGGAGAGCAGGAGGAGGAGGAAAAGAGAAGAGCGGGAGAAAGAGAAGGTTAAGCAAGAAGAGGAAGAAAGGATTAGGCGAGAAGGAGAAGAGAAGGAGAAAGAAAAGGTTAGGCGAGAGGAAGAAAAGAAAGAGAAAGAGAGGTTTAGGAGGAAAGAGGAAGAGAGGAAGCTAGAGAAGATCAGGCGAGAAAAGGAAGAGGAGAGGATGAGAAGGAAGCGACAAGCAGAGGAAAGAGAAGAAGAGGAAGTGAAGAGGCGGAGATTGGAAGAGTACCAGGAGGAAGAGGAAGGAAATGATAGCAATAAACAGGAGGAAGGAGAAAAAAAGGAAGACGAAAGGTGAAAGGGGCGGCAGAGAAAGCTGAGGGTAGTGAGGCAAAGGAGGAAGAGAGAGAGGATTAAGAGACGTGGCGAGGAGAGAGTGAGACGCCAGCAGGAATTGGAAGAAAGATTGAGGCATCACCTGGAGGAGGAAAGGAGGAAACAGCAGGAGATAAGGAGAATAAGACAGGAGGAAGAGATGGAAAGGATGAGAAGAGAGAAGGAGGAAGAGAGAGAGAAGGAAGAGAAAGGGCAAGAAGAAACGCAGGGCGGGACAGAAAATGGGCCGAGGAACGTAATAAGCGGCCTTGGCGCTGGAAGAAAATGGCGTTTGGTTTTGAAGAAATCGTTAAAAGATTATGAAAAAAAAATAAATAAATAAAAATCGAAAAAAAGACTGAATTAATTAATTAATAAGAAAATTAAAAAAAAAAAAAATTTTTAATGGGATGAGTATTGATAAGTGATGTAATGACAGTGTTAGGTGATGACTTGGAATATAATGTCGATGTTATGATGCGCTAACACAATAACAGAAAAGTCAATAAAAATATAATAAAATAAATATATACATAGAAATAGATACAGAATATAGAAAATATATATTAAGAGTAACCTTTAGATACAACAAAAGAAAAAAATCAATAAAAAATATAATAAATTAAGAAAAAAAAAGATACAAATATAGAAAAATTCATAAAAATTAAATAATTTAAGAAAAGAAAAATAAAGATATAGAAAAGAGATATTAAGAGTAAACTTAAGATACAGCAAAAGAAAAAATCAATAAAATATAATAAATTAAGAAAAGACGTCAAAAGATATAGATATAGAAAATAGATATTAAGAGCAAACTTAAAATACACTAAAAGAAACAGAAAAATCAATAAAAATAAAATAAATTAAAAAAAGACGAAAAAAAAAAGATACAGATACAGAAAATAGATACTAAGAGTAAATTTAAGATACACTAAAATAAAAAATCAATAAAAACATAATAAGTTAAGAAAAAGAAAAAAAAATATATATATATATATATATATATATATATATATATATATATATATATATATATATATATATATATATATATATATATATATATATATATATATATATATATATATATATACAAAAAAGACATGGATATAGAAAGTGGATACTATGAGTAACCTTAAAATGCACCAAAAAGAAAAAATCAATAAAAATAAAATAAATCAAGAAAAGATGAAAAAAAAAGATACAGATATAGAAAATAGATATGAAGAATAAATTTAAAATACATCAAAAGAAAAAAATAATTAAAATAAAATAACTCAAGAAAAGGAAAAAAAATATATAGAAATAGATATAGATATAGAAAATGGATATTTACAACAAACTTAAAATACACTAAAAGAAGCAGGGAAAATAAATAAAAACGAAATTAATTAAGAAAAAAAAAAAGATATAGGTGTAGACATAGATATAGGAAAT
>NC_087158.1:13340799-13373299 GCF_035594125.1 Scylla paramamosain
CCTTGTTTTCTTCCTTCAGTAACGTTAACAGTTACAGTAGTTATTTTCTTTGTCATTCCCATTGAGTTCTTCAGTTATATCTAAGTTTCGGGGCATCGGTAAATCTTACCAATAGCAGCTCCCTCTGTATTCTATTCCCGTCCCTCTCCAGGAATCAGGCTTGGAGACTTGGAGGCTTGGAGACATGGTGAAAAAGTTGGGTTTCAGGATGGGGAACGCTAAAATAGGCCAAATTTGGGAAACCTTAAAAGTCTAACCCAAGCTAAACTAACTGGACCTCACTTAAGGACTCTAACCTAACCTAACATTACTTAACCTAACCTAAACTAGAAAGTGGGGCTTTGCCCTCTCTGGACACCCCCGCTAAGGATTCTAACCTAACTTAATAACCTAACATTACCTAACCTAACTTTACCTAACCCAACATAAACTAGCCAGGAGCTTTGCTCCCCCTGGATCCCCCCTTATGAACATTAATCTAATATAATATTACACCAGCACACCACACTAATAAGAATGATTTGAAAGTACTCACAAAATTAAAAGATCCCTGGGTTTCCCACTGTAGCGCAGTAGACCCAAATAGCAATCCGTACACCTGTCTGACGCCATAATAAAGGTAGAACTGACGTGGCAGCTCCCTTACTGCCTTTCATACAATGGCAGAGGATTACACGACGACTAATTCCAAACTACATAGGCCATTTGAATTAGTGGCACTACGTGCAACATAAATGTGTCACGTATAAAGCCTTATTTAATTACATATTAATATAACAATTAATCTATATCCAGTACAACAGAAATATTAGCCAATCATACAATGGTGACTAAAATACCAGCCACGGGACTATAGTAGTAGTAGTAGTAGTAGTAGTAGTAGTAGCAGTATCTTCATAATAACAATGGCAACTACCGACACTACAAATACGAGAGAGAGAGAGAGAGAGAGAGAGAGAGAGAGAGAGAGAGAGAGATGCATAATTATCTTCCTATACACCTTCCCTTCCTCTCCCTCTCCCCCGTCTCCTCCCCTCCGTCTTGCAAAACAAAGCCACAACGCCTTGGCGTAATTCGCTTATAACGACCATAAATCTCGTAATGGGCGATCCCTCGTGACGGCCAGAGAGAGAGAGAGAGAGAGAGAGAATTAAGGTAACACTGAAAAAAAAAAATAATAATAATAATAATTGTGTTAGATGAGTTTGTTTTTTGTGTGTCTGTTTGTTTGTTTGTCTGTGTCTGTTTTTGTGTCTACGTCCATTTGTCTGTCAGTTTTTTTTTTTTCTGTTTGCCTGTTTTTCTGTGTTCTGCTTATCTGTTTGTCTGTTTTCTGTCTGTCTGTCTGTCTGTCTCTCTATGTATGTCTATTTTTTTGTTCTTATTGTCTGTCTGTCTGTATCTGTTTGTTTGCATGTCTGTTTGTATGTTTGTTTTCGTTTTTCTGTCTGTGTGTCTGTTTCTTCTTGAATTCTTTGGTCGATTTACATATTTATTCACTTTAATTCCAATTTTCTCATCATCTATTTTTCCTTACAGTATTTACAATCTCTCTCTCTCTCTCTCTCTCTCTCTCTCTCTCTCTCTCTCTCTCTCTCTCTCTCTCTCTCAATACCGTGAGGAGGGAAGACCAGCCCAGGCCACCCGAGACCAGTCGAAGCCAGATCAGTAATACCGGGACCAATAATGACGGGACCTGCTGCTGTAACAAATGAAATGGTGATTCGCCTCTTTGTGTGGAATAGCACTGCCTTCCCACTCCTCTTCTTCCTCCTCATGGTCGTTGTCGTCGTTGTCGTGTTTTCTTGTTTTTCTTCTTCCAGCGTTTCTGTCTTCTGATTACTATTCTGTGATTTTGTTTCATCCTCTTCTTCTTCTACCTCTTCTTCAATTATTTATGTTTTCTGATTACTATTCTGTAATAATTCTTCTTCTACTACTACTACTACTACTACTACTACTACTATTACATGTCTTTTTTTTTCTCTTTACCTTGTTGTTGATGTTGTTTTTGTTGTTGTTGTTGTTGTTGATCTTTTTTTCTTCTTTATCTTCTCCTTTTAGTATATTTGTCTTATAACTGTTAATCTTATTTTCTTTCTCCTTCTTGTTATTCTTCTAGTTCTAGTTCTTTTTCTTCTTGTTCTTCTTCCCCTTTCTTCCAGCATTTGTCTTCTAATTATCTTTCTATGATTCTGTTTCTTCTTGTTTACTTCTTCCTCTTTTCTTCTTTTTCTTCTTCCTCCATATTGCATCCACATGCATACATACATACATATTTTCATACATATATTTACGTTGATCAAGTGTTATATATTTTTTCTTTTATCTCCTCTTTCTTCTTCTCCTCTTCCTCCTCCTTTTACCTAACAACCCTGATAAATGGAAGTAATTACAGGAAGACAGTTAAGTAGTACAGAGAAGAAGGAGAAGGAGGAGAAGAGAGACAAGAAGAAAGAGGAAGAGGAAGAGAAGAAGAAAAGAAAAGAATGCACACACACACACACACACACATTAAAGTAAGAACACCTTTTATTGTTTTTGTTTGGTATGATTTCTATTTTCCTTCTTTTTCCTAATTCTTCACTGTTTTCACTTGATATCTTTCCTGCTTTCCTTCTTTTTTCTGATTCTTCTCACATATTACACTGTATCCATCCAAGTGAGCCTCATTGGCATGGACTTGGAATTTGTGATGCAGTGCAACACGAATCATGTCACTGTAACATTACCATGCGTGACCCAAAACAAAACCACCACAAATGTGTTGTACAGTGAGTATTTATCACCACATATACATAATTTAGCTGATCCATGAGAAGCTGCTATTGATAAGTATTTTCTGCTAACTGATGTCAAAATTCCAAGACAGCACAGATGAAAATAAAACTCAAGGCTTTTATCTTACTTTATTACAACATGTGCAAATTGTGAAAATACTTAGGCTTACATTTCAGTAAATGAGACAATTTCATTCAGGCAGTCATACACCTATACAGTGCTAGACACATCACTCACCAGATTCTTGGGTTATCTGAATAATAAGCCACATGGTACTGACCAAGGAAGACAGTGCTACACCTTCCTTGGTAATAGCTGTAGTAAATACTGCACCACATATTGGGACATCATCTGTATACAAGAATCACATAAGGACAACATCTTGTCACTAAGGAACACTTAAGACAACATATATGTACACCAACCAAACACTGCAATGCATTAACTTTCTTACATTTCACTACTAAATCAACAAACTACAAACTGGTACAAAGGAAAATAATTCTTCAGCTATCATTATTCTTTGAAATGACAAACTAGTTTGTGAACAACTTTCATAACATAAACTAAACACTACATTATTTAATTTGCTTCCTTGTGATGATAAACCTGAGGAAAGCAGCATTAAGTGGTATACTTGGGAATGTTTTACAAAAAAAAAAAAAAAATCAGAAATGTGCACACATTACTGATGTAACTCAGGAGACATGTAGGCACACTGCTCCATGCACTGAAATAGAAATCAAGCAGCCTACATGTTGAACTCCATTGTCATTATATGTTAGCTTTAGTCAAGGCATCATAGGGGACACTTTGTTACTCCACTTTTCACTTTATTCTGTTGATGACATTACTTGTAACCACTGGGCAGCAGGTGTGTGACCCAAATAGCTACAGCACCATGTCATGAAGAACAGTTACAGTCAACAGTTTTTAGCTATACCAATAAACATTAGGCACTGTTAATTGATTCATTATATTAGTTAGTTGCTTTTAGCACTCACTGGAAGTTTGATTGTACTTAATTGTCACATTTACTGTGTGACATTATGCTACCATAAAAATTCTGATAAAAATCTGAAATGAGGTAACCCCCATCAGCAGTATATCTATAAGTATAATAGGCAGTGATGTAAATATAAAACATAAAGCTAAATGTGAACCAGGAAAGCACATTATAGAGATGGTGATAAAAGACCTTGAACAATGTTGTCACCAAAATTATTATTACATAGATCAGTCATCTTAATTTTACTCAAAACAGAATGCTAAGTGTGCTACACCAGCACACAATTATGCAGTGAATCACAGAGAAGTTGAGCTTCCTAAACCATGTTGTATTCATCACATAATTTACTGTACAATAATCTTATTGAAAAATAAGATAAAATCACATCAGGCATGCTGTCCACCTCATTAATGTATTAATCCTTGAAATGCTCATGGTCAACAAAACAATAAAAAAGACTAATTATTAAGTATAATTACTACTGAAGGGCATGATGGTGTATTAAACATCATGCATGCCTTGGGTAATGGAATATAACTCTTTAGGGTTCCTGGATTCAATGATCAATACTATACTTGACCAGAAGGCATAACTTTGAGAGCTTGTGAATTATTTGCCCTCCTGATGCTTGCCATGGTTACTGGTCACTTTTCAATCAATTAGAGAAATCACCATTATAATTTTTTTTTTTTTATTATTATTTATTTTATTTTTTTTTAAAGCTCAGAAGTATTCCACAGCAACAGAGTCTATGAACACATACCCCATGAAATAGTGTAGCTTAAGAAGCTTAATCAGCAATATAAAGGCCTTCTAGACATTATAAATAGATCAACAGATTACTCTTTTTTAATTAAATCTGTAAAGTGAGTACCAGTGAAACTTTTCAATAAAGATAAGAAAAATACACACCACAAATATGTTAAGGATCACTATGTTCTGTACATTAATCTATCATAATAATGCTTTGTTCAGGAAACATTCACAAGTTCCATCAGTCATAATACACTCCACTCCCCAAAACAATAATATGTAACAATGCAATACAATTTGAATAAAAAAATGTAAAATTATTTCTCAAAATTAATTGCTCATGTTTATAACACCAGTAGATCATATATCAGCATCTTATGTACAAGTTTAAAATTAAATCTTCAAAATTACAAATATCCATGTTAAAGTCCACTTTACAATGTAAAAGTACAACATATACTGAAATTACAAGTACACTAGAACCTCAGTTCTAGAACTTAATTCATTCCTGAATGTCATTCAAAATCCAAAATGTTTGAAAATCTAAACTATTTTCCCCATTGGAATCAATGTAAAATGGATTAATCCATTCCCAAACATCAGTCTACCCTGTTTTACCAGCATGACACACTACCACAGCCAAGCTGGCTGCTTCACATCTGCTCACAAATTATTTATCCAGAAAGGATGCACTGAATGAATTTAGTGACACAGAACTCATCAGAAGATATGGTTTAGACCATGCAGGTACAGTAAAATCCCTCTCATCCGGCATTCAAGTATCCGGCAGCTTCAAGTATCTGGCACATTTTTCCCCGAGCCTTAAAATCGATAAAAAATCAATGTGTACTCATAAAATCGATTAAAATTCCTGTGCGAGGCATACTTTGTCCCCTCACCACCAGAGCGCACTGCTTCGCGCCACCCGCGGCCCACTGCACTGTGTTTACTCAGTGACTCAGTCCCACTTGTGCATTGTTTATCGCCTGACGCCTTCATCATGCCTAAAGTTGTAGAAAAGAGGAAGTGTGTTGTGCTTACACTTAAGCAGCTGATCAGATCAGCTGCTGATTAAGATCAGCTGATCTTTGTTATGGTAAGATGCGTGAGGATCAGCTGATCTTTGTTATGGTAAGATGCGTGAGTGTAGGGTGGTGATTGTGGACATAATTTCACTTCTATTCAAGTATCCGGCAATATTCAAGTATCCGGCATGTTGGCGGTCTCGTTGATGCCAGATAAGAGGGATTTTACTGTATTTTCTTTGTCACTGATCTAGTGAGGGAAGCCTTACAGGACACAGAAAGGAGCAACCCACTTACAGCAAAAATGAAGGTGATTATAACACTTAGATATCTTGCTGCAGGAAAAGCTACTGGAAAATGCAATTGTGCAGTAGTGATGGTGTTAGGGATCATCAAGAGAGCAACAGGTGGCTCAGGCTTACTCCTGAGTGCCGAAAACTGTTTGTTTACATTGATGCTTTTAAATGGGATCACATTTACTGTACTTCAAAGATTGAATTACAGTCTTGCACTCTGTGTCTCTCCTCCAAATATATAAAAATGAAATAAATATTTATAGAAACTATAAATTACCAATAAACAGTAGCCTTTGCTAAGTCTTTTAATATTTGAAATCAAGTAACTTTGTTCTTGAACTGAATAATGGTGCAGCAACCAAAGCAAAAATGAGTTCAAAATTTTGTTCGAACTGATTTATTTGAAAAGAGAAGCATTCGGTAACTGAGGTTCCACTGTATACAAATATTGTACAACAACAATTGACTGTCAGTTTGCTTTCCCATAATTACATGATTAAAAACAAAAATTAGCACTGGATCACAACAAGTAATCCTTCATCATAACTACTTATTTGGCCATTAATATCAGGATGTGGTCCTAAGGCCAGGTTATATATATCAAATTACCTTATGATAGATGGACTGATGGTTTGGCTAAATACCTAACAATACACAGGCCTGAGACTACTTAGAGTACTTAGCTGGAATGTCTGCATGGACAGGGCAAGCTGATGTGGAGCAGTTGATGGCTGACCTGTTGTGTAATTGTGTCTTACCTTTGAGTGTAATTGTGACTGACTCTCAAGTGTTCCAGAGTCACCCACGCTTGCTGTATGCCTATAAACACTTTTGTTAAGGGATTCAAATCTTGCTCAACCCAGGCCCTTGCTAGATAATCCACTCTTTAAGGTTGGTTTTTAGATTTGAATTGATAACAACACCCATCATCATTTTATCATTATTTTGTTGGAATATATATAAATTCCAGCAACTTAGATAAAAAAAAATTTCTATGATAAGACTGCTGTTAACACCCAGTGGCTCTCTGACTTCCTATCAGCAGTGTGTTATCCTTCAGCCTCAGCCAGTGTTCAGCAGCATAACAGGCTGGTATCAGAAATATATATTTTTACTAATTTGGTTTACAGTTGCAGTACAGTACCACACTTCTAACACTGATGAAACAGCAATTAAATATCCATTGTTTTATAGGAAATCAGTTAGAATATTCTATTGGTCATCTCATGCTTATACCACTAAACACTGCTGCCTTCCTATGCTTCACATTTGTTTTGAGCAGCAAAAAACGTAATATGTGAAACCATAAATTATTAAAATGCACCACAATGGAAAACCAAGCTTTTCAAAAATGTAAATATCTGTTGGTTACAAATAAAAATTTGTGCATTATATTTAGATGTCTTCATTGTTTTACTTTAATATATAGCCTCTCTCATGTCCAAACAAATGAAAATTTAGATTAGCTTCATTGATTCTAATGAGAATACATTACATTTATTCACAAGAATGCATATTCTTACCCTTGTGAATGCTATACAACATAAACATATCAGTTCAAGTAAGTATTTCTGATACAGTGGTCTAATGGTGAACTCAGGACAGGAATGGTGTTCAAACACACTGCTGGACAAGTTGTCTGAATCAATGGAATGCCTGAATAACTGGAGAATGGACATGAAGGGCTTATATATCAATACAACAAAGAACAATCAAATAAGTAACAGGTTTGTGTTGGAATATCCTTCATGTAATTTGAGTGTGTCAATGTACAAGCTGGAATAACTGCATCTGAGGAAATAAACAGCTGACCACAAACATGATTGAGGTCTACTGAACGCCTCAAACATGACTAGATTTTGGTACACTGTTTGTTCATACATCAGTTTAAAAACTATATAATATACTAAAGCACACAATACATGCATATGTACATGGATAGACACATACTCATACATACATAAGACAAAGATTTAAAGAACAAACCCTTTTTTTTTTTTCTAATAACTCAGTTGTTAGCTAAAAAATTGATGCACACAGTACAAACTAAATCTGGATACTTATTGAAGGGGTTACCGAGATAGCTATTGTCAATCAGTCAGTAAACCATGTACAGTCATCTCTTAGCACTGTCAGTGTGTGAATCGCTTGCTGGGAACCGCCTGCTTCGAGGTGCATCCAAAAATAAATCACGCCAATCCCTTCATCACCCTCCTGCCTACTCATACTGCCTGGGATGTGTCCCAGATAGAAATTGAATCAGGCATAGCAGTTCACAACAGGCAATTCACACTCTGCCAACATTAAGTGATGAACATAGAAATGGAGCAGACTGTATATATCATTATCATATTATGAGAAATACAATATAGTATATTCAAACAAATTATATGAGAATTGTAGTAACCTCATGTTACAAATATAGTACTTCACATGAACTTTAATACAAACTTCAACACACAAAACTACCCAAGCTCTTAGAATACACATATACACAAGACTACTGAGTACAAAACATATTTCTCTTCATGCATTAATCAATTTCATTACTTTCTGGAGCCCTACAGTGGTGCTGTCTGCCAATCAACCATCACAACCTTATAAAAAGCTTGCCATCAGGTGGTCAGTGCAGAGCATCTGTGATCCTCCAAGCATTAATATTGAGTATGAATTATAGGCAGTAAGTTCATATATCAAGACAAATCAAAATTAAATGACATGCTTAAAACTTTTTCTGTCAATACCTATTACTATCTTTCCACAGGGATTATTTAGTGTAAAAATATGGCAGACTGATACACCACACCTTTCCCCCAAAAGCATGACCAAAACACAGTTCACATAATAAATTTACAAAAGATGCCTTCCCTGTGTAATGCCAACTTTAAGCCTCATATAGTCTAGATTTGAGGATGAAGGAAGAGAAGCTACAGGTGAATTTAATATGACCATAAAATGAAAAGCTTTACATGTTAGTTAAGGTAAGCAGTGGTATCAAAAGAACTGACACAGCAAAAATATGAAAAAATAATAATAATATAAAATAATACATTCTTCATATAGATACATGAAGTGATACATACTGAATAGATACATAGAATTGGATAAAATGTAATAAATCAATACTAGGATAGGAAGTCTTGAGTTTTTTTTTCAGACATTCTTAAATGTTAATCACAGATAGATTAAAGAAATAAAAAAGATGAAATGTAAAAAAATAAATGAATAAATAAATAAATAATTTAGCTTTACAGCACAACAAAATGAAGGAAATTATCCAGTAACAATTTATATACAAAATTATTTAACCTTTCCACAGCTGCTGAATGACCTGCTTGCAGTATGAAGCAAGAGAAACACACACACACACACACACACACACACACACACACACACACACACACACACACACATCCATATATATGTAGTCCCTCAACATATATTGATAATTTAACAGTTTGAGGTTATACATCCTGAGACATTAACAATGAAGGCATAATATATGTAGAACAGTTTATACATCTTAACACATTGCTTATGAATTTTACTGCCAAAGATACATAATCAACACTGTACTTGGTAATTCATTAGACTGTGACAACTATGTATTATAAGTGAAACATGCAGGTGAATATAGAGTTATGAATGAATTACTCCTTAAAAGCTTTTATATATTAATATTTGTAAATCAGGAACATCTGCATTTTTCACTATTGTCTCTTTTCTACTTAGGTGTTTGTTCATAATTCTGCTTTTATCAATTTTGAAAAAGAACAAGACAATTTCATTTGATTAAAAGTTTGCAAACTGAATGTCTGTGTGTGAATTGAGACACCTGTAGTTCACTAATGTGGTAGCTGAGTACTGCAAGTCAAACACAGACTCATTCAAGGTTACCTCCATACCACAATACTAAATGCTGATAAGAGACCCCAGAGAGTATACATTTTACAGCATTTTACAGCATTTTACTTATCAATATTAAAGAACCATAAAACTCTCATATTGACTTAATGAACCATATTTGTATTCTCAACACAAGGAAATATCAGAGAATTTCCTAAAATATTCTGCCAAGATTCATAGATGATTCTTTATATAACAGTGATGTTCATGATAAGAGCACGAGTTAACATGGTAAGGTAGTATAACTGTGTGAGTCCACATTTGATATTTGAGAATGTAATGAGACTTAACACAAGCAGCAAAAATTGTTACCAACTTCACACACACACACACACACACACACACACACACACACACACACTAAAAACAACTGAAATGCTTGTACATTTATATTTGGTCTACAGAAATCCATCTGACTTTTATCCTTAACAAAAAATAAATTACTTTGTGGCTCATTCTTAAACACCTATACAAATTAGGACTAGCTAAGTATGCACACTCTCCTCCCAACTAGCTGAGGTGGAGATTTGTGCCATTCTGTAACAAGCTGGTGGATGTCACACTTGTGCTTCCAATACCTGCACTCACTTCATCATCATCATGAAGAATCTTCCTATGAAGTGAACTCTGCCAAAAAGACATGGAGTTACTACACTGTTTTCTATAGCTTCTTTATAAGATTAAATGGACTGGGAGAGTTTTAGAGTATAATTCTATTAAAAGCCACTAACAGGGAAAGGAGCAAGTACTAGTTCAAATATTTCACTGCCCCTCCCCATCCCCACTTGGGTAAAATTACTTACTCTTACACATAATGAGCACTCGCTGTCATTACCAGTTAAAGAAGTTAAAAATATACATCACTCCAATATTAAAATTGTCTGATTGCCTTCTGTCACTTATCATAAATGTAGACTGTAATCTTTACTTACCCCTTTTGAATCTTTGTGCTTCTTTTTTGAGAAATCCACAATACAGATTCGGAAGAAGAGGATGATGTTCATGAGCATGATGATCGCCAGGCCTGCAATATACCAGTGCATCAGTAAGATGACTAAGCACTATAAGGGATTCAGCAATACAATAGCCCTGGTTCTGGCCTACTTAGTTCAAACAAATTTGCCACTTAAGAAGTACTTCCTGGATGGCACATCACAATGGCAACACACACACACACACACACACACACACACACACACACACACACACACACACACACACACACACACACACACACACAAAAAAAAAAAAAAAAAATTCCTTTAAAAGTTTCCTTCACAGCCCATTTGAAGATGACTATCTGGAAATTAAAGTACTTCACAGGTACTGTGTGTAATTGACTTCTGAAGCAAATGCCAATATGTCCTTGAGCCTCATCTATCTCCTTTTCTTGAAAATATATACAAAAACTTATATAATATTCAGAAATACAGTAGATATTTATTTATTCATTCATCTACCAGGAATATAGTTGGGTGGTACACTCATATACAGTGCATTAATGACAACTGGCAAAATTTACACTGAGTCAGTGTTATATTAGGTCCTGATGGGGAACACAGGTAAATTGTAGAACAACACCACATACCAACACTTCCCAAAGTGTACACAGGCAGGGAGAGATCATCCTTGTGGAGCACTATCCAGCGAGTCATCCACCCCAGCACAGCGATCCGGAACACCACAAAAGTGCCAATGTTGAGCATGGAGTTCATGCGGTACTTAGGCTCCTTCTTGCTCACCCCCATCAGGTTGAGGAGCTGCCTTATGTGTAGGAAGATGCTGTTCACCTCCACAAACAATGCCACCACAGCATACCTGGAAACCATCACAGCCATTTTGAAAAGAAGGGTGGAATGCAGAAGTTAGCTCCAGTGATATACCAAAATGATTCCTTAATGCAATATGCAGGATGCAGATGTAGGTCCAATGATACAATAAACTGATTCCTTAATGTAATATGTGTGACACAGATAAAGGTGTAATGATACTCTAAACTCGTTCCTTAATATAACTAGCATGCATAATATACTTGAGAGAACTTAAAATTGATTGCCAAGACAGCCTATTTTACAGACCCATATACTCTTGAAGGAAAGTATATTTCTGTTATGCAAATGCTTTACTGTAAAGATGCTGCATCATTCTCACTCAGCACATGAAGTTTTCCAACAGATTCTTTAAAGTTAGAATTCCAATTCATCCTGAAACTGATTAAAATCCCCATTCTTATTGTTTTTTTTTCAGATACCATTCTTAAATTTTAGGAGACAACAAGAGAGAGAGAGAGAGAGAGAGAGAGAGAGAGAGAGAGAGAGAGAGAGAGAGAGAGAGAGAGAGAGAGAGAGAGAGAGAGAGAGAGAGAGAGAGAGAGAGAGAGAGAGAGAGAGAGAGAGAGAGAGAGAGAGAGAGCATTCATCAAAAAATCACATCAGGCACTGAGCAGAGCCACTGGCGAGCAATGCTGTAACAAGACAGGATGTAACCGTTTCCACACTATCACAGTTGAATAGTTAAGGCATGTAGCCAGGATTCACTCCTACACTTAAGTCAGGCATTCACTCCTCATGTGTAATGCCTGCCTGGCTCAAACTGTCACAAGAGAAGTTAAGAAACTACATATGTAAAGAATTAGGCTACAGTAACATCAGCTCATCATTTCTCTTTAATAGAACAAGATTAACATGACAACATAACTTGTATTTTAATTAACAGTGGAGTTAAAGTACAGAGATGTAAACATCCTAGTATTGGAGAGGAATCAAACCATGTGTGCTCCCTCAAACTAGACACCCTAATTCAGAATGACACAACACCTCCAAACTTGATCCCTACTTCCCTACAATCACTCCACAATTGACAAAGATGTGTAAAAAAAGTTTGAGGAGGTTATGTCCTTCAGTGATTCATATACTGTGTGTGTGTGTGTGTGTGTGTGTGTGTGTGTGTGTGTGTGTGTGTGTGTGTGTGTGTGTGTGTGTGTGTGTGTGTGTCTATATATATATATATATATATATATATATATATATATATATATATATATATATATATATATATATATATATATATATATATATATATATATATATATATTCTGATGATAATGATGAGTTTTATCTCAATAGGTGCGATAATGAAAAAATTTATCATAACAACCGATAAATCGTTAACAATAACCTTATCAGCAATAACTGACAATCAATAACTGGCAATAAGTTTATCGCCTGATAAGGTGATAACCGATAAGTTGATAAATCCAAAATTCCAATACTAACAATAATGATGGTGATATTTACAAAAAATTGATAAATCCAAATCTTTATTTTTATGCTAATCTTAGAAAACTTAGAAAAAGCTTCAAATTCAATGTTTATCCTGTCTCTTCACTAATGAAAAGTACAGTTTTAAGTTAAATAACTACATTTGATTTTGAAAGTTCTAAAAACTAAAATTACTGATTCTCGACAGATTGGAACCAAAAGCATCAGTGATACAGATGAATCAATACCACAGCGAAAATAGTTACCAGATAACCAATAAACATAGCTGGCAGCGACAGCAAAAGAAAATTGATCAAGATAACTGATAAACTGATAATGATAACTTTATCGGCAATAACCGATAATCGATAACTGGTGCTAAATTTATCGCCCGACAACCAATAACCAATAAATTGTTAAATCCAAAATTCCATCACTAGTAATAACAATATTGATATTTTAAATAAAACAGTTGATAAATCCAAGTCTATTTTTTATTTTAGAAAACTATGAAAACTTCTTAGATAAAAATTCAGATTTAATGTGTATCCTGTCTCTTCACTAATGAAAAGTACTGTTTTAAGTAAAATAACTACATTTGATTTTGAAAGTTTAAAACTTCAACATACTCATCTTCCAAAAACTAAAATTATCAATTATCACCAGTTTGAAACCAAAAGTATCTGCAATACCGATGAGTCAATAATGTGGGAAAAATAATTATGAAATGACCGATAACTCAATATCATTATCATGATAAATTATCGCGATGATTTATCACAATAACACCCACCTACACTGATAACTTGATATTGTTATTGTGATAATTTACCACAATAATGCTATGTCTATCTCAGCCCTTAACCTTGAGTGAATATTAGTGGGAAAGATTTACATAATCTAATAACATCTTTCAAATTGTGGCCACAGTAATTATAGTGATTTCTTTTAACAGAATAAATGGAAAGAGTAAATCAGGTTGTGTGTGTGTGTTACAACACTTAGCAGTTATGCAAATATAAAGGTACATTTTGGCCATACTGACCCAACAAACATGGTGCTCCAGACAGCCAGACCAAAGCAGGATATCACACAGGTGTGGTGCACCATCAGCTCATATGAGGAACGCTTGCGGTGCCACAGAGCCATGTCCAGGAAGTCGTGAATGAAATAACCTGTAGAAATAAATACAACAGTACAATATTATACTTGCAGGACAAAACCCATATGTTTCCCATAAGCATGAATATTATTTTACTGCTTGCAGCAATAAGAACATGCATAAGCTTACAAAAAGCTGAGCTTTAATTGTAATTATTTTGAGAGCTGTGATGAGAATTTTAAATGCTGGTATTTCATGGATCAGAATATTTATGATGAATCAATTTGATATGCTTTTTTTTTTTTCATGCTTGGTTTTACTTGCATTTTCTTTCTCCTTTTTTTTTCATGAGAACTATAAGTAAAGCAGCACATCAGATTAGATAAAAAAAAAAAATTAAGAGAAAATTATTCTCTAACATTATAATTATTCTTTGAAGTCCCAACTGATTTGCCAGCAAGTAAATAACAGCCATTGATGATGAAGATGCTTGAAATCCTGAGCTACATGTACCATACCCTGCATAACAATCCAAGAACATAATTAGCTAGTACTGTAATACTGCAACAAAAGCAAAAATGCAAGTATGAAAATAATGATGACTATGCTACATCATGCTTACCAGCATAAGACATGTCATACAAACTGAAAAAACATTATGGAAATATGATTTTGTACCAAAATAACTTATATATATATATATATATATATATATATATATATATATATATATATATATATATATATATATATATATATATATATATATATATATATATATATATATATATGTGTGTGTGTGTGTGTGTGTGTGTGTGTGTGTAATATCATGTTTTCATTTTTACCACAAAGTATTTACAGCTTTATGCCACATTTGATTAATGAACCTTCAAAAAAAATTTTTTTTTTTTCTAAATGCTGCAAATAAGTAATAAAGAATGCAACAAAAAATATTTCTGCTTCGCATAATTTCATGAAAGGTGCTACACATTCTCACCAATCAGATTTATAAAAGAGCAAACTACCAACAGAAAAATGCAGCTACTGCACTATAGAGTGCTAAGTATTCTGAATAACCACACTAGGAAAAAGAGAGATAATTAAACATTTTGCATGGGAGGTGATATTTGTTGAGACAATCTTTACCATGGTGGGAGGGAATACACCCCTAAGAGAGGGGAGCTGTCATCCTGCCTCCCTGCTAGTCATAACGTTCAAGGAGAGAGAAAAAACATCAGTGCACATCCTACACATTATTACAGGTGTAATGATCTGCACAGGTCATATGAAATTTAAGTTGAAAATACATAAAACAAAATGACACTCCAGTTGTTAGTGCACCTCTAGTACCCAACTTACCTACAGAGAAGGAGACCAGCATGTGGGAGGAGCTCGTGTACGTGTTGATCAAGTCTTCCCCAAGCTTCGGGTGTTCATAGAAACTGTAAGAGGGAATTTGCATTGTAAATATATGCATATAAAGTGAAACGTCAACATAAGACTGCATTATATTGCATTCAAATTTGCTTTCATCACCACAATGTCTACGAACCAAATTCTGAAACACTTTTGCGCCACAGCTCTGCTGCTTTCAAAAGGCTTTAATCTAAATTACACAATTTTATGGGGGTTTCTATGATTCTAGTGACAGTTTAACAAGAATTCTACATTATTAACTTGGCAAAATCATCTGTGGCCTTGGCAAATATTTGTGATGAGATAGATATGCGTATGTTGGCTACACTACACAATATGCAAATCAAGGAGGTGCTATAATTCCTTTTGACACTTTTCGTGCTTCCCAAAAGTGATTTCTGAGAAAAGAATAAAGGAGAATGTGTGTGTGTGTGTGTGTGTGTGTGTGTGTGTGTGTGTGTGTGTGTGTGTGTGTGTGTGTGTGTGTGTGTGTGTGTGTGTGTGTGTGATAAAGCAAACTGAAGGAAGGTATACAAGAGAAACAGGAAAACAGAGAATAGTACAGAAAACAAAAAAGGGCAGTATAGAGGAGAGGTGTAATGTGGCCATTCCCACACATGAAGGTGCCAGTGTTTGCCTACAGAAATTAGACTGACACCTTCTAACCCATCCCGTTCTTACCTGAGAGAGAGAGAGAGAGAGAGAGAGAGAGAGAGAGAGAGAGAGAGAGAGAGAGAGAGAGAGAGAGAGAGAGAGAGAGAGAGAGAGAGAGAGAGAGAGAGAGAGAGAGAGAGAGAAAATAATTCACATTCTTCATTGCCCACTTTGCTTCTCTTAGTTATACAAGATTTATTTGTTTTTATATCATGCTGTTGTATTGTAAATGATTAATTATTTTTTCTTTTTATATCTTGCAGCTGTATTGCAATGGCTTAATTCCTATGTACTTATAGGTAAAATATACTCACTATTATTATTATTATTATTATTATTATTATTATTATTATTATTATTATTATTACTATAATTATTATTATTACTATTTTTACAAATTTTATTAACTCAAACGCTTTCAAACTCGCTTTAAAAAACGAATTAAAATATACGCGGCTGTAGGGGTGTGTGTGTGTGTGTGTGTGTGTGTGTGTGTGTGTGTGTGTGTGTGTGTGTGTGTGTGTGTGTGTGTGTGTGTGTGTGTGTGTGTGTGCCAGACAAGTTGAGTTTATACAAGTCCCAAAACTTTGTGGCAGTGGAGAAAATGGTGAGGGTGAAAGGACATGAAGATAGGTCAGATGGAGTGGGGAGCGTGTGAGCGAGAGAGGTGGGCGACTGGTGGAAGGGGCAGTGTGTAGTGAGGGGGCAGGGAGGGGGCGCAGAAGGTGGAGGCAGACGGGGGCTGAGCCCGGGCTTGGGAGCTTGACTACGTACACAAAGACAAAGAGCTAGCAAACAACGGCTATTTTTGCTACAAGAATCTTTCCTAGAGACAACGAGTGACGACAGTGTTTAGTGTGTGTTCCTGACATACATACATACATACATACATACATACATTAGTATTTGTTTCTTTGGTATAGTTGCGTTTTACCTTCATTTTGTGTGTGAATAATTGATAAGTTTGAGAAGCATTCGTGAAAATAGTCTCTCTCTCTCTCTCTCTCTCTCTCTGCTACTACTACTACCATTACATAACGACCACCACCACCACCACAAATCACTATAAAACTTACACACACACACACACACACACACACTTAGCATGGCGTGACATAAATTCCTTTCCCTGAACTTCATTACTTCCTCCTCCTCCTCCTCCTCCTCCAATCACCCCTTCCAACACTCCCCCACCCCCAAGACCCCCATAATTCCTGAGTGATGAGTTAGAACACCCATACAATGTGCCAGTCCCCCTCCTGCTGCCCCCTTCCCTCCTCTACCAGCTTCCTCATTCCGCTTAAACTGTCACTTCCTGGTATCCAAAAGTGGGCATTTCGTGGCTTGTATAAGAATTCTTAGTAGGGGGTCGAGTCTTTCTGCGGCAATAGAGAAAATACTAGAAAAGAATAAGGAAAAGGACGGAGTGGGGAATGGTTTTGAAGGAAGGAAAATTATAATAAGAAAAAGAAGTGGGAGGGATGGGTGGATGAAAGGAGAGTGAAGTGAATTGAGAGTTTTAGGCGTGATGTGTATGAGTGGGAAAGAGAGGACGTGTCTGGTGGGGATGTGTGTGGACGAAAGGAGAGGTGGAGGAAAATAACGTTTGGGTGGTATGTGGGTGGGTAAGAATGCGGGAAAAGTGTCTGGTGGTGATGTTTGTGGATGAAAGGAGAGGTGGAGGCGAATAACGTTTGGGTGAGGTGTGTGTGTGTGTGTGTGTGTGTGTGGAAAAAGGAAAAGGAGTTGGGAGAGATGTGTGCACGGAAGGGAAGGGAGGAAAAAGGGAAGGAAGGGGAAGATGGGGATAACTGGCGTGTTCTGCATTGATTGTTGGTGTATTACTGTGACTACTGCTGCAGCTGTTGTTGCTGCTGCTGCTGCTGCTATTACTACTACTACTACTACTATTACTCCTACTACTACTACTACTACTGGTACTGCTGTTGTTGTTGTTGTTTTTGTTGTTGTTGTTGCTGCTGCTACTGCTGCTGCTGCTGCTGCTGCTGCTGCTACTATTACTACTACTACTACTAATGTTTTTACAGACAACAATAATAACAACAACAACAACAACAACAACAACAACATTAACAACAACACCCACATAAACATTTCTTTATAATAAAACAAAATAACCATGGTAACTCTCAGACTACAATTCATCTGAAAAGAAAATCATCAAACATCAAAGAAAACAAAAACAATAATAATAAACCAACAAATAAGAAATAACAGAGATAAGAACACGAAAGATTTAAACAAGTGAACAATCAATATTATTACAACGCCCAATTCTTCAGCAAGGTTACGGTAATCTACGCATTCCTTATCTCATTATGTAAGATACGGCGCGTGGTCAAAGCAAGGCCGCTGATTGGCTAACTGGATGAATTTTAAATAGCGTAAAGCCAATAAGATGCCTGTTGAGTAAGGGAATATGGCAGTGATTGGCTGATGGGCCTGAGGTGATGGCAGCCAATGAGAGGATAGTGGTGTGTAGGAGAATGAGGGATAGCTGGCTGGCTATGAGGCTGATGAACGCTAAGTTAATAGGTAAATGTTTACGTAAGATATGAAGAAGTTATAAGAAATCATGAAAATAAAGCTAGTAGAAAACTGGGCGGCTCATTAATTTTTCTACTTACTATTCTATTTTTCTTTCCTTTCTCGACGTTTCTTCCTTTCGTACACTACATAAACTTCCTTCACTTCACCCACCTTTCTTAAAAAAAATAATAATAAATAAATAAACATCTATTGCGCGGGCAAAGTAAGAAGTTAAATTAGTCATTCATATTTTTACTATTTTGTACAACAACAACAACAACAACAACAAAAACAACAACAACAACAACAACACGACGAGCTGGCCGTGTTTCTCCATCTCGGTGGGTTGATAACAGCCCACGTAACCTAATGTTGTCGAGATAATATTCCTTACAATAGGCTATGTACATTTTACAGCAACCTTATCAGTATTAATTCTCTCTCTCTCTCTCTCTCTCTCTCTCTCTCTCTCTCTCTCTCTCTCTCTCTCTCTCTCTCTCTCTCTCTCTCTCTGTGCAGATGTCGCCGGAACACTGCCACACTGCCACCACCACTTCACCTCTTGGCTGATAACACGAATAGGCCTCTCACCCACCACTTGTCTGTCCCCTTCAGCAAACCAAAGTACATAATAAACACTCCACTCTTCCCCTGTTCTGTAACACGGGTGCTCATGTAACTGACACCAGATGACCCACCCTGTACTCGTATAAAAGCCTGTATTTCTTTGCTGAGGATTGATACCTGACGAAAGAAGAGGGGATGGATATTGTAACTCCTCGTTTTAATGCGTTGTTGAATTTGGAAATATAAGGATGCAAGACGGAGTGATTATTTATTTTTTTTTTTTTTTTTTTTCATGTTATGGTTGCGTAGTCTGAAGTCTGTATTTCGTTATCTAATAACTGCGACATTCAACAGATGAAAAAAAAAATATATATATATTCTTTGTAACCTCTCTTATTTACGTATATCTTGTCAAATCTAAATGTCCAAAAATACAAGATGGACTGGTTACTTGTCTTTCATGATACTGCGGTAGACTCTTATAAGTAAAATAACGAAGTAAAAGAATATGTACTAATGGATTATGATTAACGATTAATAAAAGCAAGGAATTGATTTATACTTTTTTCGCAAATTAATTTAAACTTAAACTTAAATATTGCATGGTAAAAAGCACTGTTGGAAATCAAAACAAGGTATATTTTTTCCCCTTTCGTCTTAAAGCGTCGGCTGCCACGTACACTTATATTTAAAACCAAACAGGCGAAGGGAGGGAGGGAGGGAGGGAGGAGAAGAGGAGGGAAGGAGGAAAGAAGGAAGGAAAGAAAGACGGAAGGAAAAAAAAAAGATGAGGCAACATTTGACTTCCTACACATGCAAGGAAGGAAGGAAAGTAGGAAAAAGAAGAAGAAGAAGAAGAAGAAGAAGAAGAAGAAGAAGAAGAAGAAGAAGAAGAAGAAGAAGAAGAAGAAGAAGAAGAAGAAGAAGAGAAAAAAAACATTAGGCAACATGTGGTTTCCAAAATATGCAAGGAAACAAAAAAAAAAAAGCGTTGAGTGTTGTATTTTACAAATACAAAAAAGGAAGGAAGGAAGGAAAGAGGAGATTTGAGACAGCCTGTTGTACGAGTAATGTAACGCAGTGTTGCCAACAAAACAAACAACACGATATTTTCACCTAGTATCAACATATCCTGACTTCAATCGTTCACTTTGAAAGCACCACAACATCCGTCTCCCTGTGGCAACACCAGCGCCTCTGTGCCCTAACTAACCCTGCTGTGCCTATGTACCTGCCAAGCTAAATAATGAGACAGGCAAATAAATAGACAGGCAGAGGTGTGTGTGTGTGTGTGTGTGTGTGTGTGTGTGTGTGTGTGTGTGTGTGTGTGTGTGTGTGTGTGTGTGTGTGTGTGTGTGTGTTTTCCTTGTTTATTTTTCATTTTATTTTCTTGCTTTTTTTTTTTTCTCTCTCTCTCTCTCTTTGCTATGCTTGGAAGCTTTCTGTTGGTATCATGTCGTCTCTCTCTCTCTCTCTCTCTCTCTCTCTCTCTCTCTCTCTCTCTCTCTCTCTCTCTCTCTCTTACTGACCGTCTTTTGTTATACTATCATTATTCTTTCCGTTTATTCTCACTCGCTTTACACCAATAAAAATAAAAATAAACAAATAAATAAATTCCTGATCTCGAGTCAAAAAATTGACAAAAGATAGATAAAATAAATAAATGCAGAAAGAGAAAGACAAATCCTTGTTATTAGTTTTAGTGCACTTTACTTAGAGGTCTCTCTCTCTCTCTCTCTCTCTCTCTCTCTCTCTCTCTCTCTCTCTCTCTCTCTCTCTCTCTTAGAGCGCTACTTCTACATACTCCCGTTAAAGTAAATAAGATAAATAAATAAGTGCAGATATAGAGAGTAACACGGCTAAGGACCAACATATACTACATACTGTAAAGAAAACGTTTACAGTGGAACCTTGGTTCAAGAACTTATTTCGTTCATGAATGCCGTTCGAAATCCGAAATGTTAGAAAACCAAAACTATTTTCCCCATAGGAATCAATGTAAAATGTATTAATCCATTCCCAGACACCAGTCTACCCCGTCTTAGCGGCTTATGACAGATGCTCCCGACAGCCAGATGTCTGCTTCACAACATCTCAAGCTCACATATTATTTATTCAGAAAGAATGTATTGCATGAACTTAGTGACACAGACCTCATCAGAAGGTATTGTTTAGACCGTGCAGGTATTCTCTTTGTCACCGATCTAGTGAGGGAAACCTTACAGAAGGACACAGAAAGGAGCAACCCACTTACCGCCAAAATGAAAGTGATCATAACACTATTGCTGGGAAAAACTACTGAAAAAATCCAGTTGTGCAGTAGTGACGGCGTTGGGGGTCATCAAGAAAGCCACACGTGGCTCGGGATACCTCATGAGCGTCAAAAACTGTTTGTTTACATCGAGGCTTTTCCAACGGGATCACATTTACCTGATTTCAAAGACTGAATTACTGTCTGTCCTTCAAATACATAAAAATTAAGTAAATATTTATATAAACTATAGATTAGTAATAAACGGCAGCTTTTGCTAAATCTTTTCATATCTGAAATCAAATAACTTTGTTCTAAAACCGAATTATGGTACCGCAACCGAAGCAATAAGGAGTTTAAAATTTTGTCCGAAAACCAATTTGTTCGAAAAAGGAGGCGTTCGGTAACGAGTTTCACTGTACTAATGCTAAGCATTCCCCAACATAATACACGTTTTTCTTCAAAATAAGGTAAGAAGAATGAGGAAGAGAAGAAGTGAAGAAAAAAAAAAGGAGAAGGAAAAGAAGAGGAAAAAGGAAAATTTTGAAACAAAAGAAAACAAACAAAAAATAACAATTTAATAATAATAATAATAATAATAATAATAATAATAATAATAATAATAATATGGCGATGAAAGACAAAGAAGAAAAGAAAATAAAAGAAAAAGAAGCAACAGTCCATTCCTTCCATCGCTTCCCAAATATTCCCTTCACATGAACAGTCACACTCACCACTTTTCCATGAACGTGGTGTGTGTGTGTGTGTGTGTGTGTGTGTGTGTGTGTGTGTGTGTGTGTGTGTGTGTGTGTGTGTGTGTGTGTGTGTGTGTGTGTGTGTGTGTGTGTGTGTGTGTGTGTGTGTGTGTGTTGCCATAATGAGTGACAGACCCTCACAGTGCACCCTTGAGAGTACACACACTGCTAACACACAATAAAATGTACGTACTATTAGGAAAAAAATAAATAACTTGGTATAAGGAAAGTATAAAGAAATAAGAAAATAAAATAATAGAAAAAGGAAAACTGGTGAACTATTTTGACAACATAGTAAAACGTTAATATTCATGTAAAAAGAAAAAAACAGTTTTGCGTTTTCATCTCTCAGGCTTATAATAGTTTAGAATTTTCTCAACAGTAATCTTATGAACATGTCAAAACTCAGCCATGGGAGGAGAGAGAGAGAGAGAGAGAGAGAGAGAGAGAGAGAGAGAGAGAGAGAGAGAGAGAGAGAGAGAGAGAGAGAGAGAGAGCATGAAGCAAAACTGCACTGGCTTTCTCTCTCTCTCTCTCTCTCTCTCTCTCTCTCTCTCTCTCTCTCTCTCTCTCTCTCTCTCTCTCTCTCTCTCTCTCTCTCTCTCTCTCTCTCTCTCTTAAAAGTCACTGAACGCAGGATGTCCCGAGGAGAGCCTAAGTGCAGTCGTGTGTGTGTGTGTGTGTGTGTGTGTGTGTGTGTGTGTGTGTGTGTGTGTGTGTGTGTGTGTGTGTGTGTGTGTGTGTGTTGCGCGAGGCTGCATCACGAACACACGGTCACGGGCAGTTGAGAACAGCATCCGGAAGCGGTGTGAAGATAGCTGGGATGGCACATACTCAGAGGCGCTTCTTGTGCAGCAGGACTGTTACAGGAGTGCTGTGGGTGGGCCTCTCCTTGTGTCCTGTTGCTGCATACGGATCTACATCACTCCACACCCACAAATTAATTCTTTCACTTACCAACTAACTGACTGGCTGACTCACTCACTCACTCACTCACTCACTCAATATATATAGCTTTGTAGTTAATTAACTAATTAACTATATTCGTAACTAAATAACTGGCTAAACGACTTATTAGCAAACTCACTGACTAGCTATATGACTGACTTACTGGTAAACTGACTCAGTGGCTCATTAACCAATTAACTAATTAAATGACTCATTAAATTATTAATATACTACCAATCTATCCAATTATCAATGTTGAATAAAATAGCTGACTAATTAATTAACTTGCTAAAAAACGAACTGATCCACTAAGTAAACAACAAATTAAATTAAAGATGGATAAAAATAAATTCACACCCCACTCAGCTTGTGAAAGTCTATCTCCACACAAGGACGCCATGGCGATGACATAAATTCTTGCTCTCTCTTGTTGCTAGTCCATGGACAGCCAGGGTGTGACGACCTCAGTAGTTAAACATAATCATATCTTCTTTCGTCTGTTCGCATTAGGGGTCGCCACAACGGATCATCCTCCTCCAATACGCTCGGTCTTCAACCCCTTCCTCAGTTACACACCCACTAATTGCATGTCTTTCACTGCATTCATAAATCTCCTCTTTGGTCTTCCTCTCTTCCTTTCACCGAGTAAGTCCATTTCTAGTACCCCTTTCCCACACATGTCTCATCCCTTCTTCTGACATACCCGAACCATCTCAGTCTCGCCTCACTTCCCTTGCCCCTAAACTGACGTCACTCCGAGAGCACGTCGCAACATCTTCAACTATTAAATATAATGATACGCTGAACCTAAATGAAGGAAGCAGCCACATTTGCATCTACACTCAGGGATAACTTGGAAATGAAAAGGAAAATCTGATGATACGTACTCGTGTTGGGAAAAAGATAAAGGGATAATTTATTTTTATTTTTTTTTTTAAATAACTCTTGTCGGAGAAAGATAATGATTAAAAAGAAGGTACAGTAAATAATTTATTATTCTTGTAAGAAAACTGTAAAAATATCTTATTAGGAAAAGTTTGGTAAAAAAAAAAAAGCTAAGAATAAAAAAAAAGAAAATTGGCCATTGTTGTTAGGGAAAAAAGTGAAGATATAAATAAGAAAAGACAATGCACGACTTGTTGGGAAATCAAATAAAAAATACTTTTCCTTATGAAAAGTCAATGATAAATAGTAAGAAAAATTTAATACTCTTATTAAGGAAAACTAAGGGTAAAGTAAGAAAAAATAAAAAGGAAAATTAACATTACTTAGAAAACGATCACGGTGTAAAAAGAAAACTTTCAAGTGAACAATTTCATAATTTTGAGCCACTATACTCTAACCTAAGGCGTCTTCTTCAGTTATCATAAGGGCTTAGATTTTTAGCTCCTCGGACCTCCACCCACTTGACCACTGAAGAACAGACCAGCGGAGTTGCTGGCGTGCTGCCCAAGGAAAAAGTGTCCTACCGTTCATTGGCGATGTGTCCTTCACAGAGACCGCGACAGCCTTAACCCCTCGTTCCTTGATGTTTATGGTATTTAGAAGTGAAGAGAGCTGGTCTTCCAGGCCTTGTGATATGTCAGATGAATAAAAGTAAGCATATAGGACCGTATTTTTTTTTTTTTTTTTTCAAAGGAAAGAGACAGGTAGACACATTGGTTATTGTTGTTTATTGGTTGTTATATTTAAAGAGAAGGCATATAGTAATATGCCGTAGTTTGGTTAAGACATTCGGGTCAAAATGATGCCTGACGTTGGCCAAAATTAATATGACTAATAAAACTTGCTGTATGGTAGTGTACATACGGGAATTATGAAATTAAATGTCAAAGCGTCTCTTTGTTGGCATTTTTACAGTTTCCGCGTTTTTGGTGTGTTCCATCTTATGTATCCCTATTTATTATCCCAGTCTGTCTACACAGACTACACGTATTATAATATAACGAAATATGATCTACTATCAGCGATTATGGAGCAAGGAGAAACTGTAATGTAGGAAGCACTTCAAGCAGCTGTTCAGGTCAAACGTCATTCACAAGGGAGGGAGCGAGGTCCCTTGCCCCGGCCCTCAGATTCCGCCATGTCAAGGGAACGTTCTATCCCGTGTATCGCTTCTTCAGACTTGTCCTACTTCATCGATTGTGCAAATACAAGCCACTGCAGAGTATTTTAGCGTAAATTGGTTATATCAGTCATGACCTCACACTGCATTATGGCACTGTACCAGAACACAATGGTGTGTTGGAAGTCGTGGCCCAAAACAGGAAGGCCATTCAGACACCTTTAGCTCCCCTGTCAGAATGCCGCACGCCGTAGGAAAGCTTGACTGTCCTAGGCTCATTGTAAGCAAATGTTCTCATTCACTTAATTTGAAACAATTCACGCTACACAGTTTTAATAATGGTTTTCACTCATGACTGACTTGTATGCCGATAATTATGTGTTCGAGATTTAATTGAAAACAATACACGCACATCGGCTTGTTTTCACCTAACATGTTTGCATCGCTGCCCGCGAGTAGCTGTGTCTTTCGCGCTCCCCCTGCTGCCCGTCCACACATCTCGCAAGCCCTTAGAGAGCTTGCGGCCCGGGGCAATTGTAAGGTTCCGAAGCTCCCTGGAGACCTGCGCGAAAAGAATGCATCGCAAAAATGACTGTTTCCGAGGCGCTTACGAAGAAGTGAAGAAGACGTCTAACTACTTCCCCCCCCTCATTCCTCTCTCTCATCTTTCATTCTTGATCCCTCTTTTCCTGCTCCTCCCCTCCCTCCCTCCCTCCCTCCATGCTTGCTTAGCGCTCCTTCCCCTTCCTCACTTCCTCCTCTATCCTTCCACTCGCTCACTCATCTTCATTCTTGATCTCATTTTCTCACCCTCTGTATAACGCAAGTGCGATAAATATTATGATCTCTCTTAACTCTGCGCTGATTGACTCTTCACTGTTTGGGTTTACTGGGCAACCACCAATACATCTCTAATGCTGCAGATTTTACCAAGGCTGTTAATGCAAGGATGTTAACCAATGTATTTATTCACATTGCATTCGTCTTCCATGGATTTGTATCTTATTTGTTGAGTAAATACACGCACTTCTATTCTTTCTGATAAACCTTGTAAAATTGTTAAGAAATAGAATATTTCTCATTTATTTTTCTTTTGAAGATTAACAGTTTCATTACTGGATGAACATGAAGGAAAGGGAGAAATAAGAAAAAAACGGGAAAAAGAAAAAGGGAAGATCAAAAAGAAAATAAGGGAAGGAAGAGAAAAAAGATAAATAAGAATTTGGAATAGTCACGTTGACACAGTAGTAGTATTTATAGTATTCGTAGCAGCAGCAGCAGCAGCAGCAGCATTAGTAGTAGTAGTAGTAGTAGTAGTAGTAGTAGTAGTAGTAGACTGATAACAAGATGGTCAGATGAAGTAAGGAGGGGATGAGATAAAGAACTTTGGCTGGGCTGGCATGAAACAGGCGACTGACAGAAATGAGTGAAGAGGATCAGGGAAGATCAATAACCTACAGTGAAATTAAAAAACCTGTTGGTGGTGGTGGTGGTGGTGATGATACGAAAGAGGAAGGCTAAAGTGCTACACTATACCCCTGTCAGGCACCAAAAGGGCAGCTGAAGCAGGAAGGTCGTGAATGTAATATTAAATATGTGGAACTACGCACTCACACACACACACACACACACACACACACACACACACACACACACACACACACACACACACACACACACACTTCAGTAAGACATAATATTATCTTTCGGAATATTTGATAAAACAGTTCTCTTCTTCATCAGCCTACTTGAGAGAGAGACAGACAGAGAGCGAGAGAGAGAGAGAGAGAGAGAGAGAGAGAGAGAGAGAGAGAGAGAGAGAGAGAGAGAGAGAGAGAGAGAGAGAGAGAATAAACAACCGAATGAAAGAGCTACAAATTTATTCGATTCTCAGGATATTGAAAAAAATAGTAATAAAACGCTAAAACTGTAAAACGCTCTCTCTCTCTCTCTCTCTCTCTCTCTCTCTCTCTCTCTCTCTCTCTCTCTCTCTCTCTCTCTGCATTTAGGTCTCAAATCTGGAAGTGACAGGGAGCATGAACGAGGGGCAGCATGGGAGTGAGGGAGGAGATGGGAAAAGCAGAAAGAGGAAGATAGGAGGAGGGAGAGAGAAAAAGAGAGAGGGAGAGCCGGAATCGGTCATTATATAGATCCATTCACGTAAGAGAGAGAGAGAGAGAGAGAGAGAGAGAGAGAGAGAGAGAGAGAGAGAGAGAGAGAGAGAGAGAGAGAGAGAGAGTATAAAATAGGGTTAACGTCGTCATGATCCAATAAAGTAAGAATTTGAAATATGATACGTCAATATTAAGAAAGTCGATAAACGGCAAGGCTTAAATAAATAAACATTATAATGAGGAACTGATTGAACTGAGTAAGATAAACAGCTTATGTATGAACCTGTCACCTGCATTTGTTTATCTGTCTGTTTGTGAGCGATGGGTTGTAAGCAGAGTCAAGAAAAAGATCATAAGAACGTTAAAAAAGTAAGGGAAGGTTCTTGCAAGAAACGTGGTAGTCTCTGTATGAAAGGTAACTACCTATTTCCACTTATCACATTCAGCCTATCTAATCTTCTTTTAAAACTCCCTAACGACTCGGCATTCACAACCTGATTACAGAGTCTATTCCATTCATCTACCATTTTATTTGAGAATCAACTCCTTCCTATCACTTTGGATGGTAAGTGTAGTAGTATATCAAAACTTTAAAGTGTGTTGACGTGTGACGCATTTTGAATCAAGGTTGCGTGACACAAGTGTTCATGAAACTATTAGTCATTCTGAAGTCGCTATTATTTCTCTTCAAAGTACTGGAAGACATACACAAAGAATAATATTATCACAGGAACAAAGATGGATTTCCTTTCTTTTTTTTTTTTTTTATTTATTTGCTTATTTTTTGTTTGTTTGAGAATAAAAGAAAAGCAAGAAAGGAAACCTATTTACTTACGTATGTAAACATATATGGAATAGTCCAGAATAAGAGATGATTGAGATCAGTAATATATATCAACTAAAGGAATAACAAGGCAATTATAGATAGGGAAAATTACCCATAAGAGTGTAGTACCTCAGGTCCTGTGCGCTAACTAGATACTTGTACAAGTAGGTAAACACACCCACACACCTGACAGACGTCCCACCACATCACCACCACCCAAATAGCTAAGCACTACCTAGGCATCATATTAGAGCGATATACCTGTACAATTAGCTCACGTAACGCCACCTCCCTCCACGCGCCTTACGTGCTCACAGTTATATCACAGCAGGGCGCAGGGCTGCCAACCCAAACGCATCTACGGCGAGGTGACTGGGGCGATTACTATTATAATATTGAATGTCCATGATTTAAAACAACGTGGGAAGGGCTGTAGGTAGAAGAATGTTGAGACTAACAGAATACAGGGAAAGACTGGATAAGTATGCAAAGAATTGATTACACAACAGATGAACTTGCCTCCTTAGAAAACAAAACAATATGGGAAAGACTAGGAAACGTAACATTGCTTTGCACGTAAACGATAAAGGTAAGGAAGTACTGGGTTGGTATGCGAAAAATTATCATAAAACAGAGGCAGTTAAGTGGGTGTCTTTCATAACATTGCCTTCTGTCACGTGAAAAAAAAAAAAAATAGAGGAATGAATGTTTGTCAGGGTTACCTTAAAAAATAGCATGTTTTGTACGACCGGTGTAGGTATAGTACATGGTAGACAAAATGTTCTTTCCTTCTTTCTTTTATTATTGTCACGTAAAGAGGAACAACATTTAATTATCGTTCCCTCCTTTGTCTGCTTTCTTTTACTTTCACAAAAATATTTCAAGTGAATATGGATCGAAGGTTAGTCTTTGAAGATAGTGAGGATAGGAATGAAAAACGTTGCATACTGGAACCTTATTAAGGCGCAGAGAGAGAGAGAGAGAGAGAGAGAGAGAGAGAGAGAGAGAGAGAGAGAGAGAGAGAGAGAGAGAGAGAGATTGCGTGTTACTACGGCTTTTATGTCTTTTTAGGTGGAAAAATTCTCAGAGTATGCATACTAAAATTCTCTCTCTCTCTCTCTCTCTCTCTCTCTCTCTCTCTCTCTCTCTCTCTCTCTCTCTCTCTGGTATCCCATGACTTCTCTTCGGGATCAATAACATTTACAGCCTACTTAGGGTCCTCTCCCACACCCCTCCCTACCTATTACCTACCCCTCCTGCCTCTCCTTAACCCAGTACGGAGCAAAATAGCACTTGTGTAATTGACTCGACACAGTTCATTAACCTAACTGGCCTGCAGCAAAGTTTTAGGTATTTTAAAATTAACCTAACGTTACTAATAACCTTCTCAATATCACTAGGAAATTCTGTACTAGCCCTTACAAGTTTCCTGTCATTTCCTAAACCTAATGCTGGGGGTTCAGAAAAAGTACCAGGTCAGAAATATGGCGCCAAACAGCCAACCACCACTCGCGCCAAGCCCCGCGGCCACCACCACTACCACGAGTTCAGCGGGCCGGGCAACGCACTCGTATATCTCTCTCCTCACTTGCCCACGCCCCCCTACTGACCACAGCCAACATGATTGAAAACACCGCCAGTCATTTATTCAGTCAGTCCGTCGCCATTCACCACCACCTGCTCGTCTTTCTCTCACAGCGTCTTTCCTTTTTTTTTTTTTTTTTCTTCTCGATTACAGATACACTCACTATTTAAACCATGACATTTACGCGTTCCGTAAAACACCGCCAGGCAGTCGGCCCTTCGCCATTCACCACCACCTGTTTGTCTTCTTCCTCACCGCGTTTACGCTTTTATTTCCTCCCTTTTTTCTCGATTGCAGATACACTCACTATAAAATTTACTCATATACAAAAAAAAAAAAAAAATCAGTCAATCGATCACCATTCACCATCGTCTGCTTGTCATTTTCTCACTGTGCTTGTCTTACTTCTCCAGCTTTCAATCACAGATGCGCTCACTGCTTAAATTTACCACGAGTTTTACGCGTACAATAAAACACCCTCAATCAATCCATCACCATTTATTATAACCAGTCTCGACGTATCTAGCTTTACCCTTTCTAAGCTTTCCCTCATAATACTACCATAATTTAGTCAGAAGCATTGTTCCCCGAGCAAAGTAAGGTTAAAAAAAAAAAAATCATAACCGTCATAATTACGGGCGACAAAAATATCCTGGGATCGATATAGCACTCGTTAGGGGAGGTGAACAGTAGTGTTGTTCTAAATATGCCTGATTATATATAAAAAATCGATGAAAGAACCATTATTTAAGATTCTCTCTCTCTCTCTCTCTCTCTCTCTCTCTCTCTCTCTCTCTCTCTCTCTCTCTCTCTCTCTCTTGTGGTAGGCGTAGTGCGAGTTTAGTCAATGAAGTGAGCTCAACAAGTTCATTTACAAGCAAGTGCAGTGGGAATAGGCTGACCATAACAACAACAACAACACAGCAGTCTGCACATCTACAATACGCAGGATGATGAACACTCGAACTTGTATCTCAATCACAAAAAAAGACAAGGAAAATGTGCCTCTCACATAATAGGTATGAATGTAATCTGTAATTCGTCTCTCATATTATCATAAAAGAAAAACTATTAGAAATATAAGGGTGGTAGTAGTAGTAGTAGTAGTAGTAGTAGTAGTAGTAGTAGTAGTAGTAGTAGTAGTAGTAGTAGTAGTAGTAGTAGTAGCATTATGGTTAGCTTCCTTTAAAGACTCCGACCAGTAGAGGTCGGTCGCTCCAATTGGCAATAGTGTCTCCTCCCGTGGCGCCAAAACACGAGCACTACTGAGCAGGGCAGCCAACATTACCGACCACACACAGGTTACAAAACAACATTCTTTCAGTGCATTACCTTCAAAACAACAGAATAACAAAGAAAACATTGATCAATTGAGGAAAAGAAACGCGCTCGATACTTTCCTCCTCGTACGATAGATATGTCATGATGGTGATGGTAGTGAAATGTGTATGATTATGTATGCTACACCAACACGTGACATGACATGAGGGATGCTTATAATACCAATGCGACGTATCTTGGGGAACGTTTTGTAACCTCGTACTCAAAGATAAGATGTGTAGGTGTGTGTGTCTGCTGTATGAGTGAGCGAGCCAGCTTGCCATCATGATAAAGCGCGAGCGCACACACACACACACACGCACACACACGGTTAGGTAAGGAAAAAAACATGTTTACGTAAAATCTCGTCTCTTATCGAACTGCCCTTGTTTTAATTCCGATGCACGAGAATGATTTGGCATCTCTCTCTCTCTCTCTCTCTCTCTCTCTCTCTCTCTCTCTCTCTCTCTCTCTCTCTCTCTCATTGATGCAAGTGCCTAAAAGTTTTAAATATAATTAGCAGAGAGAGAGAGAGAGAGAGAGAGAGAGAGAGAGAGAGAGAGAGAGAGAGAGAGAGAGAGAGAGACGAAAATGTCATGCTAAAACACACACACACACACACACACACACACACACACGTGCGTTCAATCCTCTCGTTATCGATCCCGTTGTCCAGCTGAGACTGAGAGGGAGAGGAGGGAGAGGTAGGAGAGAGGCAATAGAAGAAGAAAGGAAAGAGTGAGGTCGAGAAAGTCATCAAACTTTTTTGTAAAGCATAAAGAATAACAATAATAACTTCAAACGTGTGTGTGTGTGTGTGTGTGTGTGTGTGTGTGTGTGTGTGTGTGTGTGTGTGTGTGTGTGTGTGTGTGTGTGTGTGTGTGTGTGTGGACAGAATAAAGTAAAAGGGAAAGAAAGAAAGAAAAAATAAATGGAGGAAGGAAGGAGGGATACAGAAATTTGGAAGAAAATTAACAAACGAACAAAGGAAAAGAGGGAGGAATGGAGGGAGGGAGGGAGGGAGAAAGGTTGTGAATAAGGAAGGAAGGAAGGAAAGAAGTTCGCATGGCAGAACAAAAGAATTAATGAACTGACGAAAAAAAAGGAGGAGAAAGGTACAGGGGTAACGAAGGAGGGACGCACGGATGGAAGGAAGGAAAAAGGGAAGTTAACCTTGTTTACTCTACTTAAAATATACATACGTAGTACAAGTGTAATGTAATTCTCTCTCTCTCTCTCTCTCTCTCTCTCTCTCTCTCTCTCTCTCTCTCTCTCTCTCTCTCTCTCTTATCTCGTCGTCCTCTAATATTTATCATG
>NC_087158.1:13378299-13380799 GCF_035594125.1 Scylla paramamosain
GTGTGTGTGTGTGTGTGTGTTCTTCCTCGAATATTGACGCCATAATCTCTTTATGATCTGACATTAGTTGGTTGGTTTGTAGTAGTAGTAGTAGTAGTAGTAGTAGTAGTAGTAGTAGTAGTAGTAGTAGTAGTAGTAGTAGCAGCAGCAGCAGCAGCAGCAGCAGCAGCAGCAGCAGCAGTAGTAGTAGTAGTAGTAATAATAATAATAATAATAATAATAATAATAATAATAATAATAATAATAATAATAATAATGATGATAATAATAATAATAATATCTTGCCTTGTTCTCAAAATAAACGGAAACAGTAATCAAAATACCAATGATAATAATTATAACACTAGCAACCATAAGTAACTCGAGGACAAAGAAGAAGACGAAGAAGAAGAAGAAGAAGAAGAAGAAGAAGAAGAAGAAGAAGAAGAAAAAGTAGTAGTAGAAGAATTTTTTTACGAAAAGAGTAATAACATACGAGAGAGAGAGAGAGAGAGAGAGAGAGAGAGAGAGAGAGAGAGAGAGAGAGAGATAAACAGGTGGTCACGCACTTTGCTTCCTCAACACACCTGCGGCACCTAACGAGTTTTTCATCGTATCCTTCTCCTCTTCCTCCTCCTCTTCTCCCTATTCCTTTTCCTTACTATATACACAAAACCTGCCGGATCCAACTTCCTCTCTCTCTCTCTCTCTCTCTCTCTCTCTCTCTCTCTCTCTCTCTCTCTCTCTCTCTCTCTCTCACACACACACACACACACACACACACACACACACATACGTTTCAGCGTAAAGCCACACTCTTTCTATTTTATCTTTTTTTGCCTCTCCCTTTTCCACATTCGTAATACCTGCTCTTAATCTTCCTCCTCCTCCTCCTCATCCTTAACCACGCCCATAAGTAAATTCGTTACTGTAATGCGTTTCATGTAACCATGTACTATCTTCCCTTTTTGTCCTCCTTTCTCTTTTCTTCTCTATTTTTCTTTCCCTCTCCATTCCCTAAAAGAAAAGTGGTTAATTCAACACTATCATGTCACCTCTGAGTGTGTGTGTGTGTGTGTGTGTGTGTGTGTGTGTGTGTGTGTGTGTGTGTGTGTGTGTGTGTGTGTGTTAAAGGCTTAAGTGATTACCAAGGCTGTATAACAATGTGTGCGTGCGAACAATAATGGGCGGAGGAGGAGGAGGAGGAGGAGGAGGAGGAGGAGGAGGAGGACATAAACAAAAACAAACAAAATAATTAATAAAGTGACTGAAAGCACCAACAACGAAGTGAAGAACAAGAGAAACAACGAGGTCAACAACAACAACAACAACAACAACAACAATAGGGAAGAACATCTACATACAATCGCCAAAAAATAAATAAACAAACAAGATTAATGAACACTTAACAAAAAAAAAAAGAATCAGAACTCCAATTCAAGAACGACAATTTACATAGAAGCACACCCCCCAAGCACAAGGCAATGATTCATTTGACACCACACGCCTGTCCTAAGCGATTTACGGAGAAGCGGACAAGGGCAGAAGACGTGTTCATACTCACCACCTCACCTCATATAACTTCCTCTCCTGCATCCACCACCACAACTGCAGCCCTCCTAAAAAACACAACACCGAGGGAGGGACATAATACTAGATGGGAAATATTCTAGTCTGAGATTCCTCCAAGGTCTGCCCGCACGGTTGGTAACACTGTCAGGTTCAGAGCTTGAGAAGGTAGCACAATACAGTGATAAACGACGGTGGTAAGTTGAAGAATTGTAATGAATGATTGTGGTGGTGGTGGTGGTGGTGGTGGTGGTGGTGGTGGTGGTGGTGGTAGTAGTAGTAGTAGTAGTAGTAGTAGTAGTAGTAGTAGTAGTAGTAGTAGTAGTAGTAGTAGTAATAATAATAATAATAATAATAATAATAATAATAATAATAATAATAATAACAATAATAATATGATTCTGGTGAACGGATGAGTGGTATGGATGGATTAATGCACGAGGAGGAGGAGGAGGAGGAAGAGGAGCGGGGAGGGAGGAGTAGAAGAGTTGAAAAGTAAGAATTGTAAAACAAAAAGGTTATTTCATGAGTAAATAGTTAAGGAAAACACGGTTCTACTGCTGCTGCCGCTGCTGCTGCTGCTGCTACTACTACTACTACTACTACTACTACTACTACTACTATTACTACTACTACTACTACTATTATTACCACCGCGGCCACCACAGCCACAACCATCACCACATACTTTAATTTATGAAGGCTGCAAAATTATGTCTGAGAGAGAGAGAGAGAGAGAGAGAGAGAGAGAGAGAGAGAGAGAGAGAGAGAGAGAGAGAGACCTATGGGAGACAGGAAAATAGGATAGCTGACAACCCTTCCTAGCCTTGCCATACAGCCGATGGTGACGTCACTTTCACTTCCTAGTGCCGCTGTCGTGCTAATAGTGACGCCCACGGGAATGTTCTCAACTGAAATCCCACACTGGTCAGTGATTCTATTCTTGAACTGT
>NC_087158.1:13388299-13390799 GCF_035594125.1 Scylla paramamosain
TTACTATTGTTATATATATATATATATATATATATATATATATATATATATATATATATATATATATATATATATATAGATATATATATATATATATATATATATTCATCACACATGTACCAGGGCCAGCCAGTCCTTATTCACCTCTCAAGGGAATTTCACACCCACTTCCAGTCCTTAGGGATAACACCTGCATATATATGTTCCTGTTTCTTCCTGGTCATTTCTCCTCCTTCTCTACCTCAAGGGAATTTCACATCCACCTCCACTCAGGGATAACACCTGCGTCCGTCCCCCTTCTCTACTTTTCAAGGGAATTTCACACCCACTTCCAGCCCTTAGGGATAATTATCTGCGATCCACTTAGCTCAGATAAATACAGCCCGCATGTAGCGAACTCTCAGTTCATTTGGGAGTTCAATCCTAGTCAGAGTCGGAGTCAGTCAGTCACCCAGTCACGAACAGTCTTGGTCTCTCACTCAGTTCCGCTCGATCACAGTCAGCCGTGAGAGATGCTGCTCAGTTATAAATCACATCACTTCAGAGAGAGAGAGTACAATCAATCGTCACGTTACAATTTCGTCTCTAGTCCAGCGTGTACTATCTACCTATTATTGAATCAAGACCTCTCGTCATTGTGTCTTTTATTCGCACACATCATAATATCATCCAACTACCCACTACCTCCAAGCTATCAGAATCACTGCCTCATTCCGGTCCTCCACGCTACCAACACTCCAAGCATCCTCATCGACTGGGCAAGTAGCAAGCATCATCAGTCATCAACTCCAGAACAAGAGAGGTGACAAATCAAATGTGAATACACAAGTGGCACATCAACTCAGAAGCAGTGGTGATCATCAAAACTAGAACAAGTGGTGGCACGAAATCTGATACAGTGGTGGAAAACTTCATTGATTCACATTATCACAGTGTTTGTTTGTTTTTATTTCATCTTATTTTGTACCGTCATTAGAATTTTTATTTTTTTTTTTATTTTTACAGCTGTTATCATCAGCACGGTATCTCTTTCATCTTGTTTGATTTCATTTTGTACGATCCATTATCATTACCATGTCTTCTTGTTTTTTTCTTTAACGTGCAAACTAATAATAACTAAACAAATATAAACTGAAGCTTACAAAAGAGTTAAGTAAGAAATAGAATATATATTATTGTTATTTTGTTTATCCTTGTCCTGTGTAAATCATGTACGATGGCTAAGATAATTATAACAACAATTAGGTAAATAGATAAATCATTTAAATGAAGCTTCTAAAGGAGTTAAGTAGTAAAAAGGGGTTTAGATTCTACTAGGTAGGTAATTCAGTGCCAGAAATGTTTTGATGTTCCTCCCTTCAGATAATCCAAGATGTAGGTGGAGAAACAGTATCAGGCAGAGAGTTTCGTAGTTTCTTTTCATTTATTTATCTATCTAATAGTTTATGTATTTTTATTCGTTTAATCAGTTTAATCATTTATTAATTTATCATTGTGAGTTTATGTGTGTGTGTGTTTATGTGTGTGTGTGTGTGTGTGTGTGTGTGTGTGTGTGTGTGTGTGTGTGTGTGTGTGTGTGTGTGTGAGTGTGTATGTAGATTTTTCCGTGTTAATACCAGCATCATTTTCTGTATTTGTATCGTTTTAATTATCACAATTACATAAGTTACATATGTTGCCATAACATACATTCATGCATTCGTTACTAGTTACGTACTACATCACCATTATAACATCATAATCAGTTGTACGAGTACGTATATCCATCGACTAAACTCTCTCTCTCTCTCTCTCTCTCTCTCTCTCTCTCTCTCTCTCTCTCTCTCTCTCTCTCTCTCTCTCTCTCTCTCTCTGGTTCAGATCTAGACAATAAGTTCTTCATTGTCCCTTTGTCTTTACAACTAACTCTTCCCTTTCTTTACCATAATTGTTGTCAATGCTACTTTACTCCCTTATTTTCATACAACTATTCCTTTGTCATTATCCTTCGTTTCTTTGTTTATAACTACGCTCTCAACATATCTTCTCTTTTCATCATAATTCTCTTTTCCTTTATAACTATGATCCTTGTAATTATTTTACTGTCCTTCATCGCAGGCAACTCAGCTCTTCCTTTGTCACTCTCTTTGTCTCTCCTTACGAGTATGATCTGTTATTTAATTATATCTTGGATTTTGCAGACGATTAATTTATAAACTTTCATCGTGTTTCTGTATGCTATAAAGATCTAATTTATTTGTATTTACCCTATGTTTTCTTTTTTTATTTTTTTCCTCTCACCTTTCTTTCTTTGCAATTAAGATTTTCATGTCATTAAGTGTATGGTCGTATCACTTCACTATAACTTAATGTATCGGTAATCTGTCAATTAATTTCATTTTTTTCACTGTATGCAGATCAGTTTTCTTTCAGTTATTATACGTTAACTAAATCACCTCAAATATTTACCACTATATGTACAATTTCACTCGCATTCTCAACCAGTCAACAAATATCATAT
>NC_087158.1:13395799-13435799 GCF_035594125.1 Scylla paramamosain
AAGTGGCATCGTCTGTTGAAGTAAAAGTGTCAGGAAGGGCGAAGTTTTGTTTTTCTCCTCTTTTTAAGATAACACACTTCTATTGTCACTCATAAGATAAGCGAGCAATACAATAAAAAAATAAATAAATAAATTGTAATAAAAAAAAAAAACAGATCCCGATTACAATATCAAATAAAATAAAAGACAGGATCAGGGCCGTCCAGCGGAAGCGAGGATGGAATCAAAGGAAAACAGACGTGGGTAGAAAACAGATAGGGAGAGAGAAAATATAGAAGAATCTTCTAAACACATCCCTCTCTCCTCTCTCTCTTCTACTACATACAACTGAAAAAAAAAGTGAAAGAGAAATTAAACTAAGCACACCCACAAAAGAAAAAGAAATAATAATAATAATAGATAAAAAAGCAAGTGAGCGTTAGGCGGAACAGATCAAGAGAACGTGAGGTGAATGGGGAGAGAGAGAGAGAGAGAGAGAGAGAGAGAGAGAGAGAGAGAGAGAGAGAGAGAGAGAGAGAGAGAGACCCTCTTCCTCTACCAGTCTATATACCACACCACAAGAGCGACAAAAATGAAAAACGAAAAAGCTGGAAGACAAGACCAGTAACACAACTGAGATCAGACACCAATTACCCACAAGACCAGGCACTCACCAGTAGAGCGACCAAGGTCCCGTCACCAAGGAGTGCACGAGGGAGACGGCCGTGTTCTTCCATTTCCAGGACTGAGCTGCCGTCGCCCTGGCCGTGGGAGGGACTGCTAGACGCAACAGTTGATTACACACACTGAAGAACAGAAAACCTCCTAAAACCCACTTGGGCCCTGACACAACCTCCTCCATAGCCATGATGGGAGGGACGCGTGAGGCTGGATCGTGAAGAAAGGGACGGAATGAAAGGGCTTTTTGAATTAACTGATGGCTGGGAGAGTTTTAGGGCTCTATACTTCCACCTATATGGTTTAAGCGAGACTGGTGTTGAGTAGCGCGCGGGCCGCGGAGTGACTCGTGAAGCTGCTGCCACAGTGTTGCCAGAAACCATCGGCGGGAGAAAAATTCGTGTGTATACGTAACGACTCGTTATTTTGTCTGGCTGTCCCTTGGGCTGTCTCCTTTTCCTTGCATTGCCTTATTTTATCTAAAATTTCTCTCTCTCTCTCTCTCTCTCTCTCTCTCTCTCTCTCTCTCTCTCTCTCTCTCTCTCTCTCTCTCTCTCTTTATTGGATAATATAGGTGGGGTGAAGGAAGAGGTAAAGGTAGAAGTGTAGTGTGGGAGAAATAATGAAATATAGTAGATGAATAGGTGACGCTCTAACCGTCTTGCTGTTCTTGTTTTAATTGAGTTTAGGATTTACGTTTTTCGAATGGGTTTGCTGCTTGGACAAATAATATAGTCATTCAATATTATGAATTTTTCTCAGTGTTTACTTATCGTATTTTTCCTTTTCTTTTCAGGATTCTTCCTCTTCATAGGAAGCTGACTACCGCTGGTGAGTGTATGTGGATTCAGGTAAGTATGAGGTGAGTATATTTTGTGTGTATGTACATACTATATTCATATATCTACTACTTATTTGGTCTTTTTTTTTTCTCTCTCATTGCATTAACACTTATGTGAAACAAACTAGTGATGTGTGATTATGTGCTGTGTATATATGCGATACTCTTGCTATTTATTGAATTACTTGTCCTCACTTATTAAATGTAAAGGTATTATATATTTTTTTTTCCTTTTCTTTTCCATTTCATCAAAGTTTAAAAGTGAGAATATCTGAAGTAATAATTGCGTATGTAAATATTAACATGGGGATCAAGCTTTTGTCTGGAAAGGAAAGATGGATTGAAATAGCCAAGAGGGATAACCAGTGTAAGGTACTTCTTACCATTTATATTTTTACAATTTTATTGTTATACATTTCATCCTATAGTATTATTATTCTTCAGTAATAATCAACCTGAGTTTATTTTTATTTTCAATGTATACCTGGAAATAATAGAGTAAGTACGTACATCAGGAGTACATGACATGGTCAGTGTGTATTAGAGTGCACAGTAGGAAAATATGTTTTAAGTATGAAAAGATTCTGTCATGAAAGAAATTAATTTAAATTGAAACTAAAGTATTTCAAATAATATGCTATTATATTTGTATATTACATTCAGACAGACCTCGCGTTTCACGCCTTTGAGAAGTGGCATTTTGTTTATTATTCATTTATCACCTATGTACCAATTATGTAGGACAGAGTACCTTTTTTATACTTAGTAAAATAGAGACTGTAGTTTCATTTATATATTTTTAGTTTTAAAACTAGAGAAAAACGTGAAATTATATATATATATATATATATATATATATATATATATATATATATATATATATATATATATATATATATATATATATATATATATATATATATATGTATATATATATATATATATATATATATATATATATATATATATATATATATATATATATATATATATATATATATATATATATATATATATATATATATATATATATATATATATATATATATATATATATATATATATCTTAAATTTCTAAGATAAAATTACTAAGGAAAAAAAAAAAAAAAAATAGATACATCAGACTTTCTAATACTTTTTATAGATTCTTTCTAACACATACAGTTACAAACATTTTAAATTGCACACGAACTTTATGGAGTTTATATATATATATACTCGTATATATATATATATATATATATATATATATATATATATATATATATATATATATATATATATATATATATATATATATATATATATATATATATATATATATATATATATATATATATGTGTATATATATATATATATATATATATATATATATATATATATATATATATATATATATATATATATATATATATATATATATATATATATATATATTTATATATATATATATATATATATATATATATATATATATATATATATATATATATATATATATATATATATATATATATATATATATATATATATATATATATAAACTCCATAAAGTTCGTGTGCAATTTAAAATGTTTGTAACTGTATGTGTTAGAAAGAATCTATAAAAAGTATTAGAAAGTCTGATGTATCTATTTTTTTTTTTTTTCCTTAGTAATTTTATCTTAGAAATTTAACTTTTTTGTCATCAGTTCAGCAAAAACCAGGAACATTTATACATTTTCGAGTAATGTAATGTTCTATGATGAAGCAGCATTCACATTAGGGGCAAGGTCAACAGTCATAATTGCTATATTCAGGGAACTGAAAATCCACGTGTGTTGAACATGAAAGATATTCTCCCAAAGATAATGTATGGTATGCAATGAGAAAAAAAAAAAATCGAGTCGTATGGGCATTCTTTTATAAAGGCCGTGTTGTTAATGGTGATGACTGTTTTGGAGATGCAGCAAAATTACTTTATACCTCAGCTTGAACAGTTAAGGCACCTATAGAATACAGAGTTTCAACAAGATGGTGCTCCTTGTCACTTTGCTCTGCAAGTTGAACACTTTCTACATGAGAAATTCCCTTATAGATGGATTGAAAGAGGTGGACCACTTTCTTAGAATCCACGTTTGTCAGATTTAACTCCATTGGATTTCTTTTTATGGGGACATGTGAAAACTAATGTTTATTCAACCGAACCCCGATCTTTAGAAGACCTGCAAGCTGAAATTACTGAAATTACTGAAAATCAGTTTTTTTTTCCCGATAACTGCAGAATAGTATTACCTTTTTATTAGTAATGATAGCGAACACGTTAGAAATTGACAACAGTAAAAAATGTGTTTCTTTTTCTTTTGCTTTTTACAGATGCTTTCCATCATATATAGTTACAAAGTTACTAGTATTTTAGATTGCACACGGACTTTATGGACATCCTGTATCTATATTTATTTTATTTATTTGTTTTTATTTATTTATTTTTATTTTTATTTTTATTTATTTTTTTATTTTTTTATTTTTATTTTTTTTATTTTTTGTCCTAGGCGCTAGGGTACATGAATTTCTTAAAAGCCCCTGGAAGAGTGCATGAACTTAGAAAATGTTGAAAACCATTGTTTTATAACATTGAGAAGCAAGTCGCACATTGCACAAGGGTCCACTCACTCTAAGGAACACACTGTCATACCTGGTCAACGCTTTGAAAAATATTGGTTGTTACATTTTCAATATTTCAAGTTATTTTCACTCTCCAGATCTATTTCTAAAAAAAAAAAAAAAAAATACAGCTTCCTATGTTTGATCTTTCAAAAACTCGATCTTTTCCATTCCTTATTTTTTAATAGTTTGTTTCAATAAGTGCGACTTCACTGCACAAAACCGTACGTTGCATAATATTGTCACCATGTCTCGGAGGAAGTTAAACAATTATTGTGACTAATGTATTGATAAGGAACATGAGCTGGAAAAGAAACTTGAAAATTAGAGAGAGAGAGAGAGAGAGAGAGAGAGAGAGAGAGAGAGAGAGAGAGAGAGAGAGAGAGAGAGAGAGAGAGAGAGAGAGAGAGATGAAGGCTTTAAAAACCAAATCATGCCAAACATTCGCAGGCTTTCGAAATGTTAAAAACCAATAGCAAGACTCACCAAATCCTCTTCAAGATAATGACCAAAATACAGTTAAGAAATTTTACTGAATACATGAAAATATTTCAAAATCAGAACAACTAGGAGAAATCTTGGATTTCTTGGATAAATCGTCCACTGATCTTGAAATACATGGATTGGTTGATTTAGCACTCATCCTGAAGTTCACGATCACCATATTTAACTTCATTCCGAGATGATTTTTCATAAAATTCAGGCATCATCGCTCTCTGAAAGCCTGTAGGACATAGTAAAACATTTCCATAAGAATTCGTGTGATTTTTCAATACCCTAACTACGAACTTTGAATTCATTTATGTCAAAAACATTATTGAATAATGTTCCTATATTTGATACAAAACAATAGATATGACATATGTAATACTCAAAAGAATTATTTGATTAGACTGAAAAGAACATTTACCAAAAATTACAGGAAGAATAATGTCACATCATTACATTTATCGACCTTTTATTGTATTTTTTTTAGAGTAAAACACATATTGTATGATATCAACAGCGTGTTGCATTCAAACAATGTGAAAAACGATATTGTGTTGTGCCAAATATGGAAACACTGATAAATGACATTTGACACAAATTACAATAAAAGAGAAAGAAACGCTAAGCCTTGACATTATCTTTTACTTTCTTTTCTTGGTAAGTATTGGTAATTTTTTTTTTATCCAGTCAAATCATAATTCTTTAGAACAAGTTCATAATGAGAGCATGTTGCAATCAAATAGCGCGAAAAAAAAGAGAGAAAAAAAAAATTATATATATATATATATATATATATATATATATATATATATATATATATATATATATATATATATATATATATATATATATATATATATATATATATATATGGGAACACTTCAATTTTTTTTCATATAAACAAATTAGAGTTTGTCAGTTACTTTATAGAAAATTTCAATAAATGCATAAGGAAGTGTTTTATCATGTCTGTTGGTTATCGGAGGATAAAGCAAAGTTTCTTCATACTCGTACCTTCTTTGAAACTTTTCGTACATATGTAATTATTGCTAAGACGTTAAAAAACGTGATTTATCAACACACCGTGTTCACTGTCATGATTGCTCTCAGAAGACACAACTACACCTCCATACTATCAGGATAAATACTCACAAAAGAGAAAATATATAGAATTATTGTCACTTGTAGCATACTATACTGCAACTGTAGTATATTAACAACGGGTGACACACGTGCTTCATCCAGTTCGTCCACATCATCATCTGATTTTTCCTTTCAATGGGGCTATGAAATCTTGAAATTTCAGTCAAAGTTCATCTACTTTCCTGCTCGATGAAAAATAGCAAGAAGGAAGTGGTGTCTAATCAAGATGATCATAAGAAATAAGTCTACGGCGTAAAATTAGGAATAGTACAAAATAAGTTTTGGTAATGCTTTGTGTTTGCCCAATCTGCCATATGAAAATTGCATTTTCTGATAGATAATAAAAAAAAAAGAAAATACATGGCTAACTATCGTATCTGAACATAGCATTCAATGTAAACGACATGCAGATAAGGCAGTGGTTATACATTATTTTCTGATAACGTTAGCGGTCAAAATAGACTATCCATATATATATATATATATATATATACTCTTGCTTACCAAGAAACCGGATGATGCGTTCAGTTCAACCTTATCAGGACAGGACAAGAAAATAATAATGGATTCAAATTTGATAAAATTACATTTAAAAAAGAGATAGGAAGGAACTGGGTCTCAAATTCAGTGGTAAATGAATGGAATGGACTCAGTAATCAGGTTGTTAGAGCTGAAACATTAGGGAGTTTTAAAAGAAGATAAGATAAATTTATGGATGAGAAAGATAAGCGGAAATAGGTTTGGTAAGTATGTTTCATATAGGGACTGCCACGTGTTGGCCTGGGTACTTACTGCAGCGTCTTTGTTTTCATGTTCTTCTGTTCTTACAGCTAGAGAGCAGAGGGAATCACATACTCCTATAAAAGCTCAGTGTGAAAATAGTTCACCTCTCGAAACACCTTCCGGAAGACCCCAGTGCGCCTGCATACACGGAGAATAAAGAAAGGTTCAGCATGAGGTCCTTTTAGTCCCAACCAGTGAGGGCAGATCGTTCCCTTATCTACTGTAGCAATACAGTACCGTACCGTACCAATATCCGTACCGTAAACTTATAGTTACTTGTCCAGGGGCGTAAACAATCATCCTATGATTGGCTTATACTCGGTTGAATATACCAATATATATATACCGGCATATTAAGAAGAAATATAAACCAACCACGGGATGTACTCGCTAAAAAATGGGGAATATATATATATATATATATATATATATATATATATATATATATATATATATATATATATATATATATATATATATATATATATATATATATATATATATATATATATATATATATATATATATATATATATATATATATATATATATATATATATATATTTACACATTAAACTGGGGGATGAACTCCTTGGGTAATTCTAAATCGTAATATCTCTATGAAAAAAATGTCATATCTTGCATAGTTTACCTGTTACAATACATTTAAAGTACAAATGTCTGAATGAGGTTGGAAGGTGATGTAAAACCACCCCAAAGCGTGATACAGAAGAATGACACAGCTGCACTGTGTGAGTCTACGTAGATTTCACTCCAATTTCTATCATGGTCAAGGGGGATGGGGGGTTGTTTTTCTTAGACTAGGTTTAATTAGTTCTATTAGGTTTAGTTTAGTTTTTGTTTAGACTGATTAAGTTGGATGGCAATTTTGTTACCCTTTTTTTTTTACTCTGTTTATGGTTGTTAAAAATAAAAGGTAGCTGCCACCAGTCACGGGTTTATTCCTTATTTATATATATATATATATATATATATATATATATATATATATATATATATATATATATATATATATATATATATATATATATATATATGTGTGTGTGTGTGTGTGTGTGTGTGTGTGTGTGTGTGTGTGTGTGTGTGTGTGTGTGTGTGTGTGTGTGTGTGGTATGGTAGCATTGTTCTTATTTCTTATTAATTAGATGAGGGTTCATAAGGCAATGGAAAAATTCGCATGACAAGAAGATTAATTTTATTTGATGTAAGTATCTATATGAAACACAAAGGCTCATATTATTTTTCTTTAATAATCACTTAATCACTCATAATCACATCATGAGATAAATTTTAAATTAATAATTTACAAAAAGGATTACCCAGGATTACCTTAATTTTCAATATTACACTTCCTAAAGTATGGTAAGCTAAATTTGAGAGTGGCCAGCAATTAACCTAAACCATAGTTACATTAATTTTTGGTACTGAGCATCTTAAGTTTTCAGTGTGGGTGTTACAACAAAATGTCATGTATCACTGGTGGGTTGACTAATAGATAATCCCCAGAGAATTTTTCTATCTAATCTAAATTATAAGTTTGCATCATGAAATTATTTCCCTTAATCCTAAATTGATAACTGGTTGGGAAATTTACATGTTCTTCTCTCTGTCAACCAAGCAGTCTTTTTGTCGTCTCACACAATTGATTATTTTATAATAGGCACAAATGGTTATTCCCATGTAGACAGGATTTATAAACACTATAAAATTTCAAGAACAAGTCTCATAATCAACCAAGCAGTCTGTTTAGCGTCTGTCGTCCGCGGCCTAGAACTGGCCTTATATAGAGGCACTTAATATTGGAAAACGAGTTCCATCCGCTCGAATATATATATATATATATATATATATATATATATATATATATATATATATATATATATATATATATATATATATATATATATATATATATATATATATATATATATATATATATATTGGTAATTTCTAAATTACCATTTTATTTAATATCCTTGTTCTAAATTCTTACTGATCTCGAAAATATATACAAAGTTTTATTTACGAATCCAAGAAAACATTAATTTTACGGATGTTCCTGGCTTAAATAATTTTACATGATTTTTATTGAATGATGTTATCTTCTATTTCAGTTTAACTTTCTTTACTTTTTTGTCCCATGACACTATCAGTACTACATTATTTAATGTTTTGTAACAGAAAACTATGCAGAGTTTAACACTTTATTGCAGAGACGTCTCGTATAATCAAGAATTTTTCAAGTTCATCCCCAGATATAATGTAGGCTTTGCTGAAACACCGTGTGTATATATATATATATATATATATATATATATATATATATATATATATATATATATATATATATATATATATATATATATATATATATATATATATATATATATATATATATATATATATATATATATATATATATATATATATATATATATATATATAATTCAGTTTAGGGACTACATTAATCTCTAGAGGTAATTATACTACATATTTAACGAAACACTGACCTCCATTAACTAGTCTAATTTTTTGGTTTGGCGACTGCATAATCTCCTATCAGCAGATTTCTGAATCTTTAACAATGGGTGATATGTATCTTATGAACTAATAATTCTTGTATTCTTGTATGAGTTTACTAATTGACTTTTTTGTGTCCAAATCTGATGAGCATTCTATATGGTGTTTTGCCGTTTATAACTGTTTATCGTAATGATTGGCAAAACAGTTCATGTATATTGACGTTCAAAAACAAAACACTAACGCCCATTTCATCAGATGCCAGTAATTGAAAGGTCATATTAGTAGTCTACCTGTTTTTCTATTACTGGAGAGAGGACTAAATTAGAGATTATACGGATCATCACTTGAATCAGGACTGTTTGGTACGTATTACGATAAACAGTTATAAACGGCAAAACACCATATAAAATGCTCATCAGATACGGAAACAAATAAATCAATTAGTAAACTCATGCAAGAACAGCACACGCACACACACACACACACACACACACACACACACACACACACACACACACACTTTCTTAGATACGTAAATGGTAAAATGAAACAGAGAGATAGTATTGCTAAGTTAAAAAGGGGCGTAAGGACATATGAAGATGACGAGGAGATGAGCAAAATTATGAGTGAGAGTTTTAAATCATTTTTTTTAAATGGAAACAGATTTTGTAGCACCTACAGGTGGGATGTCAAATAAAGGGTTACATGAAATTAAGGTGGAAAATATGAAATCTACAAGTTATTGAGTGACATAGATGTTAGAAAAGTAATGGGACAAGATGGTGTGTCAGGGTGGGTATTGAAAGAATGTAGAGACCAACTGCATGGTGGATCGAATCTGGAATGTGGTAAATAGAGAGTGGCTTTTACCAACATGGACATGGGTATGATGAAAAAATAATTACAAACATGATACGCCCGAAGTTGAAGTACGCGACAGTTGTATGGTCTCCACATAGGAAGAAAAATATAAAGAAACTGGAAAGAATACAGAGGACAGCAACGAAGATGATGCCAGAATTGAAGGAAAAGACTTATGAAGCACGACTGGAGGAAATGAGATTAATTACACTGGTAGAGAGAAGAGAAAGAGGAGACGTGTTAACAATGTACAAATTAATAAACCGTATGGAAAAGGTAGACAGACAAGTTTTGCAAATGCATATGGATGAGGGAACAAGATGTACGAGATGAAATACAAAAATTATTAAGAAGAGTAAATGTCTCAGTGACATCAAGAAATATAGATTCTCGTATCGAAACATTGATCTCTGGAATAGTTTAAGTGAGTAGCTGGTTACAGATATTAGGGTGAGTAAATTTAAAGAGAAACTGGATAACTGCAGATATGGAGACAGGACTTACGAACTTTAGCTCGGACCCTGTACAATACAACTAGGTAAATACAGAGAGAGAGAGAGAGAGAGAGAGAGAGAGAGAGAGAGAGAGAGAGAGTGTGTGTGTGTGTGTGTGTGTGTGTTTAGGGGCGAAAAAAAAAAAAAGTGGTGAGACCGGTTCCCACGCCTTGGCTCACAGCAGCACAACTGTTAACGATGCACCTTTCATGTCTCCCGCGCCACATACTGGCTTAAAAATGCATTGAACATTATGATCAACTGTTGGCATAGCTAAACATGTGATTTCTGAAAGCTTTCATGATCAATAATGGAAAAATTCGGATACTTAACTCGTGTTTATGGAAACTTTGCAGCTTCTGCAAATGTAAAAGTCTTTGATTGATATGCATAAAAATCAATAAACTAATAACTAAAATGTTTACTAATATATGTAAGTATTTGGAAGACATAAAGGGAATAAATCAATAGATAAAAAAAAAAAACTACTCTAGACCTCCGATCGCTTTTTTTTTTTTTTTTGTCGAGATAAACATAAAGTAACAGATTAATAAACACAATAACTTAATTAGTAATAAATAAGATATTTCCTAGCATATGTGACAAATTAGAAGTTGACACATGGGAGGAAATAGAGAAAGAAATCCTTCCTTGCAACCCGACTACCTTTTAAGTTTGGCGCCAAATCACCATAACATTTGTACCACGTGCGGGAAGCGGTGGGTCTTGCATTTTCTCTTACTCTTTGGCAAATTCTACTTTTCATGTGTGGTGGAGGACGAAGCGAGGGACCCGGGAAGGTGAGTAAAGGCCCATTTGTACGTGAAAACGGTGGGAGGTAGTGATGTGAAGAGTAGTTTGCGTGTGGTGAAGGATATACCCCCGGCTGGCTGTGTGGGAGACAAGCCGCGAAGTATTTCTGGGTTGTATTGGGACACTCTCTGGTAAGATAAGGCTGTGTGGTTTGTTACGACGAGACTTAAGGCTACTCGTGTTTTCTGGTATCCTAAGAAGCTCATATGAGTGTTGGTTTATGAGGAAGTGCGGTAGATTGTATATTCGTATGGGTATATAGGGTTAGCCCGCTCACTAGCCGCTATAAGTATCGTGTGCATGTGCTGTAGTTTCATTCCAGCTTTGTTTACGTTTCTAGTCCTTACATGGTAAGTATCACATCTAGAGAGGGAACAAGTAAGACAGACAGCCAGGTGAAAGAACAAGGTAAGAGCGTAGGGTTGATTGGGTGTATAGTCAGGACAGTCCTTACCCTCTTAAAGGTCTGCCAGTTGACCAGTCACCTCTCCACATCACGTGAAGGTCAGGCACTTGTGCTGTAGTGGGGTGGAATGGGCTAGGATAAGACGGGATGTGGTATGTGTGTGTAATGATTTTTGGATGGACTAGTATAGGATAGTATGTGTGTGTGTGTGTGTGTGTGTGTGTGTGTGTGTGTGTGTGCAATGCTTTTGGGATGAGCCGGGATAGGACTTGTTATGTGTAATGCATTTGGGATGGGCTAGAATAGGATGTGTTATGTGTTTGTGCAATTCGTTTAGGATGAGCTAGGATAGGATGTGTGTGTGTGTGTGTGTGTGTGTGTGTGTGTGTGTGTGTGTGTGTGTGTGTGTGTGTGTGTGATGCTTTTGGGATGGGCTAGGATAAGTGTGTGTAATCCTTCTGGGATGGGCTGGAACAGGATATGGTAGGATGTATTGTGTGTGTGTAATGGTTTTGGAATGGGAAAAAAAGATAGGATAGGATATGTTATGTGTGTGCAATGCATTGTGATGGGCTAGGATAGGATAAGATGTGTTATGTGTGTAATACTTCTTTTGGGTAGAAACACTGAGAAATTTGTCTGAAGGTTGGATGTATTTGCCTTGAGAGAGCTTCACTGGTGGTCCAATCTCTGACTGGGTTAACAGAATTCAGTTTTTTTTATTTTAATGTTGAAACCATAATGGCTATTAGGTCCCAAGATCACTTTTTGGGTCATTGTACACTCAGGCACTACTTATTTATTCATCTGGCCCCAGTTTGTCACTCTGTGCAGGATATACATTTATATTTTACCATTATTTGCATAATTGACCTTCAGGTAAAAAATCACACCATATATGCCTCGGTAGTAGTTAAGCCATCCAAATCAGAACGTTCCAAAAATAGGTCCTTTTTTTTTTCTGAAAAGATTTTCATGTCAGCAGTTTTTTTTTTTGTAAGTCAGGTGGAAGGCTGTTGTATAATCTTGGGGTGGCAGTTATTCTGTTTATGGTTCTAGTAAGGTTAAATTTAGCTATCTAGTTTAATTTATCCCAACTTAACATAACCTAGTCTAACCCACCCTAACCTTCCCTTTCACCAGAAGTAGCCATGGTGGTGATCTTGGGATCCAAAATAATTTGCAGGAAGCAATTTTAAGGTTAAAAAGAATAGATATTGCATCTCCATAAGCATGTATGTAGTTGTTTGTCAAGTTATGTGAATGTAATGGCTGCCAATTTTTAGGGCAGCTATAGTAGATTTACTCCACTATTCATTGCTGGCAACTTTAGGATAAATGATCCTGCATTTGCAGAGATGACCACTGTCTTAATCCTCTTGACACCACAAATCACCATACCAAACATTCAGTGATGAGATCTGCACAATGTGATTACCAAAGCTTTTATTGTTACTGCACTGATATACATAGTTTATGACTTAATTTATTCCAAAATTGCTGTCAGAAGCAAAAAAAAAGTTGGGTGACAAGACTGTTCTCAAAAACCTAAAGAATTAAAAGGCACTTAAAAGTGCAGTAAAATTAATAAAAACAATGTCTTTTAACCTACAATGCATAGCAAAGTACGCAGTGTTAGTAAGAGTACCAGTAAGGTCAAAAAGTTTTGAATTTTGTACTAAAAGTAATGTCTTTTAACTTACATTGCTATATTGCTTAGCAAAGTATGTACCCTTAGTAAATATACAGTCACAATCATAAGTTGTCCTGCTTTGTCGCCATTATGAATTGTAACTAATTCAGGTTCGAAGATTTGAACAAAGGTATTTTGTGAGGAGAACAGTGTGAGGTGATGATGAGGTGGGGAGGGTAGGAGAAGGACAGTACCCCCTCTTGCTGGCACCTCACAGTGCTCTCCTCACAACACACCATTATTCAAACCTTTGAACCTGAGTTGGTTACAGTTCATCATGGTGACAAAGCAGGACACAACTTATAACTGTGACTGTACCAGTAAAGTCATAAAAAGTAAAAAAAATTTGTATTCACTAGAGTGATGAGTTGGTTGTTTGACAAGCTTATTGTTAGTATACACACACACACACACACACACACACACACACACACACACACACACACACACACACACACACACACACACACACACACACACACACACACACACACACAAAGGTTGGATAGTATGTTGGTTGTAAGTCAAATACATTGTATGCTGATTGCTGAGTACCCCACTGTACAGTACTATCCTGAAGCCTCCAGGAATGGAATCTTCTTCCATCTCATGAAGTTAATAGTCTCTCTCTTGAAATATTTAAGATTATTAATAATTACCTCCCTGTTCCTAATCCAAATCCCGCTTCCTTACCTAATCCAAGTGCCTATCCTTATCCTAATCTACACCCTAACTTTACTGTAGCCCCTTGAATCTCACACCATAATCCTGCCCAGGAGTGGGATCTACTTAAGAATTCAAGTTTTGATGTATTGGAACTAGGTTTTCCGAACAATGCTTGCATCCTGCTTGATAAGCATGGCAAAGGAAAATTAGGCAGATATTCAGGAGTCTGGATTGAAAGGTTTTATTGCTCATTTACATTTTTGAAGACCTTACAAAATTAATGTTTGGTATATTTTGTCTACACTTATTTGATTATACAAAACAACACCTTCACCCTGACAACTTCCATTAAGGAGAGAGTGTTTTCAACCTTATCTAATGGGTGATGAAAATATGGCTGTGCATGAAAGGAAACTGGTTCAAGAGGAAATGGGTAATTTTACTTTTTTTTTTATTTATTTATCTATATATATTTTTTTTTTATGTTGGAGGGACAACAAAAGGGCAACAAAAATTGCCCCCACCCCCCCCAAAAAAAAAAAACATTGAGATGCTCGTCTTCGAATAGGGTCCAAAGCAGTAGTCAAAAATTGAAGGATAAGTGTCTTGAAACCTCCCTCTTGAAGGGGTTCATTATAGGAAGGAGGCAGGGAGTTTCAGAGTTTACCAGAGAAAGGGATGAATGATTGAGAATACTGGTTAACTCTTGCATTAGAAAGGTGGACAGAATAGGGGTGAGAGAAAAAAAGTCTTGTGCAGTGAGGCTGTGGGAGGAGGTGAGGCATGCAGTTAGCAAGATAAGAGGAGCAGTTTGCATGAAAATAGTGGTAGAAGATAGCAAGAGATGCAACATTGCGGCGATGAGAAAGAGGCTGAAGACAGTCAGTTAGAGGAGAGTTGATGAGATGAAAAGCTTTTGATTCCACCCTGTCTAGAAGAGCAGTATGAGTGGAACTCCCCCCAGGCATGTGCAGCCATGCCATGTCTTTCATGAACACATGCTACATATACCACTCCTCTGTTCCTTCCAGATGATGTCGCGGAGATCTCGGGCGCCTGCCAGGGCATCAGTGGCCAATGCAGTGCCAGCCAAGCCAGGTCGAGGCCGGGGTCGGAAGCGCACCCAAACAGAAATTCCAGCAACAGAGCCCAAGAAAGTAAAACGTAATCTCAATAATGACCTTAGTACACTCATGGTCAATAATTGAGTTATATGTTACAATGACTTTACCAGTTGGTGTGTTTGTGTGTGATGTATCTGTGGTCATATAATATTGTTGTGGGTGGCTATGTGAAGGAGATGAAAACTAAAGTAGGAAATGTTAATGCCAGACTGAAATGGAATGGAGAAGAATGGGCCCTAATAGCATGTCTATTTGTAGATGACATTTTCACTAGTAGAGAGTGAAAGAGAACTTTATATTGTGTTAGACCAATTCCATGGTGTGAGTTTGAAACAAACTTAGGGTGAATGTTAGGAAAAGATGATGTTTAAGAAGAGAGAAGTGAAGATGTGTGGTTTTAGGATACTTAGGTGCATCAGCTGTAGAAACATGAAATGATTATGGGAGGAGAAACTGTACTACAGAGAAAGTAATAGAGTAAGTATCTGGGCAGAGTGCTAGGTGAAGATAGATAGATGGATGAAGAGATATAAAAAAAGGGTTGTGAAAGGGAGTTGCATTCTAGGATTGCTTCCAAGTCTGGAAGTAAAGAGGAAGAGATTTAAAGAATAGTATTCTCCAGACAACATTGACATATGATCAGAGAAATGGATGTGGAATAGGGTATAGCAGTCACAAGTGTATAGTTTGAAAATGAGTTACCAGAGAGGGGCATGTTGGGAGGGTGAGAGCAATGAAAGTGTGTAAGAGAGATGTGGTATGAGCACCATTGCAAGTGGTGTGTGTTGTAGAGTGGGTGAAAAGGAACACACTGAGATGCTATAGCCTTGTTGAGATGATAAAGAGTAGCGTTTGTAAAGAAAGTGTGTATGAGTGAAATTGATGCTGCTATTAGATTAAGGCCACTTAAAAGGATAAAGGAGTACATGTATGGAAGAAGTGTTAGGATATGTACTTGAACAAGCGAGAAAGGAATGTTTGGACAGGGAGAGATGAGGCCTCTTCTACCATAGCCTCCCATTTAGGGGATATTCCTGAAGAGATCAAGACATGAGTTAAATAAATTGCCAGTGTTTTCTGTTTTCTTTGATCAAAAGTCTTTGTATCTGCTGACATTCTCCTTACAAAACTTGGTGACTGATAGATTGTTAGCAAATTATAAGACTTAAGATAAACGAAAAAAGTTAAACACAGTGAAAGTAAGTGTGGTAGGTTAATTGACTGTACATTTCTTGGAATGTAAGGATTTCATTTATATGCAATATTTATTTATATGAAAAATTTTGTCATGTAATTTTTAAAGCATACAGGTGGCTTACTTTCCTTAATTTTATTGCATTTTCTATGATGCTTTGATTTATTTATTCTCTTTTTCTGATTTTATTTTATTATTATTATTTATTTATTTATTTATTTATTTATTTATTTATTTATTTATGTTTATTTATTTATTTACTTTATTTATTCTTTTTTTTTTTCTCATTGTTCTTTCCATACTCCAGTTCAGCTTGAGGTGCCACAGGTGGACAGTGGTGTGGTCCTCACAGTGGGCATGGGGGATGTGGGCCAGCTGGGTCTTGGTCCAGATGTTGAGGAGAAGACACGGCCAGCTGTGGTGGATCTCCCAGAGGGCATTGTTGCCATAGCTGCTGGCGGTCTTCACACAGTGTGCCTGGACAAGAATGGAAAGGTGGGCATTTATTTTGTCATCAAGGATATGGGTACAGTGCACTTCAAATCACTCTAAGTTAGGGATTGATACCTGAAACACAGGTGTCTGAGGCAACTGACAGTAGCCCCTTTTGTTCCCTCCTACTTTCTCTATCCTCATTTTCAGTCCAAAGCCTGATGTTGCGTTTATGTGCGCAGCGACTTAACCTGCTCTCGTGCCCACACTCTTGAATCTTTTGAGTTTTCCACCATCTGGCTATGACCATAGTCACTCTCAAGCTAAATTTATCTGTGATGTAGTGATGTATACCTCTCAACTCCTTTGACTATAAGAAGTTCTTTGACTATTTAACTTCTAAAGTGGAGCACATTCTGACTCCTCCCTTTTGCAGAGATCTCCATTCTTGGAGACTTCAATGTTCACCACCAGCTTTGGCTTTCCTCTCCCTTCACTGACCATCCTGGCGAACTAGTCCTCAACTTTGCTATCCTCCATGACCTAGAGCAATTGGTGCAACGCCCTACTCGCATTCCTGACCATCTTGGAGATACGCCCAACATTCTTGACCTTTTCTTGACCTCTAATCCTGCTTAGCTGTCACCCTCTCTTCTCTGTTGGGCTCCTCTGATCACAATATCATATCTGTATCTCGTCCTATCACTCCAATCCCTCTTCATGATCCCCCTAAGCGGAGGTGCCTCTGGTGTTTTGCCCCTGCTAGTTGGGGGGCACCTGAGGAGGTATTTTGTTGATTTTCCTTGGAATAACTATTGCTTCCGTGTCAGAGACCCGTCTTTGTGTGCCGACCACATAACAGAGGTGATAGTGTCTGGCATGGAGGCGTACATTCCTCACTTTTTCTCCACCTAAACCGTCCAAACCTTGGTTTAACACAGCTCGTTCTCATGCTATACATGATAGAGAGATGGCCCACAAAAGGTACTTAAGCCTTCCATCACCAGAAACTCTTGCACTTTATGTTTCTGCCTCCAACTAGCCAAAAAACTCCTTCATTAATACAAAGTGTCAAAATCTCTCAAGACCTAACTCCCCTCATGATTTCTGGCTTCTCGCCAAAAATATCTCCATTAACTTTGCTTCTTCTTTTCCTCCTTTACTTCAACCAGATGGCATCACTGCTATCACATCTATCTCTAAAGCTGAACTCTTTGCTCAAACCTTTGCTAAAAACTCTACTTTGGACAATTCAGGGCTTGTTCCTTCCTATCCTCCACCCTCTGACTACTTCATGTTACATATTAAAATTCTTTGCAATGATGTTTTCCATTCCCTTGCTGGCCTAAACCCTCGGAAGGCTTATGGACCTGATGGGGTCCCTCCTATTGTTCTCTGAAACTGTGCCTCTGTGCTTGCACCTTGCCTAGTCAAACCCTTTCAGCTCTGTCTGTCAACATCTACCTTTCCTTCTTGCTGGAAGTTTGCTTTCATTCAGCCTGTTCCTAAAAAGGGTGACTGTTCTTATCCTTCACACTACCATCCTATTGCTTTAATTTCCTGCCTATCTAAAGTTTTTTAATCTATCCTCAACAGGAAGATTCTTAAACATCTATCACTTCACAACCTTCTATCTGATTGCCAGTATGGGTTCCGTCAAGGCCACTCTACTGGTGATCTTCTGGCTTTCCTTACCAAGTCTTGGTCATCCTCTTTTAGAGATTTTGGTGAAACTTTTGCTTTAAGCTGGATATATCAAAATATTTTGATAGAGTCTGGCACAAAGCTTTGTTTTCCAAACTATCTTCCTACGGCTTCTATCCTTTCTGTAACTTCATCTCAAGTTTTCTTTCTGACCATTCCATTGCTGCTGTGGTAGACGGTCACTGTTCTCCTAAATCTATTAACAGTGGTGTTCCTCAAGGTTCTGTCCTGTCACCCACTCTCTTATTATTCATCAGTGAACTTCTAAACCAAACTTCTTGTCCTATCCACTCCTATGCTGATGATACCACCCTGCACTTTTCCATGTCTTTTCATAGAAATCCAACACTTCAGGAAATAAACATTTCGTGCAGGGAAGCCACAGAACACCTGACTTCTGATCTTTCTAAAATTTCTGATTGGGGCAGAGCAAACTTGGTATTGTTCAGTGCCTCAAAAATTCAATTCCTCCATCTATCAACTCTACACAACCATCCAGACAACCATCCCCTCTTCTTCAGTGACACTCAACTGTCCCCTTCTTCTACACTGAACATCCTCTGTCCTTTACATATAACCTGAACTGGAAACTTCACATCTTACCTCTAGGTAAAACAGCCTCTTTGAAGTTAGGCGTTCTGAGACATCTCCGCCAGTTTTTCTCACCCACCCCCAGCTGCTAACTTTGTACAAGGGCCTTATCTGTCCATGTATGAAGTATGCTTCGCATGTCTGGGGGGGTTCCACTCATACCACTGTTCTAGACTGGGTGGAATCAAAAGCTTTTCGTCACATCAACTCCTCTCCTCTAACTGTTTGTCTTCACCCTCTCTCATCGCCCCAATGTTGCATCTCTAGCTATCTTCTGCCACTATTTTCATGCTAACTGCTCTTCTGATCTTGCTAACTGTATGCCTCCCCTCCTCCCGTGGCATTGCTGCACAAGACTCTTCTTTCTCTCACCTCTATTCTGTCCTCTCTAATGCAAGAGTTAACCAGTATTCTCATTCATCCCATTCTCTGATAAACTCTGGAACTCCCTGCCTGCTTCTGTATTTCCACCTTCCCATGACTTGAATTCCTTCAAGAGGGAGGTTTCAAGACACTTATCCTTCAATTTTTTACTACCTCTTTGGACCTTTTTCTGGGACTGGCATCTCAGTGGGCTTTTTTTTTTTTTTTTTTTTTTTTTTTTTTTTTTTTTTTTTTTTTTTTTTCTCCCTTGGCCAGTGTCCTTCCTACATAAAAAAATAAAATAAATAAATAAATTGTAGAAGATAATGAACACAGTCACAATATCCTGTTGTGGTTGACATTACTTGGATAATTAGTATCAGTATATATATTTCAACAAATTTTACTATAATGTGACTGGTGGAGGCCTGCCTTTTCTGGCTGTACAGAGAGGACAGTAAAGCTGTTTTTAGTCCTAAGAAATGTGTGAAAATGTGTGGCTGTGTGTGTGTGTGTGTGTGGGGTGGGACACTGTAAGGGTGTAAACATAATGTGTACCAAAGTGCCTATCTGTGCTATTAATCAGGTTTCCTTCACACATTCACCACTGCCTCTGCACAGGTACACACGTGGGGCTGCAATGATGAAGGTGCACTGGGCCGCAACACTACCTGTGAAGAGGACTGCTTCATCAGTGGTGTAGTGGAGTTGGATGCCAAAGTGGTACAGATTTCTGCTGGGGACTGCCATTCAGCAGCACTCACAGAGACTGGCGATGTGTACATATGGGGCTGTTTCAGGGTAAATACTCTGGAATAGCAAACATACATCCTTCTGCCTGTTTTTTTTTGGGGGGGTATTTAATAGCTTAAATGTTGCTGCATTGGTGGAGAAGCTACTGCAGTAGAGTTTGATGTAATAATTTCTTGTTCCTGAAGTGCTTCTCTTCTAAAAGATGTATATGAGAGATTCACTGGTTGGCTCGTCTCAGCATCTAGAGAGAAACTTGTCTCTATATTATTCATATTGTTTTGTTCACATTTGACAATTTTCAAGGCTTTGTTGGTTATTCTGGTAAAACCATTAAAGTGATCATAACAAATATTTAACTGCATTAACTCACCTTGTAACCTAAAATCACAAGTTAAGTTTCTTTCCTTCTTTTGTCTGTTATATGTTCAGTATTCCTGCCACAAGCTCAGGGAAATGTAAATATTACTATTATTTTTCCTTAGTGTAACTAATCTTAAAAAAAAAAAAAAAGTAATAATACTCCTCCAACATCGCATGCACCACCACCTCATGTGCATAACTACAGTTCAGTGACAAGTGAAGCAATATGTCTTGTCAAACCACATGTACCACTTCTGTTTTACATGGCTGCATTGATGTCACATCACTGAAACATTGTCTTTCTAGTCAGAACCCCAAGATTAATTTCACCTCCTTACCTGTGCAGGACAACAATGGACCACTTGGTCTGGTGACAGAAGGAAGTGGGAGCAGGACCCCTCAACAGGTGCTGGCAGGTACACCAGTCATTAAGGTGTCTTCAGGAAACAACCATCTAGCCCTGCTGTCCCAGGATGGCCAGGTGTTCACTTGTGGTTGTGGAGAGATTGGGCAGCTGGGAAGGATTGCTGAGGTATTTGCCTCTAGGAGCTCAAGGAACAGGAATGGAATACGTAAGTTTTGGTTACGCATGGTCTAGAATAACTTGATTGTGTAATCATATGATGAAAAATGAAGTTTTAAGTGGATAAAATGTATATGTGAGTGTTATTAATGTTAAAGGAAACAGTCAGTCCTGAGGAAATTTGAAACATTTCATGATTGTATGAGAGTAGTGGTTCTCAACTAGAGGGGCACACACCCCTGGGGTGGGGGAGCTTGAGCACAGGACGGGAGAGGAAAAAATCACAGAGAATCATGGATTCATGGGTTATTAGTACAAAGGAGATACAGCAAGGGCTGTCAGTCTATCTATTCTGTCTATCTATTCTATCTATCTATCTATCTATGGTGGCATAGTTAGGGAGGGGGTTGAGGAGGGGGGTATCCCAATTGCATTGAACCAGCTTTGGGTGAGACCAGCTTGCAAAAGGTTGAGAAGAGAATCCTTGTATTAGAAAAATAAGAAATTAAAAATGTGTTATAAAAATTAGTGAGTGATTGATTGCAGGAAAGATATTGGCAAATTAACTGAATAAAATATGATTTTTCTTCTTTTCCATCTTAAAATGTGATGTTTATTTGAATTACTACTGTAGACCATCCATACTTGAAGCACCAAGTGTTACATCAAGTTAAAATGGTTTGGTATTAATAATATTATTCATAAGAAGGTTAGACTTTATCATCAAGTCTGCTTCCCATATCTGCTGCTTGGTTTGAGAATTGCTGCTATGAACTTAAAAGATGAAAGGAAACAAAGGAAATATCTTTAGCAATTATACTGAATGTTGGCCAGAAATGTGAATAGCTAGATTTACAGGTTAGATGATAATTTTATAATGGTTACTAGGATAAAATTATATTCCTGATACCTTCTAACTTATTAACATTTCTGCAGAGGCACTGCTTGACCCCCAGCCCATCAAAGTGTATTATAGACGCAAGGCTGTTTTGTTTGATGAGGTCTGGGCCGGAGGGTTGGGGACCTTTGTACGTGCCAAGGCCACTGGTGACATCTATGGCTTTGGGCTCAACAACTACAACCAAATGGGTGAGCTATCTATTGCTTTTGATGTACTTTAATCAGCCTGTCATATTTCACAAATTAATCAGGGTATAACTGCCCTTGTCTCTGTACTTTCAGCTTTTGTGAGGAGCTATAATAGATATGATGCTGTTGGGAGTTGATTGCTTCTGGTGATCATGCTGGATAGTTAATGATGAAGAATCATTTAATTATTCTTATAGTTTATCTGGAAAATGGTGTTTGATATAAAGAATAATTTTAGTGGAAAGGGTAAGATTCAAGAGGAATTATGTGATGGTAAATGTTGTGAGAGGGGAAGGATGTTTGGTATTAAGAGTCAGCATAGTGAAGAAAAAATGCTAAAAAGAATTACCTAATGATGAAAATAATCAGATGGAATGAATTCCATTCTGTATTAAACTGTATAGATAAAATTGTAGCCTTAGTTGTGTATCAATTCAGATAACTCATTGCCTTTCCTCATATGTACTAGTAATGCTAATGTTTCCCTTTCTGTTGATGCTTTATCTCTGTTGTTTCTTCCTCTTCTAAAGATTGAAAGAACTCCTCATATGTGTTCATGTATAAAAAGTGCCATCACAGCTGTTAGTTTATCACGATAAGCATACATCCTGTACTGTATTGGGAAGAAATTTTTTTCATCTTTCTGCACTTTCAGGGGATGATGACACCAACCAAAAGTTCCAGCCAGTGCGACTCAAGAACTTTGCTGGGAAGACTTGGAAGCAACTCTCAATAGGACAGCATCACAGGTTAGGAACAGACAGGCCTCCATGTTTTATTTCACCCTGATTTTGTTTATCTCCATCTGTTGACATCTGATGCTTGTTCCTAAGAATCACAGGTGTGATTAGGTCTTATAGCCCCTTATTTCTCTTCTTTTCTGTATTTTCCTCACCTTCATTGTTCTTCAGTCTTTCCTTACTTGACCACTTCCCCACTCCTTTCTCTGCTGTAATTTCTCTGTTCCTATTCTAGCCCTTTCCTGATTTGTGCATCATGGTATGAGATGAGGGAAATTGTTTTATGAATCTTCTCTCCAAGGCACCTAGAGTGGTATGCAGAAAAGGTCATAAGTCTGTTATAAGCTATTATAAACCTTGTAAGAGGAGCTCATAAGCCATATAAATAATGCAGAAAAATTCATATTGAGCTATGAGTACTTGTAGCACTTCGAGATATAATGAGTTGTGGACAAGGACTCCTAAGAAATGTAAAAAGCTACTCTCAGTGATAATGGTGGAGCAGCAACAACTCCTGATACCACAGTGCTGAAACATTTCAGTTAGGTTTAATTAGATTTTACATGAAAACTTCAATTCAAAGTTTTGTAAGAATTTAATGTCCAGCTAAACCTAACCAAACATTAATTAATGAAATTAACATATGTAAAAGTAGTTGACTTAGATTAGGTATGGCTAGGTTTGGTTTAGTCTAGATTGGTTTGATTTAGTTAGTGAAATGGGTTAGAGAGAAAAAGAGCAGGAATTCATTGGGCTAAGCGATTGGATGGGACTGCATGTTTAAACTTGTACCCTGAAAATATCGTGTTGCTATAAGAATAATGTTTGAGTAAATAGTATTAAGCAATTGCATAACTGCAAGACTGGCTTCATGCTGGCAAGGTTTACTGATACTGTTTGTCAGTACTCAGTAGACTATTTCTTGTGACCTGTGTTCTGAGTTGAGGTGGGCAGCATCTGCTGCCAAAGTAAATCCACACATATTCCTTTCAAGGTATAATATAATGATAGATTATCATTTCTGCAATTATTACATTAACAAAATTTCTACTTTTCACCTTAAAGTGATAAAAACATACCACCATATCCTTATTATTGTGATAAGAATGTTTTTAATGAATGTTTTTAATCTGTGTAGTGTTTAGTATGTATATATACGTACCTCTTAGGGAAGTGTTTAGTACATGTGCGATTTTGTTTTGGAGTCATCTTACGACCTTCAATTTTGTTTATATACATAAGACTTGTCACTAACAGTAACAAAGAATATTTTCAGTCAGGAGTGAATGTTTTTATATACATACATATCTTTTGGGCTTGAGTTATTATAGACTGAATACTTCTGTAGGAATTGAGACACATTGGGGGAGGGGTTGTTTCTTCGATGCCCATGTCAACATGCATATAATATGAAAGCAATAAAATTAAATTTAAAGTTATGGTATTGGAGGTGGATAAAGAATTTGGTTATAAATGTTACAGAATTGGCTACACAGGGTGGGCTGCTGTGTTTCCCCAAAAATCATCACATTAAAAAGTTTTTCTCCTAAGAAATTATTTCTCAGATTTATAATCAGTAAGGCATAAGAAATAGGAAATGAGAACAGAGTAATTGGAAAGCAAATCTGAAAGTCATAAAATTCATAGTATGTTCTATTCTTTGAGAATTGTGGGTGTAATAGGCACGGGCTTCAGATGTGGGGTGTTGCCAGATGTACATCCAGCCATTTTCTTAATTTACAATTCTTGTTTATTTATTGGTATTTGTAATGTAAAGAAGTACTCTTATTTATTACACATACTATAGGTGAGAATAAAAGCTTAAAAAAAATATAATCTCTAGTCTCATATTGTGAGCTCTGAAAGGAGAAAAAATCCAAGAATCAAAATCATATGGTAGCCACACTTCCATTCATGGCATAGGAATAATATATATATATATATATATATATATATATATATATACACAAAATGATTTATTTTTTCGCCTTTTACGGGGTAAATAAAAAAAAATGCAGCTTGACAAGACCCCTGTCTCTGACAAAGCACAACACTGTATGGGTTAATCAAACGTTAGCGCTATTAGTAGCGAAAGGTACACCGCATTGCTCCTTCTTATAAGTAACTCATAAATCACTTGGTTCCCAGTTTGGAGTTGGGTTGTGAGTTTCTCTGCATGATCACAAGTTTAGCTCCTGACTGTGAGGAGGATTTTGAAGTTATGAGTGACTCTAAGAGGAGCTTTTTATGAAATTTTCTGCATATTGTCTCAGGTTAAAATCTTGGGCCATGTTGACAGTTTGGGGCTCCTCTCCTTTCATGGTGCAAGCCATCCCCTGCCCATAAAAACAACTAAGGTCAATGTGAAGCAGCATTTGTCCTTCAGTATATAGGCTCAAGATAATTGACTTCACTTTCTTCCTTACCTTTCTGTGGTAGTCTTTAATTTCATATATTTATGTTTTCATTTTGAACTCCTTTTCCCTCAAAAGACAATTGACATTGCATAATCTGCTTGCTCTGCAATTAACTTCATCTTTTCATATCACTCCCATATCATCTGCCTTCCACACAGATTCTCTTTCTGTTGATTTCAAAATTATTTTCCAGCCACAGCTCCATTTGTTATCCAACTTGACCCCTTTCCTTGATCCACAGTTTGGGAGTGACAGAAGACGGAGTTGCTCACTGCATGGGGCGGCGGGAATATGGACGACTTGGTTTGGGTGAGCTGAAGGAGGACATGAAGAAACCAACACCCATCACTTCACTGGAGGAACACAAGGCCAAGAGTGTGTCTGCTGGGGAGTGCGTCTCACTGGTGGTGGTAGAGGGAGGTGCGTGTTGTTTTTTAGATTTGGTGTGTGCATAGTAGTAGTAGTAATAGTAGTTTTAGCAGCAGTAGTTATCGTAATAGTGGTGGTGATATCTCTGATCTTTTCTGCCTTCCACCTTTCTCTACAAGTTTTATTTTGCCTGAAATTTTAAACTTTATCTTACAATGCCTTTTCTCATGCTTTCCTTTTTCAGACTTACAATGCTTTTCTCATGCTTTCCTTTTCCAGACTTACTTCATTGTATTAATGTATCTGGTTTTAGTCTTCTCATATTTCTAAATGTTCTTTTTGCATTTTTTTTTATACTAAATTTTTTTTTTTTTTTTGTGGGCTTTCCATATGAGGGGTTTGCTTTTTGTCTTCTAGTAGCTTTCACTTCAGCTTATATTTACTTTTGAAGAAATTTTCATTTACATTTGTGGTTAGCCTATTAGCTTTTTAATAAGATAGACTAAGCAGATGCATCTCCAGCAAAACTTGGGATTTTCTGTATTGTGACCAACTGTCCCTTTGATTTTGCTCTCTGAAGAGATGCAAACTTGAAAACAATGTCACTGGATGATGTGCTCTCATGGTAATTAGTCTGTATTCCCATATTTTGTGTGGTGAATTGAGGTTATATTCACGTCAAAATACTTTGGCAAGCATTTTGTAAAATAGAAAATGTTTTGGCCTGGAGTATCAAGTCAGTTTTGATATATCTTTTAAAGAACACAGGAATGCTTAGAATTGGTGCCACTCAACATGATGGTGGTGAGTTGTGCACCATGAACAAGCATACCTATTATTCTGCTACTGTACCTACCACAGAAAAACTGTAGGTAAAAATCATAACTATGATTCTTGGCTAAAGAAAAAGGAAAAAAAAAAGTTTGCATGGTGAAATGTGTTTCATAGCAAGTACCTCTGCCCTCACCCCCTTCATGGCTTTGAGTGTGTACACATTTTGGTGTAAAAATTTCCTGTGTTGTCTGATACATGCAGTGAGACTTATATACAGTAAAATCCCTCTCATCCGGCATTCGAGTATCCGGCGCATTTTTCCCCTAGCCTTAAAATCAATATAAAATCAATGTGTAATCATAAGATCGATTAAAATTCCCGCGCGAGGCATACTTTGTCCCCTCGCCACCAGAGCGCATTGCTTCATGCCACCCGCGGCCCACTGCACTGTGTTTACTCAGTGACTCAGTCCCGCGTGTGCACTGTTTATCGCCTGACGCCTTCATCATGCCTAAAGTTGTAGAAAAGAGGAAGCATGTTGTGCTTACACTTAAGCAGCTGATCAGATTAGCTGCTGATTAAGATCAGCTGATCTTTGTTATGGTAAGATGCGGTGAGTGTAGGGTGGTGATTGTGGACATAATTTCACTTCTATTCAAGTGTCCGGCAATATTCATGTCGGCGGTCCCGTTGATGCCGAATAAGAGGGATTTTACTGTAGTGAGAATGATGAGTGCTACAAATGTTTCAGTAACGTGCCATAAATTCAATTAGAATATGCCACCTGGTCTCCAAGTTAAGGCTACTGTAGAGGGTGAGATATCCCACCACAAACACAGACATCTTGAAAAAGTATGAGATTCTGTTCCTTTAGCTGTCTTGACATGCCCACCATGTTTATGGAAGGGTGTCTCATGCTCTATAGAAGCCTTAAACTTGGAGGCCAGGTGGTGCATTGTAACTGGATTATGCCACTTTGCCGACTTATTTCCTTGGTATTGGGCTTAATTTGTAGCACTGTATTAGGCACACTTGTACATTCTCACATCATAGGAAATTGGCACATAACTCAAAGCTGGAGGTGGGTCCAGGCAGAGGCACTTGATAGGAAACCACACATTTTTCTCCATGCAAGTGTAATTAATTCTCTATGAATGTGTAATTAAAACTGACCATTTCTAGTCATTCAGTGCATTGGGTGAGAACTCTGATGTTGCCATATAGTAATGATTTTTCTTGGTGGACACAGCGGCAAAATAATAGGCATGCTAGTAGTTGGTGACATATAACCCAATGTGATCTCAAGTTGAGTGGTGCCAACTGTAGGTCATTCAGTGGTTGAGAGCATCAACTGAGTGACCTGGTTACCACTTTTGGACGTCATCATTAGGTGTGGTATAGTGCAAAGATAGTAACTACTAACAGTTTTCATACCTTAATGTGGGTAGATGGTACACAGAAAGGCTGAGAATAGGATAAAAGGATCATCCATTACAATTGTACAAAATTTTATTGAATAAAAATAAAAAAAATAAAAAATTGGAGTCCTTAGAACTCTTGGCACACAAGGCAGCTCATAGCTAGCATCACAGGCAGCAAATAGGAAGTCTAATTTGTACTTGTAGTACAAATTAGTAGTGGTAGGAGCCAAGTTAATCAGTGACACCCTGGCAAGTCATCTGTGGGAGAGAATGTTATATCATGTTATTTTAATGACATTTTAATGATGCTAGAAATTATTTTGATTATGCTCGCTAAAAACTTGAATTTAGTGTTTGGTGACGGTCAGTAGCAAGCAAGGCACAAACCCCAGTATCACATGGGGGAAAAAAAAAAAAAAACATTAAAGGTTGTCTGACACTAAATGTAGGTTTATTACATTAAATTGTATCTTGTGGTACTTAACCATACTGTAGGGGAATGGGATTGCAGACAAAAAAAGTATTCAATACTTTGCTTTCAGCACCACACTGTGAAGTTGCCAGTGCATCTGGTCTGTTCAATCTCTCCAACTCAGTCTACACCCTACAGTAATACTGCAGTAATTCACCAGAGACCCCCCACCTCCCCCAAAATCCTCCTTCCTCTCTCTGTCCCTTCCCATATTCCGCATACTTATAGACATCCTTCTAACAGTGCTGAGCAAGAGGCACACTCAATTTTTAATTATGTCACAGCTCTGGCAGTTCCTACTGTTTTCATGGGATATTTATTGAATAATGTAAGTGATCACTGATGCTGGCTTGGACAGAGTGGAGGTAAAGTAAAACTGCCAGTCGCCTTGATGTCAATTATTTCACTTTTTGTTTTGCACCCTAACTTGTAATGAAGGTGTATTAACAATGCAATGGATAGGTTGTTTGTAATTAGAGGTAAAATTTTAGGCATCGCTGAAGATAAAAGGTTAGCACAAGGCAGAGCAAAAAAAAATAAAATGCATAACTTATTTATAAAAAAAAATAAATAGCTAACTGGATGTGAAAGTATTAGTAAATTGAGGAGAGATGGAAAGTGTGCATTAAAGGGGACTGTAATATGAAAGGACACCAAAGCAAAAATGTGTGATTGATTGTGTGAAAAGGATATTCTATTTTACTTGTAAACCAGAAGAAACTAACATTTTCACTTGAACATCTAAAGTAGGGGATCGGTACAATGAATATGAAATGTCTCTGATTCTTAAGTGTACATAAGGACATCTTAAGCTTTTGATAGCTATGGCTATGGTCTGTTGAAAGTTTGGATTATATAAAATTCACTTATGAAAGTTTGGATTGTATAAAATTCACTTATGAAGTGTACTACTGACAGTAAAACAATTGATCAAGTACTAGCATTTTAGTAACTGTACTAGTATGCAAGGTTACTCACTATTTCATTTAAGTATTGTCAGGTCATTAGCAAAGTGTCAAATAAAAAATTACAGTATGGGAAGCTGTACATACTCTAAAATTTTAAAACTGTGGTGACGGGATCTCTCCCTTTCCAGGCCAGGTGTTTGGATTTGGCATGGGCACCAATAACCAGCTGGCCCAGGGTGATGATGAAGACCAGCTGGTGCCAGTGCCTCTGGGAGGGAAACAGTTGGCTGAGCGGAATGTGGTCACAGCGCAAGCAGGTGGCCAACACACAGTCATCCTTGCTGTCCCAAAGTGACCCCTGGGACACTAGGGAAAGAAATCAATTAATACTGTGACATTGTATGGTTGCCCTTCCCTTTCACCTGGCATCACCTTGCTCAAGTGTCTTAATACCCTTCTATTGATTTCCACTTCATCACTTAAGCAGCCAGATGTTACTTTGCATAATAATTACTCTTCCTTCCTCCTCCCATCACTTCATACTCAACAGTTGTGTATGTGGGAATGTCTGATGCATTGTTGCTGGATAATTTCAGTGTGCATGTGTTGCAAGGGGTGGTGTGGACATTTGGTTACAGGTGAGGCCAGAGTTGGGGATTTCAGGTGATTCAGTCATTAGTAGTTTTAATTTCCATTTTTGTTTTACTTGAGTGAAAACTAAATCTCATTGTTAGCTTTAGTTGATTTCATGTTCCGTTTTTATTAAGACAAAATGTAAACTTTGTTGTTAGTTTAACTTATTGTGTAGGAAACTTGGGTGTGTCATGATATGATGTTTGCTTCCAAAGCTTAAGTTAAACTGCACATGAGCTCAATTTCATTGCATACTTAATACGTGAAAGCAAGCTGTGTCTACTATGTTCCATGTTTTTTACAAGTTTTGTCAAGACTGAAAATTTTAAACTTAAATTCATGATAGAGTACAATATTTCTGTGATGTAATGTACTTTGTAGGAGGATATTACAAACAGAAGGTTTGCCCTTGTAATTTATCAATTGATAAAGATATTTTCATTTTTCTTTTTATTATTATCAAAAATAAAATGTTGGGTGGTGGAATTAATAAAAGTGGGAAGTCTACAGATAATGAGGATTACCATACTGTGGAAAGAGAGTGTAGGGCTAGTGTTAAAGACATTGATGTACAGTGGCCACAAAAAAATAAACTAACTGTAAAAAACACAGCATGCCCATATACTTAAGCTTTGATGTTTGATTTATAGCCATGAGAGGTTTATAAAGTGGTAAATTTTCACGTGTGATAACTCACATGCCCGATGATGCTATGCTCAGTTTTTTAATTGGTAACAGTAACTGTCAAGCAAGGGATGGAGGGAGATATCTCTCCCCACACTCGCTGTCTGTTACTGCCTGTTTCTGCCTCACAGCGACCTTCTCATTTCATCGCTTATATTTAATTTTCCTTACATTACAAAGAGTCCTGGCAATCTTAACAATGAAGAAATGTTGTGATGATGGCATTTGTTTGAGAGGCTCTCAGTAATTGTGAGACTAGAAGATAAGATGAGAAGCAGCTGTCATATGGGTAGTGAAGGCTGCACTAGCAACTGAAAGTTTTAACTCTGTCACCTTGCAGCTCACAAGCCTCTTCTGACCTAGAGAATGAGGAGTGACTCAGTTTTTGCAAAGCATACATCCTATCAACTTCACTCTTGTATTAGTCTTCTCCAAGAGCCTTTCTTTCTCTTGGGAGTGACAGCTATTCCCAGTGCTGGTGAAACTTTTGCCATCTGTGTGAATGCTGACTCTGATCTTAACTTCCTTTCAAGCTCAAAATTACTTAGTCCCTCACAAAGAAACACCATCACATCTTTTTTTTGTTAAGCTTGCCCAAACCCATTATTATTCAAGGCGAATTAAGTGTGAGCAATAAAATGAGAGGCGGAAGAGCACGTGAGAGGCATCTACCCCTTTGTGCCTGACAGTTACTGTTATTGATTTAAAACTGAGCATACCATCATCAGCTGCCATACATGACAATTTATCACTTTTTGATACTTCCCATGGCTGTAAATTGAACATCAAAGCTTTGGTCTATGGGCATGTTATGATGTTTAGAGTTCGTCAATTCTTTTGCAGCCATTGTACAACATGAAATTTGTTAAACTGGGAGTATAAAACCACATAAATGAAGACTGCATAAACTGTGGCATTAGACTTGTGTAATATGGCGAATAGGAAATGCTTTGAAAATTATATAAATAGCCCACTATTACAGACTAAGGTTTTTAGCCAAAAACATCATTAGCTGTGGCACTGAAATGGTCACAGTTCCCTGTAATGAAGAACATGAGTCACACCATGCATGAATATAATTCATTCTTACTGTAATGGAGCAGTCTGGTGAAACTCAGCTGCAGTGTTTTTACTTATTGATCTGCTATGAATCTAGCTCATGAAAAACCAAGTTTTGTATCCTCTAAGTAAGGAGCAGTCTTGGCACAGCTCTAGAATGACAAAGTACAATCTGCAGCATACTTCTCCAGGTAGGTAGATATGATTGGATTTTGACTTCCATATCAAGCTCTTACATGCAGTTAATAAACATGAGGCTACTCAGGATGTGACGACAATTCTGGTTATGAGGAGCCTCCTTATAAGCAAATTGAGAGTAATGTGATGCAGCAGTGTGGCTGATGAGAGTGCACAAGCAAGCCAACCTGAGCAGTGTTGCTGTTTCTGGTACAAATGTATCAGTTTAGGTACTTTAAGGTGTACTAAATACAAATGGTATGGTGTTCATTAGATTTAGGACTAAATAAGGAACTTGCTTGTGTGTTCATTTCAAAATTTTCAGAAATATGATGCACAGTATATTATATTTGTCATGTACTTGTTACTGTTCAATAAAATACTGATTCCTATTTCCTGCATTATGGAATTAATATGACATACAGTGCAGCATTAAAAACATATGAAGTATCCAACCAATGTATTAGTTATATGTACTGACACCTGTATATGGCACATACATACTCACCAATGCTGCACCACTATAATATTTGGTGAGTACAGCTTTGCATTATAATTATAGTAGTTTTGTAATTCTAGGATTATAGCAATGGTTTTTAATGTACTGGCCATAGTACAAGTGCAGGTGCTTTTATTAAGTACAAGAAAATGTGAGAAACAGAAATCATGAAAAGAGCAGAAGGTGGTGAAGAAGTATTTGCTTGATTTTGGTTCACCTGTCCATATATTCTAAATATTCATTGTGAATACTGAATAGGATTGTAAGCAAAGCATAAACTGCAACCATGGCAAGTCAAAGGTCTTGACAAAATCAAAGAGAGACATTGTGATCAAGCTGTATGAAAGGCTACTTGTGAATCCTCAGAAGACTGCAGTTTACAACATTGTGCCATGGTGAGAAACCAGAAGTATGAAAGTAGCCTTATGGCCTTAGTAAAGGCTACACCACCATCATTATTATATGGATATACCTATCAATAGTGGTCACAGAACAATGTTGTAATTACAGAGCAATTTGCACTCACCATGAGGCTGCAACAGAGGTGATTAACTTAAGTTGTGGCAGCTGAAGGCGACCCAAGACTCAGGAACGGGGTGTAGGAATGCTTTTATAGTGATGACTGTCAAGGCTGACCAAGATTGAACTGGGTCTTGATGGTGATAACCTTTGCCTCATTAGTTAGGGTGTCAGACAACCATTTCTGTATGTCCTGTAAGAAATTTTGATTTTTCTAGAAAGCCTCTTATGGCCAATTCATCCTGCCTTTGGATAAACTTCACAGGGTTCTTAGGATGCTCCAAGGCAGAGCCAGGGCATCATACTGGTGGCAGATGGAGTGAAGATCTTTTATTTCACTTGGTTTGGGTAGTGAGGCTATAATGAGGTGGGCTCTATATAAAAGCCTGTTTGGCAATAGGAATCTGAATAGATGGGAAAGGCTGTCAAGAATGCCCAGACCCTGGGAATCATCTTAGGCTGACTGGCAAGGTGTCAAACTCACATTTCCATGAGTGTCCTGACAGGCTTGACCAATTTATCCTGCCTTCAGATCAATTTCTCAAGTGCTTTCATGGTGCTCCAAGGCAAGGTGTGGCACTTATAATGCTAAAAAGACTGGATAATCCTCAAAATCCATTCCTCCTCAGGTGAGGTCAGTGCACAGGCTCAATGAGACTACATGCAGGTTCCCATTCCATACTAGCTTGAACATTCAGGAATCCCTACATCAACATGAGTATTTAAATGGTTATCACATGCCTGTGTAACCATTCAAAATGTGAACATTTCCCACACAATCAAGAGAATGCAGGGCTTGGGGTCCACATGTACAAAGTGAGTCATGTCAAAGAAGAACTTGTGGAGTAGTGTCGGCTACATATGCTTCAGTCAATCCCTGATCTATTACTCCACACCCACCTCTCACTCTCACTGCATATTATTAATGTACTATTATTCCACCAGTTCCCAATTTACTTCTGTGTCTACTATCCTTTCATTATGCACTCTAAGGATATAACTTCCTCCTCTGCACCATTTTTTTGGAAGTTACATATTATAAATATAGAGTAATAATTCTTCAAGAGCAAAAAGCTTTACAAATAGCCCGACCATTCTGGCTACCTCCAAGTGCGAGTACTTCCCACCATTCTGCCCAATGATGGGCTGACCTCATCAGGAACCACAAGGTTGTGAATTCGGGAACACGAACACAGGTAATTAACAGCAACTAGATCATCGTAACCTAATATACATACACTCACTAATGAAAAATAAACAGAAAAATAATAAATTGCACGGGAAATAAACCAATATTAAACTCCTTGCACAAAAATCTATAAATGCATAAACTATCCCTTGATGGTAAATTTGAAGTTTCAGCCAATACTACCATTCTCCTTATTATTTCCCTATAGCAATAAGCACAGGGGCCTGGTAGGAATGCGGGATTTTTTGGGTAGGGGAAACCAAAATTAGGGAATTTTGACATTCCTGAAAAGTCTAAGGATGAGAAACGTTATATTTCAGAAACAGAAAATTTATGGGCTATCCTAACATAACGTAACCAACCTAACTAACCTAACTGTAGGAATTTGTATTTCCCTCAATGTTTTCCCGCGCGGCAGCACCAGCGAGGGGTGCTGCCGGGTGGACAGTCTCTGGCCAGCCACAATTAGATCAGGCTGATTATATACCAAGCTCTGGAATAAAGTTCTCGGTATCACCTCTGCTCCTCGTTCCATCTTCCACTCCAACACTAACGTAACCAGAGTCGGGGAGGGGGACCCTTAAGGTCACTAACCTAAACCAATATTACCTAATCTAACATTAGATAACTTCCTAACCCCACCCCCCATAAGGTAAACTAACATAACGTAACATTTTGTAACCTACAGTCAGTCATCGCTACATACCAACAGTAATTACTTCAAGAAAAAAAAAAAAAATACCTTAAGAAGTTGAGGAAACTGGCGGTAAACTGCCAGTTCGTATATTCACAGCCAGCACACGTTTCACTTCCGTAGCCATGGTCTAACTGAAGCAGCACAGACAGTCCCGGGTTTTCCTTCCTCCTCTAAATAAACGTGCATATATGTGATTAGCAGATACATTTTCGTGTGACCTGATTCGCAGCAGGTAACCCCACGTCATAAGAAGTCTTAACACGTGACTCAACGTCGCATCGAGCATGCGTACCATTGATAACAAATACGAACTCTCAGTATCCTACGAGAGATGAATAGGTGGATCTAAGCTAGAGTTGATTTAAATCTTCGAAATTCTCATTTGAAATTATTAATTTCCGACAGGGTAAAATGGGATTAGAAATACTCCAAACAGTGATATGTAGACTACGCGAAGGACTATAATTAGGTACGGTGTATTGGTTGAAACTACAATAATACCCCCCTTGACAAACAAAACACCTTGTATGATTAACTCAACTAAGTTAAATTTTAATGATTAGGAGATCTGTAAATTCATTAACCTAACCCCACGTAACGTTGGCTTACTGGCAGTATCTCCATTTAATCGAGCTTGAGTACTATGTAACATAACTTGACCTAAGTTTTGTACGAGATATTTCTCAAGTAATTAAGAACATATCCACTTTACGAAACCTTGAAGCTTGCGCCCTGACCCGAATACTTACGTGCACTGGAGTCTCTCAGGACTAGGATATAATTATTTAGTACGAGTAAGAATGATTTCTACGTTATCAAAGTAATTAATTCCTAAACTGGGAATATCTAGTAATTGTAAATAACGTAAATCATTAGGTAAGGGAATTACAAATCTTCCTGTGAAGGATAAAGGTGCGCCGCAGTCAGACGAAACGGATTAAGTCTCTTGATTGCCTCTTTGAAGTGCAGCAGGAAGCACATCTTTGCCACATACTCAATTAAATTGTCTTTTCTCCTCTCTTACACGGTACTTTCAATTTAGCTTCCCTCCACATCCTTTCGGTGATATTTGCGTGTTGACTCTCGGGATCCAAAAAAAATTCGCTTTGAGGGTTCACTCAGGTATTCTTTTTTTTTTTTTTTTTATGTAGGAAGGATACTGACCAAGGGCAACAAAAATCTAATAAAAAAAAATGCCCACTGAAATGCCAGTCCCATAAAAGGGTCAAAGCAGTGGTCAAAAATTGGTGGATAAGTGTCTTGAAACCTCCCTCTTGAAGGAATTCAAGTCATAGGAAGGTGGAAATACAGAAGAAGGCAGGGAGTTCCAGAGTTTACCAGAGAAAGGGATGAATGATTGAGAATACTGGTTAACTCTTGCGTTAGAGAGGTGGACAGAATAGGGGTGAGAGAAAGAAGAAAGTCTTGTGCAGCGAGGCCGCGGAAGGAGGGGAGGCATGCAGTTAGCAAGATCAGAAGAGCAGTTGGCATGAAAATAGCGGTAGAAGACAGCTAGATATGCAACATTGCGGCGGTGAGAGAGGGGCTGAACACAGTCAGTTAGAGAGGAGGAGTTGATGAGACGAAAAGCTTTTGATTCCACCCTGTCTAGAAGAGCAGTATGAGTGGAACCCCCCAGACATGTGAAGCATACTCCATACATGGACGGATAAGGCCCTTGTACAGAGTTAGCAGCTGGGGGGGTGAGAAAAACTGGCGGAGACGTCTCAGAACACCTAACTTCATAGAAGCTGTTTTAGCTAGAGATGAGATGTGAAGTTTCCAGTTCAGATTATAAGTAAAGGACAGACCGAGGATGTTCAGTGTAGAAGAGGGGGACAGTTGAGTGTCATTGAAGAAGAGGGGATAGTTGTCTGGAAGATTGTGTCGAGTTGATAGATGGAGGAATTGAGTTTTTGAGGCATTGAACAATACCAAGTTTGCTCTGCCCCAATCAGAAATTTTAGAAAGATCAGAAGTCAGGCGTTCTGTGGCTTCCCTGCGTGATATGTTTACCTCCTGAAGGGTTGGACGTCTATGAAAAGACGTGGAAAAGTGCAGGGTGGTATCATCAGCATAGGAGTGGATAGGACAAGAAGTTTGGTTTAGAAGATCATTAATGAATAATAAGAAGAGAGTGGGTGACAGGACAGAACCCTGAGGAACACCACTGTTAATAGATTCAGGAGAAGAACAGTGACCGTCTACCACAGCAGCAATAGAACGGTCAGAAAGGAAACTTGAGATGAAGTTACAGAGAGAAGGATAGAAACCGTAGCAGGGTAGTTTTGAAATCAAAGCTTTGTGCCAGACTCTATCAAAGGCTTTTGATATGTCCAAGGCAACAGCAAAAGTTTCACCAAAGTCTTTAAAAGAGGATGACCAAGACTCAGTAAGGAAAGCCAGATCACCAGTAGAGCGGCCTTGACGGAACCCATACTGGCGATCAGATAGAAGGTTGTGAAGTGATAGATGTTTAAGAATCTTCCTGTTGAGGATAGATTCAAAAACTTTAGATAAGCAGGAAATTAAAGCAATAGGACGGTAGTTTGAGGGATTAGAGCGGTCACCCTTTTTAGGAACAGGTTGAATGTAGGCAAACTTCCAGCAAGAAGGAAAGGTAGATGTTGACAGACAGAGCTGAAAGAGTTTGACTAGGCAAGGTGCAAGCACAGAGGCACAGTTTCGGAGAACAATAGGAGGGACCCCATCAGGTCCATAAGCCTTCCGAGGGTTTAGACCAGCGAGGGCATGGAAAACATCATTACGAAGAATTTTAATACGTGGCATGAAGTAGTCAGAGGGTGGAGGAGAGGGAGGAACAAGCCCAGAATCGTCTAAGGTAAGACGATTGTATGCATCACTAACGATTGCTGCTGCTAGCTCAATAATAATTTGTCTTAAATAATTGTAAGAAGTACATTAATTACTACATCGTGTTTCCATAGGCATTAAAAAGTTACCTGTGGTTCTAGAGCTTGCATGATAGTGAGAAATGCCCGCCTACCACGTCAGCACAAACTTTGACCTTATGAAATCTGCACTTCCACACAGACTCAGCCCTCGTGTGGCTAACACGGACACTTACCTCATAAGCCCTGCGTAGGCGGATTCCTTTCCGTCTTCCTTCACTCGTCTGCTTGTAAAATGGCGTCCGTCGCTCTCCATCAGTCCACCTCCGACACTGCTATAAGTTCGATGAGAGTATAAATACTATGAAAGGCTCAAAAAAGGACTGAATACCAAATAACTCTGAGTCATTCTCTGAAGCGTTTCATTGGTAGTTCGAACCGTCGCGAGACTGTTTGGTCGAGCCTTCTGCGCCACATCAACAACTATTAAGACAAACAGTTCTGAGAAAGTAAGCGAACAACCCTATTATCTTTATCGCAATACCTATTATTCATTGGAAATCAATAAGAAAATGGGAAGTATGCTAATACATGCTGCAGATCTCTCTCTCTCTCTCTCTCTCTCTCTCTGCGTAATGTAGTGGTTAGCACGCTCGGCTCACAACCAAGAAGGCCCGAGTTCGAATCCCGGGCGCGACGAGGCAAATGGGCGAGCCTCTTATTAACGTGTAGCCCCTGTTCAACTAACAACAAGTAGGTACAGGATGTAACCCGAGGGGTTGTGACTTCGCTGTCCCGGTATGTGGTGTGTGAGTGGTCTCAGTCCTACCCAAAGATCGGTCACTATGAGCTCTGAGCCCTTTTCGTAAGGACCAGCAGACGACCGTAGGTTAATCACACACACATACACACACTGTGTATGTTGGTTAAGCAATGAACAAATTAGGTGAGTTAACAGCATTTTTAACAATTAAACTGTGACATCTAGTCTGCCGTTTACTATGGTATCGTGTTTTTTTTTTTTTTCATACTACGAATGATCCTAGTTGCTACTATTATAGTAGTATTACTACTATCATATTACTATTACTACTACTACTACTACTATTACTACTACTACTACATCTTCTACCGCTATGTAAAACAACAACAGTAACAAAAATAACAACTACTACTACCACTATTACTAATACTGCAGCTACTGGGCCTGCAATTGCTACTACTACTGCTACTACTACTACCACAGCTACTAACATGCAGCTGCTGCCATCATCATTATCACAACTGCAGTGGTATTACAGTAGATGTAAATAGTAGTAGTAGTAGTAGTAGTAGTAATGCCCATATACTTGGGAAAAAGAGAGGCATGGGGAGTGGGATAGATATACAGGGTATCCAGTCTCAAAAAAAAAAAAATAAAATAATACAAAATACAAAATGAGCGGTTTTTTTTTTTTTTTTACCTCATTTAATACGCCTCTATATGGGCATCATTAGTTGTAGGAAGTACATCAAAACGGTTCTCGATTTCTTGCTATGTTTTCTGTAGCACGTCTTCATCAATGGTGGCAATGGCATCAGTGATCTTTTGCTTTAGATCCGTGTTGTCTCGTATCTTTGTTCGATACACGATGTCTTTAACATAACCTAATAGAGAGAAGTCCACGGGAGTGATATTTAGGGAAAGGGGTGGCCAGAGAAGTGAGCCATCCCTTCCAGTCCACCACTGGTCTGGAAATTGATTTTGGAACCTACGAACATACAGTCCCCAATGTGGTGGCGCACCGTTTAGCTGGAAAATTATGGTTGGTTGAAGGTCATCTACTTGTGGTGTCACATATTCAGTCAAAAGATCAAGGTAAACATCTACAGTATCTGATGTCTTGTTGAAGAAAAATGGACCAATGATTCGAGTGCACATGATCCCTCATGATTCCCTGGCCACCTCGTTCCCCAGATATCACTCCCCTGGACTTCTTTCTATGGGGTTATGTTAAAGATATCGTGTATCGAAAAAAGATACGAGACAACACTGATCTAAAGCAAAAGATGCCACTGCCACCACTGATGTGGCTACCCTACAGCGAACATGGCAAGAACGAGTACCGTTTTCATGTGCTTCGTGCAACTAATGGTGCCCATATAGAGGTGTATTAAAAAAAAAAAAAAAAAATTCAATATCTATTCCTCATTTTGTAATCATTTCCACATTTGTCTGTTCATTTCTTTTTGTATTTTTTTTTTTTTTTTTGTAAAGGGACTTTATGAACAACCTGTAGTATGCAAGGAGAAAATGCATGGAGTGAAACAAATGAAGACTTCTGCTGTGGTCAATGTCTGCAGACACAATGAAATCGAGTGATAGTTGAATAGCTGAGAAATTAGAGTGTGGATGATGAAATCGAGTGATAGTTGAATAGCT
>NC_087158.1:13438299-13463299 GCF_035594125.1 Scylla paramamosain
AAGTCAGTGTGCTCCTTAGTTTCCATCATAGTAAGAAGAAAGACACTATGTGCAACCTTTTCCTAAGTCAGTTACCTTTAATTATGGTGCGCCCAAACGTGCCTCTTCAGACTCCCTTGCTGCCGAGAGCGGTATGGGCAGAGGGTGCAAGAATAGGGCTTCTCTCCCGTGTGAGTGCGAACGTGCCGCTTTAAATTGTCTTCCTGGGTGGCTCGGAAGGGGCAATGGGGACAGGCAAAGGGTTTCTCGCCCGTGTGAGTGTGGATGTGTCTTACAAGGTTGGTGGTTTTTATGGTGACGTAAGAGCAGTAAGGACAGCGGTGGGTCTTGGAGGAGGTGGTGGTGGTAGTGGTGGAGGTGGTGGTGTGGCCGGGCAGTGGGTATAGAGATGCCTCGTTACCTCCCTCCGCCCCTACCTGTAGGGGACATGCGGCTATCTTACTTGTGGTCCTCTCAACCCTGGCGGCACAAGGCCCTTCACAGTATTATTAATAGGAGTCATTAACCTACTAAGCCAACAACCACAGCACAGATGGTCATGCTTCAGTTAATTAGATATGCTTTATCTACTTATGTAAGGCCCTTAATGCTTAGGTTATTCAGTTGTTTTCCCACTGTACCATTGCCAATAATAATAATGACTGTGTGTGTGTGTGTGTGTGTGTGTGTGTGTGTGTGTGTGTGTGTGTGTGTGTGTTTAGATGCCATGTCAAGAGGGTGTGGATGCTCCAAGATGGTACTGTCAAGACAATATTACTTTCATGTAAAGGCTGGAAGGTGATGACTGTTTTTATCATACACATGCATTGTTGTTTGTCATGTTGTGTCACTGTATTTGATAATAACTGATTTCAAAATTTAGAAAAATTGATGTACTGATATAAGAATATTTTCTGAAGAGTCCTGTTGCACTTGTCTCTTTCGTCTCTTATTAACCTCCAAAAGCAAAACAAGAAGCCATACTTCATTATTCTTTCTCTTCCCATTTATGCTTTCCTATTATACATACACTTCACACTGTGTAAAAATCTTATAGAGAAAGATTCCACATGACACCCCATTTCCTTACTCTTTCTCTTTTTAATGAGCTGATCATTGTATGAAATTGTATCTCACTGTGTTTAAGAGATTTATTTCAGTTCCAAATGAAAGTCAAGGCAAAATCTCATGAGATGATTTATATCTGGGATTATCTGACATTGAGTTAAGGACAAAAAAGAAAGAAGTTAAAAAAAAAAAAAAAAATGGAGCTCGAGGCACAAGAATGCATCACAGACTTGCTCACATCACAGCATCCTGCATATTTCATTTGCAATCATGGTGATGAGCCAAACACCATATTCACTAGTTGAATGGAGTCTAACTACCATGATATATCTTGGAGGTCATATTATGCAACATTTTTTTTCTTTTATCTTTAATAAATCATTACTCTGTTCTTCAGAAGGACCCAGACACTTGAATGAGGAGAGGGTGAGTGAGACAGCTTTAGATGATCAGTTTATAAATACATTCTGGACACAACCAGAAGCACTGACATGTGTGTTAAGTCAAGGACAAAACTTGAGTTCTCATTTAAATTACAAAATACTGTTGTATTATTCCTTAAAAAAAGAAAAAAGAAAAAAGTAAAAAAATAAAGATATATATATATATATATATATATATATATATATATATATATATATATATATATATATATATATATATATATATATATATATATATATATATATATATATATATATAGATAGATAGATAGATAGATAGAAAGATAGATTAATAAATTATGCAATAAATACATGAATAATTAAATAACAAAAAACAAGCACAGCCTAACAGTATGTATACTGATGGCTGATGCCGTAGGATGTTTATTGTACTTTTTTTTTTTAATGATTCAGGAGAATAAATTCCCTTCAAGATAAAACTCAAAGGTGTGCAAGAACTAGTAACATGTAGTTACCTAATTCATGGCTTCAAGTTCTACTGAAATCATAATACTGTGAGTCAAGAAAAAATACATGCAAGTCCACACACAAACTGAGCATTATTGCTTAGGGCATTTCTATGGTGCTCCTTTCATTTTCCCCACCAGAAACATCACTGAGGACTGTTAGGCAGACTTTTCTTTGATAGTAGAGAAGAGTATTATTACTTCTTTCTGAACCTCTGGAGGAGCACACAAGCTCCACAATCACAGATGAACAAAGTATTCAATAAAACAGTTATGCACTTTTAGTAAATATTTCAAGACAAATGAGCTTGAATTGTAAAATCAATAAAAACTTAAACCATTCTTGTTTCTGCACATACATGCACATGATCACAACAACAGCATACTGAAATTTTAGTTTCTGATATGAGGTTCACTGCACTTGAAGATGCATTTCTTTTCTTACAGAAATAATACCTACAGAATGTGAGAAACAGTTTCTTCTATAAAAAAAAATAAACATGTAGAAGAGTTAGAATATACTGTACAATGGAAGAGGAAAATTAAAACCATTGCTGAAAAGTCTTTTTTTTTCACATTATGACTGAGAGTTCATGTTTTCTTCTCAGTAGTGTGTCTTGAATATGAAGTCACACACACACACACACACACACACACACACACACACACACCTCCACAATACACTCATAGTGCTGAGCAGCTACTCACAAGGGCATGGCATCCCAAATCTTGGAGATGCAGCCCTATCTTCCATTCAGCTATCCTACTTTTGTGCACTACAAGCCAAAGAAACACCACTTTTCTTTCCTGTTCATATTATTTAAAAACATAGTATTTTCACAATGAAAAATATATAAAAACAAGTCTCTAAGTTAACAACAATGAATACTTCAGGGGGCTTTCATACTCTCTCTCTTCATCACTATCTTGGCAGATACTGCCTCTAGATTTCAATGATTAACAATAAAATAAATACTATACTTCATCCCATTCAAAGTTGCAACACAAAAAGAAACATGAACTGAATTGGATCTATCCTATACTTTTTGTTTTTTTGTTACATGCATCAGCATATGACTCTTTAGATCAGCTTCAGTAATGGCCTGGAAGGGGCAGGATGCACATGAGAGCTGCTCTGTTGTGTGGCGCCGCACATGCCGCCGCAGGATGTTCTTGTGAGAGGAGCTGTAGGGGCAGTGGGGGCAGGAAAAGGGCTTCTCTCCAGTGTGTGTGTTTATGTGCTCATTCAGAAATTCTTTCCTAGTTGTGGTATAAGAACAGTAAGGGCATAAAAAAGGCCTCTCCCCTGTATGCTTTAGGGTATGTCTCTTCAGCTTATAGGAATCGGGCGTGTGGTAGGCACAGTGGCGACACTGATGCACCTTACTGGTGGAGCCGAGGCCCTGCCTGTCTTCTGGTCTGCTGGCATCAGTCCACTGATACTTAGCCTCCCGCTCCACCTGTAGATGAGGTTTTGTTATCGTACTAGAAAGTTTAGCGTCGAGCCTGTATGGACAAATTTTTACATTGTGTTACACTAACTGACCATCTGTCTAACATATGTAGAACAACAAATGTTTAGGTTTTCTCTCTCTCTCTCTCTCTCTCTCTCTCTCTCTCTCTCTCTCTCTCTCTCTCTTTTTGCAATGATGCTGGATTATAGGGCAGTGCATCTTTACCTTCTGGGGCAAAAATTCCTACAAGTAAATTTCAAACTTGAAACCTCTGAGTATGTACACTGGCCAGGATCAGTAATCAGGAAGACTCCTATGGCACACACACAGTTAGGGTAATTTACTTGCAGGTCTGGGAGATGGAGGAATGACCCAATATACTGGGAAACTAAATGAACAATACTTTCAAAGGGCTTTTGGGAATCTAATAGAATTATAGATAGGAACAACAGTTTTGCACTGCCAGCAGGTGTATAGACGTATTCTCTACCACAGCAGGAATATTTCTCTTACATATTGGTACTTAATGAAAATATACGGCTTTGAGGCTTACACGCATCCTAACATTTTTAACTGATAAAGTTTAAATAAAAACATAAATCAATTACTACCAAATATTGAGTGTATGAAAAATTACCAAAAATTTTGAATTACAAAAAGTTTGGGTTACTAGGAGATTATCTACAGTCTACTTCAGTTTTATTTAGTCTGCAGCTGCTGTACTGCCAGGACTAGTTGTCCACTCACTACATAAACACTTATTGCTGCCACTGATTCCATGGATTAATCAAGAACTCAAGTGATAGACAGACTCCACTTTGGTATACAAAAGATTATCATCAACAAGAAAAGTTAGTAACAACTGACATTTAGCTGAGAGAAAATCCTAATGATTTTTCTAACTGAACTTTTTACATGTCATCCTTGCCTTCCTCACACTTGTGTGACAGCAAGTGGCTGTTCAGGGAGGTTTTGCATGAGGCTCTGAATGAACAGTAGGAGCACACGTATGGCTTCTCTCCCGTGTGAATGCGAATGTGACGTTGGAGAATGTATTGGTGTGTGGTGCTATAGGGGCAGTATGGGCAGCTGTATGGCATCTCTATTGTGTGAGTATTGATGTGTTCCTTGAGTAAGTCTTTCCTGGCCGTGCTGTAAGAGCAGTGAGGGCAGGTAAAGGGCTTCTCTCCTGTGTGTCTGAGAATGTGCCGCTTAAGGTTATGGATAAAGGTTGTGTTGTAGCTACAGTGGGGACACTGGTGCACTCTGCTGGCAGAGGTGAGGCCCTGCCAGTCCCTTCTGGCTCTCCTGCCACCAGTCCACTGACAGTTAGTCTCCCGCTCCACCTGTAGAGGAGGAGCTTGATCTTACTCTTAACTGTTAAGTACACACAAAACATTCACAAGTCCTTCACATCAAATTCGAACATCTTCAACTAGAGAGACTTTGGCATCCTGACAGGTAACATATCTTATGTTGCAGCTTCCTACAACCTCGCAATCCTTCCTCATATGAACTAACAAACACTAAGTGAACAGCATGCCAATACACACACACACACACACACACACACACACACACACACACACACACACACACACATATATATATATATATATATATATATATATATATATATATATATATATATATATATATACACAACTTTTTTTAAGGGGGTGCAACAGAGGTCTTTTCCAGCTACACAAATCTGTAGGTGTGGGATGATAGTGGCATTCATACTTGTCCCTTCTGTGCTGCTCTCAGGGGATGAAGGCAATCTTGGGATTCATCTAAAGAGTTGGACAAATTGTAACATCTGTTTTTCAAACAGTCCCTGCCAATCATTTATTTATATGTATGCTATTCTAAATGATTACAAAGTAAATATATTACCAGTGATTTGAGAAACTGTTAAAATATTTTACTTATTATTCAAAATAAAAAATTCTTTAGAAGCTGGAACCTTTTTTAGGTGAATGACTTTGGACTAAACTGAATTTTCCTTGATGTGAATCTTGAAGTGTGTATTGAACACAGATTTGTTGTCAGTCTGGAAGGAGCAATGTGGACACATGTGGCGCCGCACACCTGTGTGGACTCGCATGTGTCTGCGGAGGATGTTTTTATGGGAAGAACTGTAGGTGCAATAGGGGCAGGAGAATGGCTTCTCTCCTGTGTGAAGGTTGATGTGCTCATTCAGGAGTTCCTTTCTGGTAGTTGTGTATGAGCAGTAAGAGCAAGCAAATGGCTTTTCACCAGTATGCTTTAAGATATGTCTCTTTAGGTTATGCAGCAGAGTAGTGGTGTAGGCACAATGTGGGCACTGGTGCACCTTGCCAGCAGAGGCCCCTGCCCCACCCTGCCAGTCGCCTCTTGTCCTCTCCCCTGGCCACTGACAGTTATTCTCCCGCTCCATCTGCAGAGGAGGCCTCATCTTATTTTTTATTCCACGGGAGAAAAATTAGGAAACTATTACCCGCCAAGATTCCTTAGCTTATCACCAGACACTTAAGAGCATAAAAATACCACATGAAGGAGAAAGTTTGTATTTGTTACTGACTTAACATCACTTGACAAAGCCTCAGGGAGTGGAGCCACAGGCTGCCCAAACTACTCCCCCTGTGGCTCACTTCCAAGCTGACTAATCAACAGTGAATTTCAAGTACAAAATAAATAATAATTATACTTAAAAATCAAAACAGGTATATTGTGATCTGATCCTGGAACTGCCACTATTGTTTAAGTTACTCTATAGCAAAATCAAGTTAAAATTACAAGCCACAGCACCACAGCAGCACTTCCCAGGACAGTAACTAGTTCAGTCATCCCAGTAGCATACACAAAATGGCTCTCATGTCATGTGTACTTTTGGACGGAGGAATCTCCATGGCTGCGAGGGCCCAGCAGGAGCATGAGAGTGCCTCACTGGGGCTACACTGAAATAGTTGAGAGGAAATGTCCTAGAGCAGTGCTAACAACCAGCTGACCCGTGTCTCCCAGCAGACGTACTCTACCTCTGGAGCAACAAAACATGATACGCTTGTACTATTAACATTACATTCTTCTAGGTCAGAATTTGACTCTAAAGAGCTCCTGGGTAACTACCTATCCACCACTCCATATTCTGTCAATTCAAATTGCACACTTTATGGAAAACACAATTACTACAACAATATATATGTGAATGATGGTTTTCTTTTCATTCACAACTTTGTACATAACATTTACTCAGCATTAACATGTGTCAATAAGCTTCACAGCCCCCTCATGCCTAATTTATGCAAAAACCCTATTTTAAGTTATGGATTCAGCACACATGCTATTCCTGCAGCATGGGTTGATAATTTTATGAGTATTGTGGAACCATGAAGTGTCTCTATACTCCCACTTAAAGGTAGGCCTGATTTGCATCTTCCTTCCTTTTGTGTATTGTCAAGTGTTTGTTGAGATTAGTCTTGCTGGCTGCTTGGAACGGACAGTGGGTACAGGCATAAGGTTTTTCCCCGGTGTGAGTGCGAATGTGTCGCTTGAGAATGTTCCGGTGGGAGGAACTGTAAGGGCAGTGCGGGCAAGCGAAGGGCCGCTCCCCAGTGTGTGTATTAATGTGTTCCTTAAGGAGGGAGTTCCTGGTAGTTCTATACAAACAATAGGGGCAAAAGTAAGGCTTGGCCCCTGAGTGGGAAAGAGCTATGTGTTTCCAGACTTCATTCATGCTAGCAGTGGCGTAGTCACAATGAGGACACTTATGGCCTGAGCTGCTAGAGTTGGGACCCTGCCACTCTCCTGTCGCCTTCCTGCCATCAGTCTTTGCCTTCCGCTCCATCTGTGGAGGAGCCCCGTCTTACTAGTTGGCCATTAAAAAGGATTTAAGATTAAAATACGGTAAGTAAATAAAAATAAGGAAAGGTAGGTGCCACTTGACACCCCCCCTGTTGTTAGTGCTTTTTGGGATACATTATGTGAGTTAATGTGTTGCTTTTGTGTAATGGACAAGAGAAATTAAACTTCAAGGAAGAATAACACTAAAAATTTTCTCTAATATAAATATGACTAAAAAAAAAAAAAATCCCCACATTATCACATTTTGTGTGTGTGTGTGTGTGTGTGTGTGTGTGTGTGTGTGTGTGTGTGTGTGTGTGTGTGTGTGTGTGTGTGTGTGTGTGTGTGTGTGTGTGTGTGTGTGTGGTCATTTCATTAATGGTTATCATGCAGAGGTTAGGATGATGGAAGTTGGATAGTGAAGTCTGTCTTGGGTGATGAGGGTTGATGGTAATGAGACTTATGCAATAATACATCCATACGTAGTTGAACTTTCCCTGATCAAGACATATTACCAAAAATAAATTTACTAGCAATAATGATAAAGGAATTCATCCATATCTATCGTGTTATAATTTGTAGTGACCCGTCTCTTTTGCATCCCCAGTAAAATAATTTTCCTTAGTAAAGTATATTCATGATATACTCTTGAGATCTGTACTAAGACATATAAAGTTCCTTTCTATGTACATTATAATCACAAAACATATATAATAACATGTCTAAAGTGCACTCATGTGGTGTGCTGGAAAATAACACAACCTCCTTACATAACATTAGAGAATCTTCCTACTATACCATGTAATATACAACTTGTAGTATATGAGAATAGATACCTAGTTTGTTTGCAGTGTGTAAAATTTTAAATATGAAATCAACAGCATTTATTCCGCAATGATACAAAATAACATCAACATCTTAATAATAATTAATAAAGTCATACTCTGTATGACTCAGACTGGTCTGAGCCACCCTGATGATATAAAGGCAACAAATAGCTAACTCTGTTTAAACAAAAGTGATAAGAAAATTTTAATTTTGCAATAAGTATTTACTTTGAGATAAAAGTTAAGCTTCATATATAATATTAAATAGATTAATTTAACACTAGTTCAATATCATAAACTATTTAGTAGCATATAGCAACAAGTAATGTTCAGATGCATAAAAAAGTGAGGGCATCTAAGTGCAAGGTCAAGCAATGTAAAGATTTTTGTCTCTTGAACTAAAAAGTGAAATAGGTCTATATACTTAATATTGATAGCCTAATACTGTCTGTAAATGCAGAGGAAAGGCCATACAACACTGCATCTCGGGAGGATATGGGGTATCACTGAACCCTACATTGGGGGGTCCCGGCCTGAGTGGTGTGTCAGCAAGTGGCTGTTGAGGTTGGTCTTGCTAGCTGCCTGATAGGAACAAATGGTACACGTGTATGGCTTCTCGCCAGTGTGTGTCCGTATGTGTCTCTTAAGGATGTTCTTGTGTGAGGAGCTGTAGGGACAGAAAGGGCACGAGAAGGGCCGCTCGCCTGTGTGGGTGTTGATGTGTTCTTTGAGGAGGGCATTGCGTGTAGTACAGTATGAGCAATGAGGACAGGCAAAAGGTTTCTCCCCTGTGTGCTTTAGTATGTGCCGCCGCAGTGTGTGTATATACGTGGTGTTGTAGGCACAATGTGGGCACTGGTGCACCTTGCTGCTGCTTCCTCCTCCTCCTCCTCCTCCTCCTCCTCCTCCCCCTCCTCCTCCTCCTCCTGCACAACTCAGAGATGGCCATTCTTCGGGTGGTGACTGTGCTGCCTCACTCCACTCACAGTTACTTCCCAGCTCCACCTGCAGATGAGGCTTCGTCTTACTTCTGTGCATCTCATGGGGTTTTGTTTTATAAGCAGGTGCTTTAAAATGCCTGCTTTGCCTTGTACAATAAATGGAAGCAATGCTACATGATATCTATGTGGGGTCAGTGAGTCCTTCCATATTGGTCAGTGCTGAGAGTGCTAGAAGTGCACCCCATTGCTGTTTAAAAGATTACCTGCCATGTAAAACTGAACACACTCACTCATTTTTTTTTTTCTTTCACACACACACACACACACACACACACACACACTGATGTGGGGAAAATTCTAGGTGCATGAATGAAATATGAGACTATGCTTAAGCAGATATATTTTTCATATAGATGTAATAGTTAATAAATAATAATAATAATAATAATAATAATAATAATAATAATAATAATAATAATAATAGTAATAATAATAATAATAATAATAATAATAATGAAAGTACTAGTAATAATAATAATAATAATAAAAATAAAAATAAATAATAAAATAATAATAATAATAATAATAATAATAATAATAATAATAATAATAATAATAACAAAAATAATAAAATAGTAATAATAATAATGATAATCATATACATAGTAATGATAATAACAAATAATAATAATAATAATTATAATAATAATAATAATAATAATAATAATAATAATAATAATAATAATAATACCAACAACAATAATAATAATAATAATAATAATAATAATACCAATAATAATAATAATAATAATAATAATAATAATAATAATAATAATAATAATAATAATAATAAAAGAATCTAATCTTATGTGAGAAAAGAAAAGTTTTCAATGATTTTCTTCTCATTTTTCATACAGGCCAGGTAGTCTCCAACATTACCTCACTTGACCACAATGGCGATGGCTGGTGCAGGAAAGAAACCTTGTAATGAAAATAAAGGGCTTTTAATCAAATTTTTATTCTGAGTGTCAGTGGAAGGCTCAGGTTCAGGTTCCTTCCTCTCCATCCTGTCCTTAATCAGATCCAATGCTCTCTACCCTTTTGGTAACCAGTTGTAGTAACTGTACTTGTAAAAATTAATTTGTCATCATTTTGGGCATCCTTTGCATGAGACATTGCTATCATTGTGGAGCTTTACAATAACACTCACTATGACTTAGCAATTCTTGATTTAATTATATTTGGCCTTATCAATTTTGTACTCAGTCTTAGATTTCCACTGTGAAACTTCAGATACTGTCTGAACTAAATATATAACGTGTATAACTATATAATAATGTCATATATATATATATATATATATATATATATATAAAATGGCAATACTGTTTGCTGTCTATCTCCTTCAATTAAGAACAAGAACACATACATAAATACTTACAAAAAAATATAAAGCTTAAATTGAATATCAGTCAGACACTTCATATGTGCCTGGTCAAACAAAATATACAAAAACTCTGAGGTTCATTATTTGATAATCTAATACACCTTTGTCAACACACAACAATGGGATGGAAGTGTGGCAGTGGACTGTGGTCTCCAGACATGCCACATGGCAAGTGAGTGTGGGCAGGCAGCCTGTTGACAAGATGTCCTTGGAGACACCTGGACTTCTCCTTGGCTACCTGTCACTGGCTGGTGCCCTCAGGCCACTGGGTCCTTTCCCTTGTGAGTCAGCATGTGACTGTTTAAGGTTGATTTCTGTGTGGCTCGGTAGGGGCAGTGAGCACAGGCATACGGCTTCTCGCCTGTGTGGCGCCGTATATGAGCCTTCAGGATGCTCTTGTGGGAGGAACTGTACTGGCAGTAAGGGCACGAGAATGGCCGGTCCCCTGTGTGTGTGTTGATGTGCTCCTCTAAGAGAGCTTTCCTCGAGGTTCTATAAGAACAAAAAGTGCAAGTGTAAGGCTTCTCCCCTGTCTGCCTTAAGGCATTGCTCCTCAGATTATTGCTGATGCATGTGGAGCTCTGCCAATCTTCTTCTGTTCTTCTGCCATCAGTCCACTCAAAGTTAGCTTCCCGCTCCACCTGTGGAGGAGGCTTCATCTTACTTGTCATTGTCAAACAAATTAAATGTGCAGATCCTGCTCTTTAAAAAAGGCATAGGGAGACCTATGGCTTGGACAAAGAATACACAAAGCAAAAATATACTATCAGTAAAAAACGGGAAGTATGGCTTGGACAAAGAATACACAAAGCAAAAATATACTATCAATAAAAACTGGAAGTGAGCCAGTGATAGGGTGGTGATACCTTCTTGTGCACAAACACTCAAATGTTTTCACTAACTATAACACTGACCTGCACTACATCACCCACACAAGTAATTACCATGCTTCAACCCTAATTTTACACTGTTGATTACACTCAGTGTCTTTTCACTTGAGATATTAATCTGCAAGAGATGATGGTGGGACCAGTGACCTCAAATAGTATTCCTCCCCAATGTCACCTGCAATTAAAGTAAATACTATGTCCTCTCCTAAATGTCTCCCTGACATTCTTTTGTTTCCTCTTGAAGATCTCAATACTATCAAAAGTGGGTAATGTTTAGGTAACAAGACATCAGTTTTTGTGCAAAAAAAAAAAATAAAATAAAATAAATAAATAAATAAAATAAAAAATAAAAATAAAAAAAATAAAAATTCACTATATGTATCAAGTATCTGAAATGACGAGCATGTCTTTCATTAGATATTACCAATGTCATCTTTACTGCACTTCACCAGTACAGCTGCAGGATGAGTGAGTTTTGTCATTTCTCTCTTCTCAGCGTGATTAATTTATTTCTAATATTTTCATTGTACCCGATCCTACAAGAAAACTTAAAAAGATTATCTTGAAGCAAGAGATTTTGTTCATTTACATTAAATGAGGATTTTTTAATCACAGACATATAAATACAGAAATCTGATAACTCACACAGTTACCCTATAAAAATATCTTAGTTTACAAAACTGTTATTTTGAAAGCTGTTTGTTATTTTTTTCTTGCTTCCTTTTCATTTCTTTATCTTTTCTAACAATGACTCCTTCCCACTATTTCAAATATTCATAATAGGTTAGAGTGTGACACATAAAATGCAAATTTTTGTCTCAGTCTTACACAGAAGATGCACAGCCATATATAAAATATACAGGATTGAGTGTGATTTCTCAACACAATCTATCCTTATACTTTCTATATTTAAAGACTTTTATTTACACAATTTATAACATATAATAATCTCAAGGATATCTGTCAGAATAGAAAACTTTGTGAGTTCTAAATTATCCTACAATCTAGGATAATAAAGAACTTACCTACATGGATGCTGAGTGGGCAGCAAAGATCCTAAAAAATATAATTCTGCATCAAGGAGTTGTAAAAATGTGAATTTACATTAGAGGAGCAAAGAGACAATTGAAACCATCAAGATGAAAAAGGAGGATAAGTGTGACTTAACAACAGTATTGATGAAAACATTTCAACTAGAAAGAGTCACAGTCAGAGCAAAATAAAGTATCAAGGTGTGTGGAAGGATGGAAATTGGGAAGAAAAATTAAATGGACATGTTAAATACCTGTCTTAAACAACAACACTGTATGGAAACTGGAGACAATGTTATAAAACTTCCTGGTGCTAAGAAGCATTGTTTCTTTGGTAATATTCAGTAATATGAAAAGACACAGATGAGAGTAATTTTCTTTCTTTCCCATATTTCTACATTGAATCAAGCAAATGAAGGGCAGTTTGTGTCATGTGACCAACAAGAGTTGCTCCCAGTCATTAGTAATATTCTAGACACTAGAGCCTTGACTGAATCTCAGAACTTAACAACTGAGGAGCCATAACTCACATGAGTGATTTTTTTGCTCCAGAAATGTAAATATATTCTACTCACTTCAATACTAGTGTACTTCACACAAAGTAGCTTTTCCTCACATGAATCAGTGGTAATATAATAAAATACAGCATTCCCCACACTCAGTCCCACAATCAGAAAATCCAACAAGCCCCTGGTGGCTTAGGCAGCATCAGTTGTCTTGTGTTTTGTGTACAAGCATGTGGTTCTTGAGGGAGACCTTATGTGCTGACTGGTAAGGGCAGTGTGTGCAGGTGTATGGGCGTTCACCTGTGTGTCTACGCAAGTGCACATTGAGGGAGCTCCTCTGAGATGCACTGTAGGGGCAGAAGGAGCAGTTGTAGGGCTTCTCTCCTGTATGTAGGTTTATGTGCTCCTTCAGGAGCTCCTTACGTGTTGTGCCATAAGAGCAGTATGGACATGAAAAAGGCCTCTCGCCAGTGTGTTTGAGTGTGTGTCGCCTGAGCTTAAAGGAGTCGGTGGTGGAGTAAGCACAGTGGGGACACTGGTGCACCTTCCCAACTGGGGTGGGGACTGGCCACTCGCCCGAGGCTCTTCTTCCGTCACTCCACTGAGTGTGTGTCTCCCGCTCCACCTGAAGAGGAGGCTCATCTTACTGGTTATTGTCATGTGCACTTAAGAAAGTTATCCAAAATTGGAACCAACACATCACCACTCGAGAACACAGGCGCCATATTTCAAAGTAAAATAGCAAATCATGTGTGTAAAATATAGCATGTATCCATGAACTTATAGATCTTCACTGTGAAATGAAAATTTGATCATCTCATATTAATTGTATGCTGCAATTTCCTTTTCTTCCTGTCTTTACTTGTCTCCAAGTAACACTTGAAATATCCATGATGTATGTAGTGTAGTAGGGAGAAAAAAAAAAAAAAAAAACGTAGTGGCAGAGCACTGAATACATAAACATTGTGTACAAGATGAGGGTATTTTTAATGGAGAGATAAAGTGTAACATGATGTTTCTTTGCTTGTCATTACCAATCAGCAAAATCCTTCATAAAACAGGAAAGAAATTCACTGAAATTCCGAGAAAATTTATTGAAACCTTTTGTAATATAAAAATACATCCTTCCAACACATGGCAATCAACACACGCACACACAAAGACACACTCGCATGCTGATGTGCAGATACGCAGTGGGTCAGACGGAGTAGCAGGCAGAAACACACGGACACAGACACACATGCATACGCATACATACACACACATTAGGAAAAGCACTTGCATTAATTGCAGCCATTTCATGTTAAAGCAGCCAAGTGGTGGGAGATGAACATTCCAGCTGTTCAAATCCCCATCCCTCAAAGAAAAACTGGAATCCTGTCCACTCACAGTACACAGGACTTGAATCTATTCATATCATCATCCAATTATCTTCACAGAATTGAGATCAAATGAAACCATAAGTAATAATATCACTGCATGACAACCTTTCCAACAAGTAAGTATATGCAATTTCTTGCAACTCTAGCACATTTTTCCTATTTTTCATTAATACATGTTCACTAAGATGTAACTCATTGCATGTACAAATACTACATGGAACATGAAATATTAAATTGAAACACTAAATCAAAACTTTTCAACTAACACCAATGAAATCAGTATATCAAGAATGCTGACTGTTAAAAACTTCACCAGTAGAAACTTAATGATCTGCAGGTCTGTAAGTACTACAGTCTCTGAGTTGACAGGGTTTACCATACTTCAAGACTAAGCTGGTGAGCAGACGGTGGAAGTGGCAATGGTAAGAGTAATTTCAGCCAATAAGAGAGATATAGCATTGTATGGCAGTATTCTGTGATATGAACAAGCACCACTCAGGGTTCCACAGTACCATAAGTACTGAACACTCTAGGTCCATAATATCTTAAGTCTCTCAATACTGCAATAAATACTTGAATCAGGCAATACTGGTAAATATTTGAATGATTCTGACAGTACTTTGAGGTAAATATTAGGAACAGGAAATACTCTACAGTACATGAATGTTTAGTGTGTAGGCAATGCTCCACAACACTGCACAAAGCTGCTGGTTCTCCAGCCATCACTCCCTCTACAGGATTGGGTGAACTTGCTTGGTTACAACAATGCAAGCTCCTTAAAATGCAATAGCTGTATTCTACAAAGCATCATTACAAACAAGTAAATATATGTAGTTAGTGTTCCACTGGTGAGATTCACAAAGCTTCAGGTCAGACCAAGCTACCAGCAAGTTAATACTTCAAGTGGAGTTTTAACACTGTATGCTAAGTACACTAAGTATTATGTTTACATGTAATATGTTGCTTTAGGATTATAGCAATAACTCATCTTTTTAAGATGGTAACCTTTAGACACGACCAATGTAGTAACACTGTACAAATACAAAATGAAAACTACGGAGTCTTAAAGAAAAGTACACATGCCAAAAAAGTACTATGTAAAAATTAAATGTAACTTCATCACAGTTCAAAGAAATAAAAGAAAAGTAATGACTACTTTTGGTACATTTTTGAGGTACAGGTAAAGCTAAGTATCATGTATCAAAAAATATAGAAAAAGTAATATGATGAAGTCATATTTCATTTAATCTAATTAAAATATAGAGCAAAAGCAATAAAGTTGAATGTCACATTATCTAATATATATATATATATATATATATATATATATATATATATATATATATATATATATATATATATATATATATATATATATATATATATATATATATATATATATATATATATAATAAAAAATCAACATCACTTAATCTGTAAAAAATACATCAAGTTTATAGAAAAGAAAACAAAATGACTGAGTTCATAATAATCCATTATGGGGCATTCAAACACCTACCAAACATGCAAGCATTAACAAAACTGTATGAATTAAGGGATGGCAGAAGGGAGGAAGGCATGAAGGGAGCCTCTTAGGATGCCCCTAATAATATGCCCCACTAGATCTAAAAAAGAGGAACACTTAACCTGCTCAGAATACAACTACTAATAGCAATAGCAATGAGACTTCCCTCACACCACCACCCACAACCCTCCATGAAAGCACAAACAATTCATCAGGTCATCAAAATGCTTTCACTTTCCTGGCACACATCTTTTGGTAGGTTGTATGATCAGCAGTCAAGGTGGCTTGAGAAATGATGACATTAGCGTGGAAGAGAGGGATGGTGAGAAGATAGGGAGGGGCTTTGTGGGGAGTTAAGGGAAGGGGTGTGTGAGATAGCAATGCTTGGGGTCTGTGGTATTTGTAGAGGAGAGGAAGACTGGAGGATGGCCAGGGAAGGGGATGGAGGCATGGCAAAGGATGATGAGAGGTGGCTGAGGAGAGATGAAGGCGAGTGATGATGGCTGGCAAGTGAGGGAGCAGGGGAGGGATGCCTTGTGCTCAGGAAGGATGGAGTGTGCTGGAAAGGGAGGAAAGAAGCAACTGAGGAGGTGGAAGAGGAATGCTGAGGGCTGGTGAGGGAAGAAGATAGGGGTGAGAAGGGAGGAGAAGACTGCTGGGAAATGGGAACAGGATTTGGGGAGAGAGACTCTTGCTGTGGGATAAGAAGGGAGGAAGTTGAAGCAGAAAGAGATGATGTTAAGGATGGCTGAGAATTAAGGGAGGTAGGGGAAGAGGAAGCAGAAGCAGTAGTAACAGAGGGATCAGGAGCAGAGGCAGCACCAGTAACAGCAGCACTAGCATCAGCAGTGGCAATTGTAGTGGCAACAATAGCAGCAGCAGCAACACCTTCATTAACAGAAGAGGAAGAGATGGAAGTGATAGGAGCAGAGGTGGAGGTAGTAGTCATGAATGTGGTGGGTTGGTGGGTGAGGAGGTGGGCCTTGAGGGAGGAGCGCTGGGTGGCCTGATAACTGCAGTGAGGGCAGGAGTATGGCTTCTCCCCAGTGTGTGTCCTCATGTGCACCACCATGGAGGAGTTCCAGCACGTGCGGTAGGGACAGAAGGGGCAGGCATGGGGCTTCTTCCCTGTGTGGCTGTTGATGTGTTCCTTCATAGCAGTCTTTCTTGTGGTCTTGTAAGGGCAGTACTCGCAGCAAAATGGCTTCTTATCTTCTAGTGTTGTCTCAAGGCCGGAGATAGTGGAGGAGGAGGAAGAGGTGTTGGTGGTGGTGGTAGGGGTAGAAATGTTGGTGGTGGGGGATGGAGAGCCTGGGAATAAAGGAGAAGAAGAAGGAGGAGGAGGGAACTGAGAAGGTTGGGAGAGGGATCGGACGTTTGTGATGTGGGAATGGAAGTTGTGGAGACTGTGAGAGAGATGAGAATGAATTCGTGGGCGGAAGTGACCTCTGGTGGATGGGCCAAAGGAGCGAGATGGAGGGGATGAAGGAGGTGGTGGAGGGGGCATTTCCTGTGGGCTATCAGGGGAGAATGAGGAGGCAGTGGATGCAAAACAGGATGGGGGACTGGAGACTGTTGGGCCCACTGATACTAGAGTGGGGAAAGATGGAGGAGAAGAGGGACATGGAGAAATGGAGACAGATGGAGAAATGGAAGAGATGGAGGGGAAGGAACCATAGACTGAAGCATAGCACGCAGAAAATGAGGAGGCAGCAGTAGTGGAGTGAGGGTGTGTAGTGGTGGTTGTGGGGGAGGGAGATGGGGGAGAGGGACTGCTGAGTTTAGTGGTGGCGGGGCTGGAAGTCCCTTGGCATCCTTCCTTTGGCAGTCTTCCCACACCCTCTTGAGAAATTGTCTCTCGCCATACCTGAGGAGGATGCCCTAGAGTGAACACTCCCAGGGGGGGCATGGCAGCAAGGCTTTCTCTCTCTCTCTCTCTCTCTCTCTCTCTCTCTCTCTCTCTCTCTCTCTCTCTCTCTCTCTCTCTCACACACACACACACACATATGCATGCATACCCATATTCCTGTACCTATAAAGTGAGACACACACACACACACACACACAAACACACACACTATACACAGTGAGGTATTTTCATCCATAAAAAGCCAAAAAACAAATAGAGGAGAGGCAGCCACAAAAACATTAAACTTACACTCAAATACTTCACATCTCACTGGAGCACAGAGCACATGGCTACTATACTCCTGAGGTTGGAGGAAAAAAAAAAAAAAAAAAAAAAAAAAAAAAAAAAAAAAAAAAAAGAAAGAAAGAAAGAAAGAAAAAAAAAAAAAGAAAAAAAAAAATCAAGCATGTGTGCATATCAGTGCATTTTTCCCTTTGTGCAAAATCAATTCGTGCTGCTGCAGTGGAGTGGAGGGATGGGCTAGACAGGTGGCCCCTCCATCTTGTGCTTGAGAAGGTGGGTGTTGAGGGAGGACTTCTGAGTGGCACGGTATGGACAGAACAGGCAAGCATAGGGCTTCTCCCCAGTGTGGGTACGGATGTGGGCTTTGAGGATGCTCTTATGGGAAGACTTGTAGGAGCAGTATGGGCAGTAGAACGGTCGCTCTCCAGTGTGTGTGTACACGTGCTCCTTCAGGAGGGCTTTGCGGGTAGTCTTGTAGGAGCAGTAAGGGCACATGAATGGCTTTTCTCCTGTGTGCTTATAAACATGTCTCTTGAGAGTTTGTATGCTGGGGGTGGTGTAGGGACAGTGGGCACACTGGTGCACCTTGGTCGTGGCAGCAAGGTTCTGCCACTCCCCTGAGGCTCCTCTCCCACCCGGCCACTCACTGTTACTTCCTTGCTCCACCTGCGGAGGAGGTGGCGTCTTATTCTCTGGACTATTCTTATCTAATAGGTGAGCTGTGCAGTCCTTGAACTCATGTGCTGACTTACAGTCAAAGGATCCACTACAAGACTTTAATTAGTCACACTTAAAATTATAGTGGTACCTTTTCATATCATGGTAGCACAACTCCTTTCATCTTAAGCACACTTTTAACAACAGCAAGTTTTTAATGATGTAAACTTACACCTCCAAACAATCCACTGGTAGGCTTTGTTTGTTATAAGCTAGTGCTAAGACATGACATACTGTGTTCAAACACATCTCTGGTTAACAATATTAATTAAGGATCAAGTACTCTCTGAAGGCATGTTCCTGTGAGCCTCAGATCTATGGACTGTTAGTGAGACAAGATTTCACTAAAGACACACAATGGTGGTGCAACTCATGGAGGCTCTCAGCAAATCAAGGGTTTCTATACTCTGCATTCCTGTTACTGGAAAATATGCAACTTCTAGATAATGTCTGCATTAACCATGTCAGAAGTAATCCCATTCACAATATTAAGTAGATTCTATTTTCTTTTCTTGAAATTAGATGAGGACAAGTCTCCTTGGCATGTTGTAAATCAGGTTAGTGACATCTCTGAATATTAAAGTTCATATATAAACTCATAAGTACAGCAAATAATGCCAGAATCTCACCTTTGTTTTAATTTGTTTTGCCATAAATTGTTTTATTGTGAAAATATGATGATAACTTTTATATCAATGATGACATTAAAAGATACCTGTGCAATTCCTTCACTCCATGCCTTCACCTTGGATTTTGGTAACTTTCTCAAGCCCAAAGAATACAGGCCAATAAATATCCATTAAGTATACTTTTAACAAATAAACAAGCAAATATAATGCTTGGTAAATGCACATCAGGTAAAAAAAATATTCCACCACACCACTGACCCACAGAACACCAGTAGGTAAGGAAATCTCATGAGTAATTGGCACGAAAATTGTTTTATTGAATCATTTGCAACTCCAGCGATCCAGCAGCCTTCCCAGCAGGGTGGACTGACTGGTCATGCACTCAGGTACTGAATAAGGACCCACAACCAAAGAACCCACAAACAAATGTTTTCCTTAGAATGGCAGTGTTGGTTCACATCAGTAAAATCCACAACAATAAACATATGAAGACATTACCGTCAGTTATTAAACAGTGAAAACAGGTTAGTGCTGGGAAAACGGATAAAGAATGGAAAACCAAGTTAGAAATAGTAAAAAAAGAATGGTTACCACAGTCAGGGAGTTAACTGGAAAGTTAGGACATGTCACATGAGACACAAGACTGGGATACAGTCTGAGGTGATATTAAATGTTAGGCTGCAATGCATCATAAGAAGTGTAACACATACACTATGATATCTTTCTGAGATCTGATATCAATCCTACATGAAATCATGAATGATTCCAGGATAATTTTAATAATTCAGATTAACAATGATATTATTTGGCATTCCATCTCTTCACATGATTTTGTTAGACATATTACAGACCCAAACATCATGTGTACTCCTTAAGAGCCTATGATATAGTCTACCCCTCAACTCACACTGGTGTGTGTGTGTGTGTGTGTGTGTGTGTGTGTGTGTCACTGCACAGGCAGGAAGTTCTGGACAGTGACATGACAGGAGGATTACTAACAGACAAACAGACTGACAGACATAAAATTGATCCACATGTATCACAAGATAGAGTTCTCCCACCAAACACCTTCCTCACTATGTATTAAAGTAGGTAGCTTGATAGGTAAGGTGACTCAACAGATATATGATTATGAAAAAATGCCTGACAAGTGTTAGTGACAATGCCAGACTTGATCCAATTTTCTTGACATATCAAAGAAAAATCATTTTGATTTCACTGCACTTATGACCAAAAAGTACTATAGTGAGATGGACCAATTAAGGAAGTGAAATGCAACATGGCAAAACATGAAACACACCAACTTCTTACATGAGCTACGAGATCACATAACTCCCACACCTCTCAACATTAAATGTACATCTATCACAGCTCCATCACTAGCAAAGATGACCATCCTCCTTCTTCCCTTTCAACACTCCAATCTCACTCATCCATAATGCCTACTATTGAGAGAGAGAGAGAGAGAGAGAGAGAGAGAGAGAGAGAGAGAGAGAGAGAGAGAGAGAGAGAGAGAGAGAGAGAGAGAGAGAGAGAGAGAGAGAGAGAGAGAGAGAGAGAGAGAGAGAGAGAGAGAGAGAGAGAGAGAGAGAGAGAGAGAGAGAGAGAGAGAGAGAGAATTTTAAGATCTTTATTCTCCATCCTTTCTTATGAAACATTTATCCCTTCCCTCCCTCTTGTCCCCTTTCACTCCTAAAAACACTAAGAATTCTCACTTGCTCAGCACCAAGCTCCTCATCCCCTCCTATTTCATAGTACCAAAAATTAATAATTTCTCACCTAAAGCTTTCTCTCCAACATATATAATTCTTGCACAGTGTTCCTCCCCTGCCAAGTGATAACCTCTAAAGCCTTCTCCCATAACACAGCTAATTCTTGCACTATCCTTTGGAATACCCGTCTCCTATACTATCAACTCTTAGTCTCTTATCCAGCCCAGAGGTGTAAGAAATACCCTGCCCAGCTCAAGAAGGCTGCTTATGCTTTATGAGGTGAGCAAGCAAGGTGCCCTTCTGTGTGGCGCGGTAAGGACAATGGTCGCAGGAGTAGGGTTTCTCTCCTGTGTGGACCCGGATGTGGGCCTTGAGGTTGCTGTCATGGGTACAGCTGTAATTGCAATAGGGGCATGAGTATGGCTTCTCCCCAGTATGTTTATACAAGTGCCTCTTGAGGTGGCCGGCATTGGTGGTGGAGTAGGAGCAATAGGTACACTGGTGGACCCGGGGCAGCAGAAGGCGCACACCCACTCTCCTCTGACCCACTCTTTCTGGCCTCACCTGCAGAGGAATGCTCGTAATACTACCACATTCCTGACCTCCAGACAAGTGGCAAGTAGTACATGAAGGTAAATACAACCCCACCCCTCTACCCTCTCTTCCATTACTCTCCTACGAATACAAAGAAAGAAATACATTTTGTCCTTTCTCTTCTCACAACAATATCCTATCTCTCTCAGCAATGAGTGCATGGGTGTACTATACCCATTTTCATTTTTGTCCCATGCTCTCTCTGTGGCAAAAATTAGGTTTTAAATTCCAAGAAAACAAAAGTAAATTTCATCTTCCCATATAAAAGCAACAAATGTACATGATAATAATAAGTAGAAAACAAAGGAAATGTATATACAATTTTCTTTACTATTTTTCAGCCCAATGACATAAGCTTTCCAAATGCAGTTCTTGTTCTAATAGTCAAATAGTCTCATCCATTGTAATTGTAAAATTTAAAATGGTTAAGGAAAGATACATTTATTTCTATCAAAATATTTACTTAAATGTATAATCACAACCATTCTCCATATTTTGCCACTAAATGGCATATTGCAGACATACTTTTTTCCATACACTTGTAAAAAAAACTAAATATTTTTGTTTTCTGAATGCTCCTACCTAATATTAATATGTCACAGAGTCATGATAATAATTATTACACTTATTTCAAAACAGATTTCAGATCTTTAAATGAGGAATAAAAAGTTAAATTCACCTGTTTCAGGCCATCTAGTCCTGTCTCAGCCTCCACCTTTGTACCTATGTACACCTGCACAAGGCAACATCCATAGAATATATGAAGACCAAGTGCTAACCATAGAATCAACTGATCCATTTTCACTTTTAAGGTTATCATCCATGAACACTCGACCCAGACAGTCAAATTCCCCAGTCACTCTGGAGTTCCAACTGTCCCTCTGAGTGGCCTCAGGTGCTGGCCTGGTGGGTGAGCATGTGGCTCTTCAGGTTACCCTTCTGAGAGCACCGATAGGAGCACATGCTGCACCCATATGGCTTCTCTCCAGTGTGAGTGTACACATGCTCCTTCATTCTCTCCTTCTGAGATGCACGGTAGGGACAATAGGGGCAAGAGTAAGGTTTTTCCCCTGTGTGGGTCAGCACATGGCGCTTTAGATTCTCCTTGGTGGTGGCTCGGTATGGGCAGTGAGGGCAGGAAAAGGGCTTCTCTCCTGTGTGGGTGTGTGTGTGGCGTAAAAGGTGTGTGTAGTTAGTGGTGGTGTAGAGGCAGTAGTTACAGTGGTGCGTCTTGACAGTGGTGGTGGTGGTGACAGCGAGGCTCTTCCTAGCCCCTGCTGCTGCCCCCCTTGCACACGTCGGCACAGGGTCAGTATTCATCCCCACCTGTAGGTTATGTCCTGCTTACTGAGAGTAATCACCCCCTACTACATCGTTAGCTTACACTACACACGACCTACACACAACCCATGCCCATGGTAAAATGTATTAATGCACATTTTTCACAATGTGGGGTACAGAATTCCAGTGTGTGTGGTGAGGATACAATGGTAGCAACAGAGTCTGTCAAAATATTCAAACAAAAGAAGGTAATGTTGAATGTTACAAAAGTGACATTTTACTAACTTCATTAGTGTGTGTCTGAGCCTCAGTCCAAATGCCGTATAACCATCAGTTGGACTCGTTTCGTGGCATGGAATGACAAGCAACCAAATTATGGACTTTTCCAGTATCCAAATCGGAGCACCATTCAATGCAGCTGATTTTTCAAAATCTTTCTTTCACTTTCAATGTCATGGCATCACTTCAATGTACAAAGCTGATGTAACTGGATGCTTTGCTTTCCTATACAACCTTGCATTAGTTCCACACATGAAAAAACTTAAGGATATGTATACTTTCAAGCATTATGTACAGGTGAAGACTCCTAAAGCATTACCTACGCTATTTCAAGGCAGCTATGATGGACCTGTCTCTGAAGCACTTCCTCCGCCTAGTATTTCAGTTACTGGCAGCAAACCACACAGTGTATTTTGCTATATCAACAAAACAAACACTGACATATCAGATTGAATAATATGAGACTAAACCATGAGAGCATCATTGCACATTTTCTCTTATAAGACTGAGTTTCTAAAGTTGGCAGCATGACTGACATAACCCATGTCATCTCATTCAGCTTCAAAAGGTAATGACACAATCTTTTGGCTTTATATTTAGATACATTTTCAGTGCAACTTACGATGCCACTTGCCAGCAAGTTCCACAGCCTTTGTCCAATGAACTAAATAGTAGTAACAGTACAAATAACATTAAGTGAAAAAAAATAATACAAAGAACAACAAAACTAATACTAATAATGTGTTACAGAATGATGTGCACAAAAGCATGATTGGAACAAAGCAAAAGATCTGTTCAGACCCTGAATGCAGCCCTCCCTCAGCCCTGAAATTTGCCTTCATGGACCCGAATGTGGCGCTTGAGGTGGTACTGAGTGACGGTGCAGTACTGGCAGTAGGGGCACATGAAGGGCCGCTCCCCGGTGTGGGTAAGCAGGTGCCGCTTGAGCCCTGTGGTGTACATTGTGGTGTAGCTGCAGTAGGAGCACCTATGAACCTTCCGTCTGGTGGTGGCCCCCCCAACCCAGCCAAGCGGCGGTCCACCACCCCCTGGCTCCACCTGTGGGCAACCCGACTCATTTAGCATTCACCCTTGTGTCTTCACTGAGTCTTGAGGGGATCAGTTTCCTCCTCTAATGGTGAAGTGACTCCAGATTACGGAGTCACACACCAATGCCTCCCAAACACTGGTAAGCAGAGAAACACCAATCATTTGCTCTTGAATTCCAATGCAGTATACTGTGAAGCAAAGAGTTGCATGACTATGCACTGTGCTACTAAGTGATTTTATCGTGCGTTCCAAAACAATTCCCAAGGATGAGCCTTTATTCTTGAATTCTCCAATTCTCTTATTTTCCTTATATTTCTTCCTTTCAAATTCTCTAGTGCTCTGCCTCATTTCATTCCATGTGTTCCTCTTCCACTCAAAACCAAATTCATGTGTAAGACTTTCTTCATCATCTTAATTTCCACCATCCTTTTTCTGTGATTAGAATTCAGGCGCGCGGTGCAACAACGACGTAACCGAGAAATGGAAGTTTCGAGAAAAATGCGCTCAAAGTTAAACACTGATTGCGCACAATAGGATACCCTTAAATAAGTAAGTATTATACATCATTTGAAAGGTCTTGGGTAGTTCTGTTTGGGGATGTAGGTTTCGAAGTGATAGGTGACGATTTTGGGTGGATGACTTACGCGTTAATTAACGCGTATACCGTAGGTAATAATTTTTTTTCCCGATATTGTTTTCATTTGTTAATAATGTGTTAGAGCCTATTACACATAGTATTAGGTGAAAGTTTCATGAAGATTGGTACATAAATAAATTTTTTATGAATTTTTTTCCGAGCGTAAA
>NC_087158.1:13468299-13470799 GCF_035594125.1 Scylla paramamosain
AATCTTCAAATCTACATCTTTTTTTTCTTTCTTTTTTTTTTTTTTGTGCAATCAGTTTACAGGTGAGACACACGTTCCTGACATACATATGAAAAATGTTGGGAGAAGAAAGAAGAAAAGACTGAGTGGCAGAAGACTACTTTTCTTGTTTTCAGGACTTTTACTGTCCCCAGGATTTTTTTTTCTGAAGACCAATACCCAAAGCATCCATAAATACTGAGGAAAGTTTGCACCTCATACACATTTTCCAACAATATATACAGGACAATCATACTCACATAAATATGCTACATTTCAAGAATTTTCATAACATGAACTTTCCACCTGAAGTTCTGATATAATTTCATAAATATACATGAGGGAGTTAGATCTGAGGCTTTGCTCAATGCAGATCATGTTCAGATATTGATCACCATCCCAAACTGTGGCCCATTCCATCAAATTAAATAACCACTTTTCCACAAGGCAACACTTTCAGGGCAGACAGCCATATTAAATACAGAAGATTGTACAATACAGATCAAGAAAGTAAATAGAACCACAATTATGAGGAGATAATACACACATGAGAGAGAGAGAGAGAGAGAGAGAGAGAGAGAGAGAGAGAGAGAGAGAGAGAGAGAGAGAGAGAGAGAGAGAGAGAGAGAGAGAGAGAGAGAGAGAGAGAGAGAGAGAGAGAGAGAGAGAGAGAGAGAGAGGTCCACTCTACCATTCATACAGCTTTCATGTGGAGGAGTTCTTTAAGTAAATGTTGATCATGCTATCAATATCACAACTCTTACATGATGCTTCATTTCACATTACTTGTCTTTATCTCCATGACTCTCAAAGGTAAACTAGTATGCAACAATGAGTTATTTATTCACTCCCACAATCCTCAATTTTTCTGTATTCCATCATAGTTCTTATGCAATCATATGCTATAAAATACCATCTTCCTGGCCTATCATGTCTGATTTCCCCCATTAACAATGAACATTTTTTTGTCATTTGTTGTTCATCATCTCTATTCTCCTGTCACATAACTTTCATACACATCACATTCCTTTTTACTTTGCATACACTGCACATTTCTCAGCATGTTAATAACTGCAGCACTCACTTGGGACTCTTAAGTGCTCATGCAGGGTAAGTTTCACTCACACAAAACAAGGTTGGCACCAGTCTTTCACCCACCCCCTCCCACATGCAATCCTCTTCATTTCACACATCATTTCCCTCTAGCAAATATAAGACATACAAATCCTATCACAAATTAAAAAAATGGGATTTTCACTGGATTTTTAAATTTATATTACACCTAAAGAATACCAAGTATAAATGGAAACCTTAACTTTTTTTTTTTTTTTTTGTACAATGTAGTTTAAAATGACTCAGTTCCTCAACCCACAGCTTACAAGATTCACAAGAATGGGCACACCCCAATATGTAAAGGAAAGAGCAGAAGCAGCAAAACAAGAGGTAGCAATCATTCTCTTTCTGGAGTGAAGCAACACAGCTGTCAGATGCAAACCAAAGCCTGTTATCCCAAATCCAAATTCTTTCACTTTTCACAAAGGAGTTAACTTATCCAACAACCACAAGAGGATCTACAATGCCCCACCTCACCCAGAGTAAATTGAGAGCCATTAAGCTGCTGTGTAATCCCCAAGCTCAGGATAATCACTAACCTGCTGATCATGTTTCAAGTTGCAGTTCAATCTAAAAGCAGTACATAAGTTGATATACTGCACTGGGAGACTACACAGCATGTAATTATTCCTTCCTGTTGCAATGCCATCCTTCTCACCCGACAATGCTAACATCAAAACAGGACAAGTTTTTCCAGAGGTGCATGTTTATGGAAAGTCTGAGTCTTGCCTTCTGGACCAGCATGTGTCCATTTTGTCATTATCATGCTTCAGAGCCATACAACAATATGATTATAATATATTAAATAAGGTTGTCTTTGTTCCATCAGCATTTTTTTAGAGAAAATTACATGTTCATAGTACTACATCAATTAACATGATCTTACCACACATGTATATAATGGTATAGTGTGCATAACGATGATAAAATAACTACACCCCCAGAAATGTGCTACTAAAAATATAGAGAACACAAAACCAAGGCCGAGGACTATCAAAGGCACTTAAAATTATCACGTGCTTTTGATAGATGGGGATGAACAATTTTCTCAATATATAAGACAGCACTAATACTGAGTCACTAAAGAATGTCTTGCATAAATGTTCAGTGACCTTGATTGTGTGTTATTCAAGAATTTTACTAGTAACTACTGTAGGGGGAGGCAGCCATCTTGTTAGGTATGGAAGGATGTTAAGTTTAGTTTGGCCAATGCGAATGAGAAAACTGTTATTCTGATCCTCAAAGGGGGTTTAGGTGCCTTGGCTGCCACTGCTGCCACCACCATCACCACTCATCCCTTCAGGACACACTTGTTTCTGTTCACTTTCATTATTTTGATGCTAATAATCTTTATGGCCTGACACTCATC
>NC_087158.1:13473299-13520799 GCF_035594125.1 Scylla paramamosain
GATGACGGGGTGCTTGCAGGGTGTGTTCTCAAAGATCTTCTCAAAGTACTCACTGCATGTGGACAAAACCAGTTTGTGTACGGGATAAAACTTGCCCTCACATGCCACAGTCACATCAGTATACCTCTCCTGCAGGAAAAAATAAAAAAAATAAAAAATAAATAAATAAATAAATAATAAATAAATAAATAAAGCAAAACAAGATTAGTATCTGGTATTTTTTCTCCACATGTTTTTTTCTATAATAAATTCTTATGTAACCAAAACAATAGTCTTCTTTATTCACTTATTTCTATGATTCAATCCTATCATGTATTTTGTTTCTTTTAGAAAAGCAAATGAAACAAAATACTAGTTTGATATTTTCTCCAAAGAATATAATTATGTAATTCTATAATTTCTATCCCACGTACACAACACCTTTCTTAACTAATCTTTTCTATGATCTATTCTTACCATGTACTTTATAATGTTCCTCTGCCATTAATGCAGGTCTTATTTGCAATCAATTTACCACAGTGACATTTCCACAAAAGGGGAGTAAAAAAAAATTAAACAAAATGATAAAGAAAGCTTAGCCAAAGTCAATAATCCAGTGACACACCACTCTCCTTTCACTGCTTAGCCTTCTCCCTCCACCTCAAGTCCTATGACCTACTAAGAATCTATCCGTGGCCAGAATTTATGTGGGGATTGTTAGCCTAAAACAAAATAAGTGCTTTCATTTGTAGGTTTGATAGTAGATTTGGATTAGGTTTATATTATTTCACTTCTTTATTTTCTTTAGTTTCATTATTTATCTCACTGAGCAATAATGACCTGAAGGAAAAGTCCAGAAATAAGTAGTTAGTCTCAAATTTGTAGGCTTATGTTATTTCCAAAACATCCATATACCAAAGGACTTATGACTGACAGGAAATGCAGAACAGTATGGAAGTGACTGCTAAAAATGTTATTTGATGTCTGATCATGACTGAACTTGTGAAGCAAAAGGTGTCACAGTGGTGGTAGCCCTACCTTTTCTCTCAGTGTTGCTAGTATGTGGCAGAATGTTGCTCTGTGGTTGTTCCATGATAATGATAGCATTCCGTCTGCCATCTTGGAGAATTGGGCGTCGTCTGAAGGAAAACAAATTGTTCATAGTTAATGGCACAGGGATAGAGGTTAGGAGAGAGAGACAGGTGTTCAGAGGCAAGTTTATTCCCATCTGGTTATAATTTTGCTTCTTCTTCAACCTCCAACTTGTTTGAGTGAAGTCTGTTGTTATAGATACTATATCCTAAAATCCTAACTGTTGTTCACCACATGTAAGCTGTGGCTTAAATGAAGCAATCAGAGAGAGAGAGAGAGAGAGAGAGAGAGAGAGAGAGAGAGAGAGAGAGAGAGAGAGAGAGAGAGAGAGAGAGAGAGAGAGAGAGAGAGAGAGAGAGAGAGAGAGAGAGAGAGAGAGAGAGAGAAATATTTGTTCTATTCATAATGTTGGTACTTCCAACATTAGTAACTATGCCTCATAGTACTGGATGTAATAGTTGTTGCTGTACTAGCAGTAGCAACAGCAACATAAGTACTAATGGTGGTGTTTATAGCAGAACCAGATTTTATAACTATAGTAGGAATAGTAGTATGAGGAGTAGCAATAGTGGTGGTGGCACTACTACAGTTCTGTTGCCGTTACAGTAGTAGTTGTAGTATCAGATGTAGCACCTGCAATACTAATAATACTAATGTGCTGTAATGGTTGTCGCAGCCTGCCATCTCTTATCTAGTGTGCCAGCTTGCGCACGTCAAACATTGTGTATACTCCCCATAGGAAACAGAGATTGACGTGCTCAATACCTTCCTGTCCCTGCCTGGTGGTGACACTTCACTGTTCCCATGAGGCCTGTCCCCTTCCTCCCTCACCTGTCCCTGCATACCTGTCATCCTCCCTGCCAACCTTTTACACATCAACCATGTAAGTCATGTCACCACCCACTCCCTGTACATAACAATGAGAGGCGTTGCGCGGCGGCTGCCATAACATAAAGGTTTGGGAGTGAAGAGCGGCGGGCTGGGGCTTGAGTGGGCTGAGCGGGCTTGGCTGGGCGGCCATTGTACTGCCTGGCTTTGTCTCCCTTACGCCCACCAGCTCTTTTCCACGCCCCTGAATCTCAATCCATTCATCCATCCTGATCCACATGACCTTGCCTCCCCTTACACAATCGTGCACAAACTTAGCATACTCAACACCAGCGGGAAATGCGAATAATAGGGTAATTTAGCAAGTATGAGATATCCCGCCACTTAAGATTAAATATCCTGAAATTACTTAATCATGGTAATATTATGTGCTTAAGATACAACCACATCTGAGGACTTATGTCTGCGAGGTATTCTGAGTGGATGATGAATATGAGTAGAGGATATTCACCTGATTATCGGTAAAATAAGGGAGGGACGCCACGCCAGACCGGCCGGGCAGGAGGCGGAGAGGAGGTGTGCGCGCGCAGGAATGCCACACACTGCTATATTTTCCTTGTTTTTCCCTTATTTTTAACAACTTATTATCTATGCTCTCTTATTCACGTCTTTGTTCATGCTTTTAAGTATTTCACCTAATATAAATGTCATGTTGCCTTAGTGTCACATTGTTAATTTATGGCATGGTGGTCGAAACGAAAAATTCAATCCAGTTTTCCCTCTTCCCTTAAAATTTCCCCGAGAACTTTAGTCTAGTGATTGGCGTATGTTGTATATATCGCTACAAACGTAGCTTATGTTTCTCCATACAAGCATGGATGATAACCAATATATCTACCTCATTTCATGGGTTCAGGGTAAGGAAAATGAGAGGGCTGAAGTCCGACCCAATGTTCTCTATTACGTGCCAGGCCTGGTATCAGTGAAATTCATAAAATCCCTAATGACGAGTAATATCCAGGTTGTAAGGTCTGCTTGTGTCCTCAAGGATGATAAACAATGTGCTCATCTTTGGTCCTTCCCCTTCAGCTCCTCGACACGGGGACTGGTGGGTGGAAGGGGGGAGGGCATACATGTCTCCTCTCACACTCCCTTAATCCTACTTTTGTGCAGATTGCCATTCAATTAAGTTATAAATTCAAGATATCTTTCATGTATACGATATTACCTTCATGAGAAAAATGCCTCAAATGACATTTTTTTCCCCATTAGTGAAAAGATTCCTATTTTAGTGTAGTAAGCATGTGTTTCTACAGTGTAAAACAATAAACTTGGCTACTTCAATGGCTCCTGTGTTATCTCTACTTCCAAATGCGAATAGTTTCAAGCTTCTCAGTATGGCAACCATACAGTGCGCGCGACCCTGTGGCGGCAAATGGCCCCGCCCGCCAAATTTAAAAGAGAGAGAGAGAGAGAGAGAGAGAGAGAGAGAGAGAGAGAGAGAGAGAGAGAGAGAGAGAGAGAGAGAGAGAGAGAGAGAGAGAGAGAGAGAATTGATTCACACATTATTTTAATACAAACTGTTTCGGTGATGGGCTGAATACTTCCCAACTGTGAGCTGGGCCCCCAATTAGCTATAACATAAGTTTCCTTCATCCTGGTTTCATCCTAAACTTACCGTTTTGTTACCAAATCTCCGTAAGGCCATCAATGTTAATTACTCCCCCCCGCTCCCTTGGGTTGTTAAATACACCTTTAATCTTCATCAGATGGGTACCACAAACTGAAGCTTCGCATCATCATGGTAACAAGATTAATTACTAATTATAATGAAGTTTCTCAGTTGTGGGTTGATATATTACTATTTCATAATTAAAACTATCAATATTTAACTATTTTCCATGTATAATTCATTAACAACCAAATACAAAGAATAAAACCACTCCATCCAATCTCCAAGATGTGGCAAATAAAAAGTGAGAAGTCTGAGGAAGGTGTTGACAGCCTGGTTGTTGATTATTTTCCATACTAAAGGCTGCACCACAGTACCCTTCCCTGGTTCTAATTCTCACTCCTTTCTCTCCGGCACTACACACAAATTCCATTAGCGATCATAATCATCGTGCAACCAAAAACCTACAAGTGACTTACTGCAATGACTTTCTATCTTGCATGACAAATTTTCCAGAATTACAACATAAGCAAGTTATTTCCTCACTGTGAAAAGCCTCAACACCAGAGCAGACCAGAGCCCTGTAATCACAGATCCAACAGTATGATGATGCAGCTCTCGAGGATAAAGAATGAACTTACTGCCTGATAAATTTTTAATGTTTCCACGTATTAGGTGTGGATAGTTAAGCTTTTATTATAATTACTGCTGCATATACAAGTACGACCTTGGAGCAGGCGGCGGTATGGTAGCCGCTCGTCACCGAGTGGGTGTTGGCGAGGGGGAGGCGGGCAGCGGGGGCGGGAAAAGGGGATGGGAGGGATGGAAGGAATGCCAAGGGTTGCTCAACTCAAGACAATACGTTGCCTTCTAGTGACTTGACTTGCATACAATGAAGTAAACACAAGATTGCAAACGTGAGTGTATGAAGACCCCAGTGCGGGGCGAACCAGTGACAAGCCGACTACAAGCGGTCATCAGGGGCTGCAGGCGTGGGTAGGTCAAGTGGGGCCAGTCTGCCCATCCAGGCCAGCAGCAAGTTCAGTGGGCAGGCGCAGTGTGTGCCCAAGTGCACTACTGGGCGGCCCTTGCACACCATCGCCCCGGGGCAGCCTTGAAGGGGATGGGTTGCTCGGCGGGGCGGTGGGAACGGCCGCACGGGACAACATAGTCCTCTCATGTTAAGGTGGTGGTGGTTCAAGACCCCACCAATATATCCTACCAAGTTTATGAGGCCACCCATGAGTTGCATCATAATGCTACCAATAATCCTTACGTGGGCAAGCAACAAAATCTCATAACCATGTCAACACGAGTGACACCACAGCGATTGCATATGAGGTTGCCTTTAAACCTTTGAAAACATTAACAGTTATCATACATCACTCAATTTTAAAGTGGCACTTTAAAATGCTTTAATGACCTAAAACATTGGTACATACAGGTACCATCCACGTAATTCTTACATCTTGAAGAAGCAATTTCACTGAGTTTACATGTCACCCAAACCACAAGGACTACAATCAAAAGCATGTAATTTCAGAAGATTTTTGAGGCAAGCAGATCTGTTGAGGATGATGAAATATGCGGAGTGAGCAATGAGAGTGCCGGCCCGCTGCTGCTGCTGCTGCCACCATTCCTTAAGTCACTGGTGCTCTGCCGTGCCACCAAGTTCCTCACACCATCACTTCATACTGCTGTTGCTGCTATTGCTGCTGCTTTCCTCACATCTGAGGTGTAGTCTTACATCTGCGGATTCATGTCACCCCAGTTCCATAGCTAGAAAAAGAATAAAATGAATGTCTCAGTCTGCTGAAAACTGATTTCCACTCGCCTGCTTACACAAATAAATGAAATTCCAATTGGAAAGTGTTTTTATACAGAAGATAGATACAATATACAGGACATATACTTTTTTTTATCCACAGAAACCCATGATAGAAATCCTTATAATGAATCACTGCAACAACTTGCTGAGATGAGCCACAAGATGAATGATTTGTTTTAAGTTAACATAAGTGGCTAAATATCTATAACCACCAGTACTGTTTTACTAGTAATACTTTACTTGCTGTGCTGAAGTTAATAAATTTACTTATGTTACTACCACAATCACAAATATATTCAGAAAAATCTGGTGACATCACATGTGGCAAAGGCAGGAAGTCGTAAAAAAAAAAAAAAAAAAAAAAAAAAAAAAATCAAGTTTCCAAAATACAGTAGAGTACACAACAATAAACATATTCATTCCAATGTAGCATTTTTTATGGCAACTGAAGAACCTATGGGAATAAATTAATTGGTTCCAGGAAACCAGAAATTCATGCCTAATCCTAAATTCTTACAATCCTGAGTTTGGAGCATTATCACCCTGAGTTTCGCACTGCTTTGACAAGTATAGGTCACATTAACCCACTGTCGACGTCATGTGGAGCCATCTCTCTCTCTCTCTCTCTCTCTGAATGTAAGAACAATCCTAATGATTGTTAAATAGAATGAGACTGACTGAGAATGAAAATGGAATTATGTACACGAGAGAGGGAAGGAAAAAGGGAGGAAGGGCCAGGCACTGGTTAAGTGAGCAGTGGCTCGCACAGCTGGTGAGTTTGTCTTGCGAGTTTTAGTTTGTTATTTTTATGAAATTATTATTAAAATTTTAATGCTCATGAATGGCAAGTTCATTTTTCTAGTTTTTGGTTCATTATTCCGATTAAATATTTATTAAAATGCCAGTGCTTGCACGAGTGGCGAGTTCGTTATGCCAGTTTTGGTTCATTATTCCGATTAAATATTTATTAAAATTTCAGGGTGTTATTGCAGTTATACATCAAGACGATTGTTGTGTACGCTACTGTGCTTCAAAAATATTAGACTAAATTCTTGTGAAACAGAAAGGGAGCCTCACAATGAGTAGAAGAAAAGACCAAAACTTACTTGTCCATACTGATTTAAGTCCAGGTCATTGTAGTATGGGTTGGCTGCTGGAAGGGTGCGTTCCATGTGGGGTGCTCCGAGCATCTCTGGGAGTGGCATTGGCCAAGGGATGTCATTGTTGAACACACCGCCAACACCCCCACGACCTCCTCCAACCACGCCTGCACAACGCTCCGATCTCTTCTGGGCCCGCTCAGTGCCTATGGGCTGCAGCTTAGTGTGACGTTCTTCAGGCAGCTGGGCAAGGCCTCCAGCATTGCCTGAGGATGCAGTCTGGGTAGGGGAGGCAGGGTTGGAGGAGTGGGGTGAGGCCAGGGGTGAAGTGTTGTCCTGATTAGGTCCACCACTGCTTCTGAATGCAGCATTTCCACCCACTGACACAGGAATGGAGGCCAAAGGTGGGGGATTGCGGGGCATCAGTCCCATCATATCATTTAAAGTATTAGGGAGTGACAGAGATGCCTCAATGCCTGTGGGAAACTGCCCAATTCCCCCAAAGGCTGAGCCTAGTGAGGGAGTGACAGTGGGGGCTCCATTTTGAAAAGCAGCTAGCTGGGAGCGGGGAGGGAAGGCAGACGGCACAAAGGCTCCTGACCTGCTAGTAAAGTCTGGTGCATTGGGATTGAGGTTGCTCTGTATCTGTGGTGCAGAAGAGATGGGAGCCAAGATGTTGTTGGTGAAAACTGGGTGGGTATTGGTCTGAGGAGTGGTGAAGCGTGGCCCATTCATCATGCCTGCCAGCTGAGCCAAGGTGGAGAAGGATTGTTGCTGCTGCTGTTGTTGTTGCTGTTGCTGCTGCTGTTGCTGCTGCTGCTGTTGCTGCTGTTGCTTTTGTTGGTGGAATGACCCCATCTCCAAGGAAGGTGGAGCCTTACGGTAGGGCTGTCCAGGTGCCAAGTTCACCAGTTCACTGTGGTCTGGAGGAGGAAGGGGACCACGAGGCATGGATGACACTGGGCCACCTGGTGCCAAGCTAGCAATGGAGACCCCAGAGTAAGGCTGTTGTCCCATGTTCAGTGGAGACTGTGACAGGGGACCACGGGTGGGTGGCAAGGGAGCACCAGGTCCTAGCGAGGCAGAAGGCATGGGCAGCCTCACCAGAGGAGACAACACAGGTGGTGGGGTGCGTGAGGGGCCTGGCAGGAGGGCAAATGGTGCAGCAGCAGCTATCTCCATTGATGACCGAGGAATGGGTGGGGGAGTGGCTGTCTGGCGAGAAGGCGGAGGCGCAATGGGCCTCATGGAAGGGGACGCCACAGGTGTCCCTGGGGCACTGCGGGCCATGTTACTGGCCCCAGGCTGATGAGGTCCAGACAAAGGCATGGGCATAGGTACACTACCAGGGGGACTCCCAGAGGACACTGAAGCCATATGACTGGTGTGGGTGGTAACAGTAACAGTGGAGGCAGTGCCCCTGTAGCCAGGAGCACGAGTCACCTCAGCCATTGGGGGCTGCTCCACAGGTTCAGGGTAAGAAGTGGAAGCAGCATGAGGAAGCTGGGGCTGATGGGGCTGATGAGGCTGTGGCATCATCTTGTTGCCACTACCACCATTAGGCACCAACCCAGCTGCTGCAACAGCTGCAAAATTAACCTGCTTCTCCTTGGGGCCCCACATAGCTTCATGTGTCACCTGGCTCAGCCGGTTATTAAAGATAGAGTACTGCTGGCCAACTGGGCCACCACTGTTGTTATTATTGCTGGTGTTGGTGTTGTTATTGTTGGCTTCAGGATTAGCCTTGTTTTCCTCTGCTGCTCCACTCTCGACAGCATTCATAGCACTATTGTTGTTGCTGTTGCTGGCATTAGTAATGGTGGCAGTGTTATTGTTGACATTGACAGCATTGCTATTGTTCATCCCTTGGTGTGGTGCAGGCTTTGGTGAAGCCACCAAGGGTGGTGTGGAACTCTTGTTAATATTTTTGTGGTCAGCAAGCTTGGCAGCAAATGTCTGCGGTGGTTCAACTTGCATGGATGCACTACTTGGAAGGTTTGGGTTCATGATTTTACCAACAGACTGCGGTGGTCCGGCTTTTTTGTCTCCTGGGAACAGCTGCCGCACTGCTGGGCTCTTGGAGTTGGCACCGGGGAGGCCTCCACCAGACACAGGTCGTCCTTGAGCTGGTGTACGCTTGGGGGAGGAGACAGCATTGGACCAGGCAGTGGTGGTGGTGGTACCGGATTTGGCTACTGATATGCTGACAGTTGATGAAGTGACAGTGGCCATGCTAATGCCGATGGTGCTTGCTGGTCTGAGCCCCTTGCCTCCACCTTGGCCCATGGAATCTGAATTCATTTTTGAAGGTTTGGGAGCAACTTTGGTCACTGACTTTGGAAGCAACTCAGACAGGTCTTTGTCAGGGTCCTTGACCAGGGCTGAAATGAGGTTCTGTGCTTGCCGTGTAGCCTCAGTGGAACCCTTGATACTGATCATGCGGTCACCCTGACTCTTCCCCTGCTTCTCCACCTCTATGTGGGCACCAGACACCTCACGGATGGTGTTGATGTTACAACCTCCACGCCCAATGACCCGACTGATGGCACTATTGGGAACAGCCACTTTCTTCGCCTTGCGACTCACCTCCTTCCAACCTTCTTCTCTACGTGTTCCCTTCTTGGGACTGGTTCCCAGGCCTGGTGCAGACTTTGCATTGGGACTGAGTGAGGGGGCACTAAGTGTAGTGGAGGCACTGCCCACCAAGCCAGGAATAGGCGTCACATAATGGTCCACTTCCCCAAAGGTGTCAAGGGCACTGATGCGAGAAGAATCATGGCTGCCTTTTTTGTTGTTGACATTGTTGGATGTGGGCTTAACATTATCAACATGGAAGATATTTAGTTCATTCATGACCCCACTAGCTTTGTTCTCCTCTTCCTTCTTCTTCTTGCTTTTGGAGGAGGTATTGTTTGAGGCACTGGAGTGTGGCTGAGTGACAGTGGAGGCAGATGTGGTGGATGCTGACTTCTTCAGTTCACTACTTTCACTGTGAGGGACGGAGGATGGTGCGGCACTGAGTTTCTGGCCACCAGCGCCATTTGCATCCTTCGCAGATGACTCCTTCCTTTTCTTCTTAGTCCTCTTACTCTGCTTATCCTTCTCTTCTGCTGGTTTTGTCTCTGAGGTGGCACTAGTCTGACTGTTTGAGTCGATGCCGCTGTCACCGTCCTTTTCTTCAGGAGCAATCTGGTCCACAGCACGTTGAAGGGCATTCACTTCGTTCTTCTCCCTCTTGCTCTGATCTTCTGGCTGTTCTTGATCCTCATTGCTGCCATTTTCAAATTCATCATCTTCATAGTTGTCACTGGCATCATCATTACGCTTAACTTCCTCCATGCGTCTCTTTTCCTCTTTCTTTTCTTGCTTCTTGGCCTTCTTCTTGAGTCTTCGTCTGGAGGCAGCTGCCTTCTTGGACTCTTCTCGTGAGCGTTCCTGCTCCAGCTCCTCCAGCAGGATGGAGGCATTCTTGTTCGCTTCTAGAGCCTGCTTGTCTTTCGCAGCCCGTATCACTTCCAGACAGTTGGTGCACTTGGTGATGAGCTCTTTGTCTCCTAATGTGGCAATATATCGTTGCAGTTCCTGGTCTGAAGGAAACTGGGACACATTACGTACCATGTACTTTACCACTTTATAGTGACCACGCTTGAATGCTGCCATCAGACAGGAGACTCGCCGATTGTCCTCAGAGTCAATGTCTGCTGCTGCACTGTAGAGGAGCTGTACCACCTCCAAGTGGCCACCATTGGCTGCCAACCACAAAGGAGAGTTGCCCTTCTTGTTTTTCACCTCTACCTGTGCACCTCTGCAGAAAATAGAATTATGTTACACATTTTTGCTCTATCAGCCTGGTGGCTTAACAAACACTTAAATTATGTACTACCCCTAGGAATGGTAAAAATAGCTGAATTAAATCATCACTATTACTCCTACAAGTTCCACTTATTTTGCACTCTCAAACAGAATTTATAGGTTTGTCCTTTCAAAATAAATTTTTCTTGAATATAAAATCCCTCACCTTCCTCAAAACTGAAGATGAATCAGTATAATGTTACTTGCAACATTCTATCCAAGTAAGAGTGAAGTAATCATATACATACCTCTGAATAAGGAGCTCCACAAACTTGTAGTGGCCTTTGTCAGCAGCAATGGTGAGGGCTGTGTCCCTTGAGGAAGGTACAGGAGGGGCATTGACATCTGCCCCCTTGTCCAGCAATACTCTGCCCACCTCCACATAGCCTCCACTAGCTGCTTCCATCAAGGGAGTCAGGCCAGTCTGCAGGAAAATAGGAAGCAGATAATAAATGGGGAGGAAATATGAAAAGCTGGCTGTGACAAGGGGCTAAGTGCCAACCACAATGAAATGGATTAATCATAGTAATGCATTAAAAAAAGTAGGAGGGACACCAGCAAAACGGGCCACTTGAGATACCAGTCCCCAAATAGGGTCCAAAGTGGTAGTCAAAAAATTGAAGGGTAAGCATCTTGAAACTTTCCTCTTGAAGGAATTCAAGTCATAGGAAGGAAATACAGAAGCAGGTAGGGAGTTCCAGAGTTTACCAGAGAAAGGGATGAATGACTGAGAATACTTTTTAACTCCTTGTTAACTCCATACAAGGACGGATAAGGCCCCTGTACAGAGTTAGTAGCCAGAAGGTGAGAACAACTGGTGGGGATGTCTCAGAATGCCTAACTTCATAGAAGCTGTTTTAGCTAGAGATGAGATACGAAGTTTCCAGTTTAGATTATAGGTAAAGGACAGACTGAGGATGTTCAGTGTAGAACAGGGGGACAGTTGAGTGTCAATGAAGAAGAGGGGATAGTTGTCTGGAAGATTGTGTCAAGTTGATAGATGGAGGAATTAAGTTTTTTAAGGCATTGAACAATACTAAGTTTGCTCTGCCCCAATCAGAAATTTTTGAGAGATCAGAAGTCAGGCATTCTGTGGCTTCCCTGCATGAACTGTTTACCTCCTGAAGGGTTGGACGTCTATGGAAAGACGTGGAAAAGTGCAGGGTGATGTCATTAGTGTAGGAGTGGATAGGAATAGAAGTCTGGTTTAGAAGATCATTGAATATAATAGGAAGACAGTGGATGACAGGGCAGAATCCTGAGGAACACCACTGTTAACAGATTTAGGAGAACTGTGACCGTCTACCACAGTAGCAGTAGAACGGTCAAAAAGAAAACTCGAGACGAAGTTACAGAGAGAAGGGCAGAAGCTGTAGGAGGGTAGTTTGGAAATCAAAGGTTTGTGCCAGACTCTATCAAAAGCTTTTGATATGTCTAAGGCAACAGCAAAAGTTTCACCAAAATCTCTAACAGGATGACCAAGACTCAGTAAGGAAAGCCAGAAGATCACCAGTAAAGTGACATTGACAGAACCCATACTGGCAATCAGATAGAAGGTTGTGAAGTGATAGATGTTTAAGAATCTTCCTGTTGAGGACTGAAACACTTTAGATAGGCAGGAAATTAAAGCAACAGGATGGCAGTTTGAGGGATTAGAACGGTCACCCTTTTTTAGGAACAGGCTGTATACCTCATCAACCATGCTATCGCCATCACTATCTCTTTCGGTAAATATCAGACGTTTGAAGAGGCAGCTGTTGATAATGCTAGTTAATTTTAACGCAAAACATTAGTGTGCACTATTGTTATTAAAAAAAAATTAGTGTTATACACACACAAAAGTTTCCATAAATGACAACAAAAAAACTTCATTGGTGGGGGCACATAAGTTTTCTCTATCAACACGTGCCACACCAGCCAGCCCAAACTGTTGTATGGCACTGGTAATGCCAATATCCTTATGTTTTGTGTCAGGTTATTATAGGAAGCTATGTTATTAAGATACAATTATTACTTAACTATTGCTGAGAGAGAGAGAGAGAGAGAGAGAGAGAGAGAGAGAGAGAGAGAGAGAGAGAGAGAGAGAGAGAGAGAGAGAGAGAGAGAGAGAGAGAGAGTGCACTATCACAATGACGCATTACCATGGTGATGGTGCATTCTCTCTCTCTCTCTCTCTCTCTCTCTCTCTCTCTCTCTCTCTGTGATTTTGAGAAGGGAAGCAAATCACTTGCATATCTTTTAAAGAGTAGAAGATAAAAATGTTGAATAAACAACAAATCCACACCATAAAACATCTCACTGCCCTGATGTGGTTGAGAGAGAGAGAGAGAGAGAGAGAGAGAGAGAGAGAGAGAGAGAGAGAGAGAGAGAGAGAGAGAGAGAGAGAGAGAGAGAGAGAGAGAGAGAGAGAGAGAGAGAGAATGAAGGGGAAATAGTAAAAATCATCAAATGTCTGGCAGCATTATCCATCCCTCCTCCTAGAGAGAGTGGCACCAAAACAGCACAACTGCACCAGGAGGAAGCACTAAAATTATTGTTATGGAGTGTTTTACTTAGGAGTTTGAATCTGCTCTTAATGAATTATTAAGAGATGCTGCATGTCAACAGTTTTTTTTTTTTTTTTTTTGTTTGTTCATAGGTTTACTGGGCCACGTAAAAGTTTCAAAATCTGATAATATTTTCTGCTTATTACACTGTACTATTCCTCATTTCATAACTCTTTAATTATTCAACATAACAAAATCAGAAATATCAAGAAAAAGCCAGGAAAATGTAGTCTATAACGAGATATAACACACAGTCGCATAATTCTGTATAGGGCACACTAGATGGGTAAAGTAAAGCGATGGTGAAAGACCGATGCACGCAGTGTGCTTACCTTTAAATGTAATTTACTTGTTTGTTTACTTTTAGCGTTTAGCCCCTTGTTGCAGCCAGCTACTTGTATAAGATTCAAAATCAAGAGGAGCAAATTGGAGCTACTCAAGTCACCTTGATGATAAGAAAGAGAGGGGAATCATAATAAGGAAAAGGAGCAGTCTCTGGTGGAATACAGAAATAAGTAACAAATACATTATTAAAATAAGGGGTGCCTTACTACCTAGTTGAGATGAAAGTGAATGCTGATGAAAAATATCCTGAATAACAAAAACCCAGTAAACTGACCTTTGCCCGGTGCTCCACATTGGCCTTCCGGTCCAGCAGGAGGGACACCACCTCATGGCGACCCTGGAAGCAGGCCAGTGTGAGGGCCGTGTTACGGTTGGTCTCAATCTGGGCGTTGATGTCTGAGCCCATGTCCAAGAGGAGTTTGACAGCTGCGACATGTCCATTCATGGCAGCTAGCATGAGTGGAGAAATGCCCAGCTTAGAGCCAGTGCGGGAGTTGATCTCTGCCCCATTGTCCAGCAGAAGCTTGATTATATTAACAAAGCCCCCGGAGGCTGCCAGGGAGAGTGGGGTGTAGTCAGACACATTACGGTGTTCCTTGTTGGCACCTCGCTGCAGCAAGATTTCCACCACCTGTAGAGGAAGCAAGGGTATTGTAAGCCAACAATTGCACTTTCTCAACCTAAATGTAATTTAAAAAGAACACATTTCTAAAATTTCAAATCTTAAAAATGCGAGAGGTTTTCTACAGCTACAAAAATGTGTATCACTGGCTTCCAAGTATTTAGTTAAGCATAGACCCCAGACAGCTGGACAAAGGTAAATTATATGTAAACTAGGCTTGCATGACATGCATGTCTACCTTGCACCAATTTTTACAACAGTAGTATTTCCAACAGCTAATATCCTTATAATTGCTTTTGAAAATTAAGCAGCAACATAATGTGCAGGTCACTGCATACCTCATATCTGCCCCCTGAACAGGCCAGGGAGAGAGGAGTGTCCTTGGTGCGCTCAGACTGGGCTTCAATGTGGGCACCAGTGTTCAGCAGGGCCTCCACTACCTTGGCATGGCCAGCAGTGGCTGCTAGGATGAGGGGAGTGAACCCCTTCTTGTCTCGGTGTTCTGAAAAGAAATAATTGTATGTACTGAGGAGTAATGTATATTAAGTGATTATGAGACAAAATGGTCTGACATGCAACAACTGCTCTGATAGCATAGTAACTAAATAATGGATTCATAAAACTGGATCAGCTGTGTTTATGTTTTTAAGTAGAAGGTAATCCCAACAAGTATGCTACAGAGAATAATGAAGAAGAAAAATCTAAACTAGACCAGAAATTTTCATGTAACTGTAGCTTGATTTGCCATTGGAGGGCTAAAACTATCACTAGAAGCTCCAATATTTTCAAAATTATGATAATGATGACAATCTACAACTTACCCTTTACTCACTCCTGCACTTGCAAACTTTTATGTCCATCCCCATCATCTTGGAGAATACTCTATCTCATATTATATTTAATACATGTATAACTTAATTTATATTTTCAAGGCAGAAATTCTTACCAATATTGGCCCCACGAGCGAGGAGAAGCTGCACCAGTTCCTCATGACCTCCAGCACATGCCAGGGTGAGGGCAGTGTCGTGGTTGGAGTCTGTTTCGATGTCTACATCCACAAGGTTTGAGGGCATTGGTGCTGGATAGTGGCACACCCCCCCAGGACCAATCCCAGTTGAGCCATTATACTGGACACTCCCGTCACCCATGTATGGAACGGCCACAGACACAGGCACTCCGCCCACTCCCAGCTGACCACCACCAACCTGTAAACATATCACAGTTTTTTAGTATTCATCCAACCCAATACAAATGATCTAGTAACCTAAAGAAATAAATTTCAGTATACTCAATTTCAATGTTTTAATATATATATATATATATATATATATATATATATATATATATATATATATATATATATATATATATATATATATATATATACACACACACACACACACACACACACACACACACACAGTTTTCAGCACTGTCAACATTCTCTAAGCAGTACAGGAGTTAACCTACCTGGGCAGTAGGTGTGGTGATCATATCTGGTAATTGGTCATTGAGGATTTTGGCTGGGGCTGCTGGGGTGGCCACCATCAACCCCGTTTCGTTCATGTGAAGACCCTGACCAAATGTTGTCACTGGTCCATTAGTGAGTGGTAGAGTGCCAGATGGGGCTGCCATGGTAGCTGGGAAGTGGGCCATCGTGTGGGTGTTTGCATACACCACACCCTGACCAGAGGAATCCAGGGGCAGCCCTGCTGCAACTGTCTGATGATGGGAAGCTGCTGCTCCATCCTGAACAACAGATCCATCCACACTTACAGGGAGACTGAGATGACCCTCTCGCTCCTGCTTATTGGCATTGCCACGGACCTGTTTCTTGCTCTTCTTTGAGGGCTGGTTGAGGCTGGGTGGGTGGGGTGCTGCAGGGCTGGTGTGGAGAAGGGGTCCCATGGAGGATGCCCTCTGCTGCCCGCTCAGCTCTGTGGTATTGATTCCAAGTTGAGGAGGATGGAGTAAGAACTTCTTCACCTGGGACTTGTTGGATAATGCAGCTCCTGTCACTGGAGGGGTGCTGGCACTGGCACTGGTCACACTGCTACTGGTGGTAGATGACACACCTGAAGGACCTATGACTTGTAGTTGCTGGGCTGCTACAGCTGCTGCAGCAGCAGTCTGACTGGTGACTGGTTGACTGGCCACTGCCTGCCCCATCCCCAGAGCAGACAAGTGGCTATACTGCAAAGGCATAGAGCCTGTGCCAACTTGGAAAGGTGCAAACTGCAGGTGAGGTGTGGATACAAGCGTGTTGGGTACAAACTGCAGTCCCGCGGCAGGGGCTGGCCCAAGCCCCGTGGAGAGTTGCAGTGGGGTGCTAATGGAAGTGAGAGGGGCCACCTCTGCCCCAGGCTCACCATCTCGACTGGCTCCACTGTTTTCCTTGCTCAAGGCAGCACTGCTAACTGCTTCTTCGCTTGGTAAGACACCCGGACAGTCACACTCAGAGGGAACACTTCTTTTCTTATCCATCTTCCCTCTTGGTGCAGCAGCTTCTGTCTTGCCCTTGCCCTGGCAGCTGTGCTCATGAGTGGTCTCTACAAGTAGCGCTGGAGGGAGGGGGGGTGGGGGAGGAGGAAGGATTTGTGAAGCTCCACTGGTGGGGTGCAAAACACCTGGAGGAGGAGGTGGTGGGAGGGAGGTCACACTTCCTCCAGGGACAAGCAAGGGTTGAGAGGTGAGCCCAGTCACTGGACAGCTGTAGGAGCCATCCACACCATGGGTTAATTGGACAGGTTGAACCTGAATCTGTGGCATTCCTGAGCTACGCTGCACCACCATCATAGGCTGAGGCTGGGAAGAAGGCTGCTGTTGCTTCTGTTGTTGCTGTAATTGCAGTTTCTTCTTGTCTACCTTCTTTGAGGGTATCATCTTAGGTCTTTCTGAGACAGGAACATTTACTGTGGCTGGACCAGAGGATGAAATACTATGTGTGGGAAGAGAGGGAGGGGAGGTTGGGGTGTGGTAAGCAGATGAAGCAGAATAAGCAGCAGCAGTCTCCTGAGGACAGGTACCCCCTGGAAACATGGAGGGTACTTGAGCTCCTTCAGCTGGAAGAGAGACTGGCAGGTGGGAGGCAGAGGCTGCTGCACCCCCATATAGAGACACCACAGGGGGCAAATCTGACATGACTACCCCTGGGGGCAGGCTGGTCCACCCAGCAGCACCAGGAGGAAAGCCAGTCTGTGTCTCCACCGTGTGGGTGGCAATGGGCACATGACTGTGTAGAGAGGCAGGGGGGTACACCAAGGGAGCTGCCAAGGAAGTGCTGCCTGCAATGATGCCAGTACTTGAGGTGGTGCTGGAGGTGCTGCTGCTGGCTAAGGTGCTGATAGAGGCCCCACTGCTGCAAGGGGCACTGCTGGTGCTGCCACTGCTGCGGGAGGCATCATAGGGGCCACTGAAGGGAATCACCTTCCCCTGTAACTCCCTCTCAACTCTCTGCAACTCCTCAAGAATTTGCTGCTTCTGCAAGATCTGCTCCTCACGGTTCTGGTGGGGCTGTTCTGCTTTCTTCACTAGGTTATCCACGTACTGGTCAAGGCGGTCACAGGGCCGCAGAAGTGTTCCTGCTTCCTCGGGAGGGTTGCCAGGAGGTGGAGGGGAGGTGGGGGATGTAGGTGTCAGCAGGGTGTACTCACTTTTACCACTGTTGTTCGCAGATGTAATCTTGGTCTGCAAAGATTAAACATGAAAAATATACATCCAAAAACTTGTTGTGGTCTGCAGTTAATAAAGCTTCTACTTTTGTAATTCTAATAAAATATGACGAACCTCATTTACATTCAATCATGAAATTCAAAGATTATTGAAGCAAAATGAACATGGCAAAGGCTTCTGACTTACAGTTTGAGTTTCACTGGTAACAGTCTTATCAGTCGTGACAGAAGGAGCAGGGTTCGTGAGGCCTGCAGCAAGCGTGGTGGGGAGTGCTGTGCTGGACACAGGCTTGCGGTTATTCTTGGTGCGGTTCACCTTTGTCACTGCGGCCTGAGTTCCGGCAACCACAGCTGAGCCTTCCTCATCTAAATGAGTGAAGAAGAAACAGAACACACATTAGTGTATGTGGCACAGAAAGAGAGCACTACACAGACGAAATTCAACTAGATATGTAAAATAGAAATTACAACTTTTATTGAACTCAATTTCTAAATTATGTTGGATTGCATTTTAGAGAAAACTTTTTTTATTATTTTATTTTTATTTTATTTTTTTTATGTAGGAGGGACACTGGCTAAGGGCAACAAAAATCCAATAAAAAAAAATGCCCACTGAGATGCCAGTCCTATAAAAGGGTTAAAGCAGTAGTCAAAAATTGATGAATAACTGTCTTGAAACCTCCCTCTTGAAGTAATTCAAGTCATAGGAAGGTGGAAATACAGAAGCAGGCAGGGAGTTCCAGAGTTTACCAGAGAAAGGAATGAATGATTGAGAATACTGGTTAACTCTTGTGTTAGAGAGGTGGACAGAATAGGGGTGAGAGAAAGAAGAAAGTCTTGTGCAGCGAGGCTGTGGGAGGAGGGGAGGGATGCAGTTAGCAAGATCAGAAGAGCAGTTACCATGAAAATAGCAGAAGACAGCCAGATATGCAACACTAGTGGTGAGAGAGAGGCTGAAGACAGTCAGTTTGAGGAGAGGAGTTGATGAGATGACGAGCTTTTGATTCTACCCTGTCTAGAAGAGGTGTACCACTATGTATGTTATGTATGTTATGTACCACTGGGTGGTACATAACCTTTTGCTAGTGGGGTAGAAAAGAACACGTATGATTACAGAAGTGTTACAATGAGATATTGCTGAAACAATAGAGAATCTATGATGCCTTCAATATTTAGTGTGGAAGCCTTGCACAGCTTGCAATCTTGGGTATGATCAGAGTAGTGACTCAAAGAGATTAGTGTTGAACTCAACATCCTCCAATACATCATGCAGATGTCTCACAAACTTGTCTTTTGAATACTGATCAGCATCACCTTTAGATCATCTTAGCTTCCTCTCTGTCTTTCAGGATTGCTCCAATGTGCTCAGTGGGGCTTAAGACTGGTGAATTTAAAGGCCATTCAGTTCCATTGAAGCAATCAATCCCACATCAGATTTTGCACAAAAACATGAAGCATTGTCATGGATAAGTGAGTTTTTCCTATTATTTCAGCAATAATTCAAATGAAATGCACTATTCTTTAATACATGTTCTCTTTGTACCTCCCTGTAATTCAATGGTAGGAAGCACAAATTAGAACTTACCCATATCATTAAATAAAGCTTGATTTGCATTGAGCACTAGAGGGGTCTGAGGGTCTGAGCTGGAGACCACAGTTAGACCCATGGGGAGAGGGTGTGGGTCTCCTTCCAGGAAAGAGGCACCAGTGGTCACCTCTCCCGCCCCCCCAGTGGTGCCCCCTGCCACACTGGGGTGGGGTTGAGCAACCACAGGCAACAGGTGAGAGATGGAGTTGGGGAAGTCAATGAGCAGCTGCACCACCTTGGTGTGCCCTCCCCGACTGGCTTCCATCAGCATGGTGGAGTTATCCTGTAGGCACACAAGCATCACACTGTTACTCCCAACACAGCAAGCAGTGGCAACAAGTTAACTAATATACTTATTTCAGCAGCATAAATTTCATGAAATGACAGTTTTCATATATGAACTACTGAGAAATTTCTTCTTTGGCTTTTATACAAGAATGTTGATGTTTTATACAACTTACCTTTAGCTTATGGTGTGGGTCTGCACCATGAACCAGCAGCAGCTCCACCACAGGAAGATGCCCTCCAGCACAAGCCAGGGACAGCGGGGTGTGGTCATTGTTGGTGGTGGTTTTGTTCACATCTGCGCTCTTCACTATGAGGAACTGCACCGTGCACAGGTGGCCCGCCCTGCAGGCCTTCATAAGGGGCGTGCGGCCTCCCTCACTCTCATGCTCCTGAAGAATGAATGCAAGTTAGGCTGGATCATTTTTAACCCATTTGCCCCAGGAGATTCAAAATGCTCCAGGCCCTGTACCCAGGGTATCAGCTATGGCTGCCAACTTTGAAATGAATCATCCAAAGTGTCTATATATATATATATATATATATATATATATATATATATATATATACACACACACACACACACACACACACACACACACATATATATATACATATACATATATATATATATATATATATATATATATATATATATATATATATATATATATATATATATATATATATATATATATATATATATATATATATATATATATATAGACACACACACTCACACATCATGAACAATGTAAAGAGGTATCTGAAGACTCTAGTAATATTGAAACCACATGTTATGATGGCATATAAGTGCACTGGCCATGATCCTGTTGCTGTTGCAAAATCAGCCATCCCAATAAGATCATTGTCTTGCAGCACAAAAAGAAAAATTTCCATGGGAAAATAGTAAGTTCTTAGCAGTGAAATAATTTCTTAAGTTACCACATTCATTTTCTTCACCTCAGAAAGTGTCCTTGGTCGATGGTAAACTAAACTGAAACAGGACGTTTATATTCGTCCCTGGATGGAACCATGTAGCCACTAGGACATACTTATACATCCCTGGATGGTAATGACTGAGGTATTCATTGACATATTTTAGACTCAATCTCAAATTCTCATGCTACAGTTCAATGAATATTTCCTGCTATACTTAAGTGACAATTAAGAGACAATTTTCTAAGAGAAATGGAATATTAATGAACTATTCTTGAAATGTTTCTAAGATGTACAATGATCAAACCTAAATATAATTTTTCCACTAAATTACTTTTAAACAATAAGGTGGCAGTAGACTCTCACCAGATTAGCCCCAGCCTGAAGCAGGAGGTCTGCTACATCAGTGTGGCCATTCTCACAGGCATAGGTCAGAGCAGTATCTCCAGTGGAGGTCTGGGCATTGACATTTGCCCCAGCATCAATAAGATACCTGTAACACATAAACAAAGGTCAGCTTAGTGTATGAACAAAGAGAAATTGTAAAAGAAACACGGATTTACTTGGACAGCATTCAAGGCCTTAGAAATACATACAAGAAATATTTTTTTATTACATAAACAATAATAAGACTAAATAGTGTCACTTTAAAGCCAAATTATACTTTGCAAAAATGGGTAAAGCAAAGTAACTGACATAACCATGTTTTTTATACTAGGCTTGCAAATGTTAAGCTGAAACAAATATAAAGATCAATCACTCCCTGAAATATACTAAAAACAGTGAAATGCCTTAAGGTTTAGGTTTCTTTTCCTGTAAACATCACCATCCCAATCTTTCAAATTGCAGTTGCACAAAGATGAGTAGAGGAAGCAGAAGGTGGCCACTTACTCCACAAGATCCCTGTGCCCCTCCTGAGCAGCCTCCATGAGGGGTGTGGAGGCACCCAGCTCCAGGTCAGCACCAGCCTTGATGAGGAGGTCAGCCACATCCCTGAAGCCACCGCAGCAGGCCAGCGTGAGGGCTGTCTCCTGAGTTTCCTCCGTCTGGGCATTGATGTCAGCACCTGAGGAAGGAAGGGAAGGGTGCATCTGTTGCAATCTAAACCTATGCTGGTTATATCCATGTGAAGAAAAAGAACAAGAATAAATGGTTGTAGTATGATGAATATTTTGAATCAAAAAGTAGAGCCAGAAAAGATCACTGATATGAGATGAGGTTTGGAGGGACTGACTGCCTAAAGGACTTTGCAATTAAGTTAAACAAAACTGTGCATCTTGGTAAACTACCATGTAAACAAAGAACCTATCTTTCAAAATTACCATGATGAATATGAAAAGGAAAGGTTAAAGTCAACAGTCATATGCTCACCTCTGGCAAGCAATAGGGTGACCATCTCCTCATGGCCCTCCCTGGCTGCCTCCATGAGAGGGGTGTAGCCTTCATCATTGACCTCCTCAATGTTAGCCCCACGCTCCAGGAGCAGCAGGGCCAAGTCTGTGTGGCCACCACAGGCAGCTAGGGTAAGTGGGGACTCAAAGCTATCTGCAGGCATGTTCACCTGTAATACAGAAGTCAATGAGATTAGTTACCTGAGAGGGATTTAATAACATATGGTAAAACAATGAGATTAGTTACCTGAGAGGAACTTACCAACATATGGTAAAACATCTATTGTAAACAAAATCATCTGTTTTCCACAAATGAAAACAATTCCAAATGATTAAATTTTTGCGATATGCTTCCAATAACACATCAATGACAACTTAGAACCATGACATTGACAGTACAACAATTGAAAGGATGATAAGAATACATTAATGGGGAAAAAAGAATATACCCAGAACTGACATCTTTCATATGCATAATAGTGTTAGAACCTTACCTGCGCCCCAGAATCTAGTAAGAGACGGGCCACCTCCACATGGCCGTCCATGCTGGCTTCCATGAGGGCTGTATGCATTTCATCTGTCTTATGCTCTTGGTCGGCCCCGGCATCCAGCAGGAACTTGACCATCTCTAGATGGCCCTTGTAACATGCCAGTGTCAGGGCCGACTCCTTGAACTCGTTGCTGTGGGTGTTGATGCCAGCACCTTTCTCAAGTAGGATCTGGGGAGTAAGATAGAAAGGTCTAAAACTCAGGATAAGTAATGTACAAAGAGCAAAGACAAAGGAAAGGAGACATGGTGAAGAAAAGCAGATGTGGATGTAAAATGAGAGGAAACAAAACAGAGGTGTTGGGTGAATGGAGACAGACACACTGAAGAATGGAAGAAAAATGGATATGAGAGGAAACAAGATAAAGGAGATGCATTTTGAGTAGAAACATGACAGAGAAAAACAAAGGATTCTTTTAATTCATTCTTTTAATTCTAGTATATGGAATTATACAACTATTTAATTAACAACAGTTTCTTGTCAACTTATTCTTAAAATAGGAGTAAATAAACAAAATTACTATAAACACATACTTTAGCCACTTCAACATGGCCAGCTGAAGCAGCCTCCATCAAAGGTGTGTGGCCATTCTCATTGTGGTCTTCCACATTGGCCCCATGATGTAGCAGGACCTGTGGGCATTATTGGAGACATTACTACAATTTATATGATCATCTTAATGCATATTCCAAGTTGGCAGAGCAGCTGGAAAAAAATTAATGACAATGCAACAATGTTATTATTCCTTCTGAGTTCACAAGTTTTATTATAGTCTGCTGCTATGTTATGTTACAATGAGAGATATCTAATTAAGAAGTGACTGGCAGGTGCTTATTTACCTGAAGCTGACAACATAGGGACTCACCTTGACAACATCGGTGTGTCCACCTGCACAGGCATACATAAGAGGGGTATTGCCTGAGGAGGACTGGGCATTGACATCTGCATTATGGGCAATCAAGAGCTTCACTATCTCTACATGGCCAGCAGAGGCTCCCTCCATTAGTGGGGTGCAGTCTCCCTTGATACCCCGGTCCTCCACGTTGGCACGCATGGCGAGGAGAACCTGTCAGACAGAGGGAATTACACATTACCTTCAAATAGGCATAACAATTCTCTCACCAATATCACAGAAAATGTACCTATTTGCACACTTGACACATTATAAGATCTGTAATACAATATCAGAGTGAATCTAACACATAAGTCAGTGAGGTGTAAATGATGTTTGGGATATTATAATCAACAGAAATATTCAAAGTACATTTCCATGCAAGTTTTGCAAGCAGTAGGTAGTACTTACTTGGGCCAATTCGTAATATCCAGCAGAGCAGGCCAGAGAGAGGAGGCTCTCCCCCTCCTCAGTGGTCTCGTGGACAGACCTGCCCTCGTCCAGCAGCCTGCGGACGGTGGGCACGTCCCCGTCTGTGCAGGCCTCCACCAGGGTGCGCTGTCCGTCCCCAGGGGTGCTACTGCTGCTACTGCTGCTGCTACTGCTGCTGCTGCTGCTGCTGCTGCTGCTTCCCCCCACGGTGGCTGCTGCTGCGGCTGCTGCTCCCCCAACTGTCTCTGAGCGCATGCGCGTGAGTGCGGCAGCAGCCTCGTCCAGGGCACACGACACACTGGAGGTGAGGCGACGCAACACCTCCGGGTCTGAGGATGAGGAAACTACATACAGTGTTCTGTATTAGTAATGTAAAGTGGATCATTGGCATACACTATATCCTACATTTATGATTCTTAATATAACTTGGTGCTGCACTGAACTGTTATAAAAAAAATTGCTATTCATGATCATCAATTGCCAAAATTGAAGTCAGGACCAATAATATATTTCAATATAACTTCTGCTGAATACAAGAAATATATTTCATGATGATGAAAGAACAGATACAAAATTACTCTAGACATTCAAGTTATATATCCTGGAAGGCAAGACATAATTATCCTACAACACTATAGGGTTTTCTAAGTATACTTAAAATAAAATGATGATACATATACTTTTAATGAACAACATCACATTTAACTTAAAGTTCTTTACTGACATGAAGAAAAATCTGTCCCACTCTCATTGTGGCCCATTCATAACACCTTCCTCCCCTCACATGCCACTCAGTCTGAGTAGAGTCTTTATCATGCTTCTGATAAGTCTTGTGACCAACTGATAGCATAGATCTCCCTTGATATAACTACAAATGCCAAACATCAAGTTAGTCATGATAAATTTTCAAAAACTAATGAAACTTAGAATCAATTTATCAAAATGGCAACACAGTAAAATTTCCCTATGACAAACAGGAATGCAAACCCCAATTTACTGTTAAGCCTTCACAATAAGAACAACAGCAAATATGAGTAGAATGAATTCATGTAGCAAGCACTTTCTGCAAACTAAGAACACTAAGCTAGAGACACCAGTATGGTTTCAATGGAGCAGAGGCTAGACACTAAACTGTGGCTAGACTTCTGGATGAGACAAAATCTAGAAACACTTGGAATCATTACTTCCATAACACTGAATGAAACAAGAGTTATAAGTGGCCACTTCAATCCCAGCATAACATCTACATGACCTTTTAGTTAAGAAAAAATAGTAATGCAGTGAAAACCATCATTCATCTTTGGCAGCATTCTGTCCACTGTATCAAATTAATCCACAATGACTGGAAGAGACATTGCTCAACATACAGAGAACAGGACAACCATGAAGTTGAGAACATCCCATTTTTCTTATCTGCCTGTGCTTCCAGACTCAGACTCTGCCTGTGGATAACTGGACTGAACCAACAAAACACCTGCAGCTAGAGGCAACTGCAATGGCCCTACATACAACAGACTGCTATTACTTTGTGGGACAACAAACACATGTGATACTGACCGGCAGCTTCCAGAAGGGCCACTAGTCGAGAATGTGTGTCTGGATCAAAGTGTGGCTGGGTGTGATGTGTGGCAGCTCCAAGCTCAGGAGTGGCTGCTGTGGCATGGGCTGCTGCGGACAACAGGAACTTGTTGCGGACACTGCCACCAGCTCCACCCACCTCCTCCTCCTCCCCCTCCCCCTCACCCAGGGTATACAGCTCCACCTGGCAGTGGGGAGAGAGAGGGAGCTGGTGACAGCACATGGGAGGAATTAAACAATATTGGTGTAGCATCGGCCTGCTACTACAAGTCAGGTGTTAATCAATATTAGATTGTAGGAAAGTAAAATAAGACACATAAAACCAACGAGTCATAAGGAAGTGCTGTACTGGGACAACTTTACACTGCCAGAAGAACCCAAGACATAAGCAGAAATGATGTGAGGTCAAGAAGGTATCAACCTAATGCCTACCAACACATTCTCTGCAGCCAATGCTACAGATACCAACAGTGCAACGATTAATAATGCAAAAAATATACAGAAATTTCCTTTAACATGAGATGCTTATGTTAGAAAAATCCAGAAAATCAGGTGAGTACTAAAAGTTAATGAAATAGGCATTATGTTTAGAGAGGTCAGTTAATGGGAAATAATACCAAAGAGACATCTTTACATTATGTGGTCAAAGGATAGTTTGCCTACAGAAATTACATTACCATGAATCATGTGCCAATAATGACAACCACCACCATCACCACCATTTGCAAGCACAAACTTTTTTTTTATCAACTACAAAATACACCTATCAAAGGTAAAAAAAAAAAAAGAACTTTGAACAAAAATTGTCAAGAAAGAAATGCTAGGAACAGATTTTCAACAAGTCACACAATACAAGAATAAATACAACTGTAAAGCTGTTCAGATAATCAGAGTGGAAACCTGCATACACCATACATGCACAACTTTGTAACTGTTTCCAAGAGCCAACAATCCTGACAACCATGGATTCATTTCCACATATCTGAGAAGAGGAAAACTCACATTCCCACCTTTGGGTCCACCCTTGGGAAGATCCCACATGATGGGAGAAATTACGACAAGCAGATCACAAACAATCATTCTATACACATCACATAACCACTGCAATACTCAAATGTCAACATCATACTACAACTACAATAATGATGTAGATTCATGAATAATAACACTAGTATCTAACTGTTCCTTTCCTGGCCAGTTCTCTACTTGGTGCATGAGAAAGTTTGACAGTAATGTGTTAGCATTATTTAAATACTGCATGCAAACTTACAACCTTGACTCCTTGATCTGTTTTAGTGAAGGGAGAACAGGAATGCAAATATCTATTCCTATTGCCATAAATCAATAAAATGTTTCATACACTGTCAGGATCTATCAAGATACATCATCTGAGTAAATGTCAATAATTGTAGTCTGTAATATTAGCCACATGTATGAAGATGTGGGTAGACCAGTGATGTGAATGCTGGCCATGTGAATACAGATATCATGAGAATGAAATGAATGAACCATATCAAATATTGTCTGGTGTGGAAGTTTGTGCCAATTATAAGATGGCTGATAAACACATGAGTGCCCCTTGCTATACAAACACTGTACAGAATCTGATACTACGTGACCAATGTTGAATTGTAAAAACAATGTACTGTGGAACCTTGGTTCTAGAACTTAATTAATTCCTGAATGCCATTTGAAATCCAAGATGTTTGAAAAACAAAACTTTTCACCACAGGAATCAATGTAAAATGGATTAATCAGTTCTCGGATATCAGTCATTATTCTAGTGGCTTATGACAGATGCTCCCACAGCCAAGATGGCTGCTTCACAACATCTCCAGCTTACAAATTATTTATCCAGAAAGAATGCATTGAATGAACTTTGTGACACAGACCTCATCAGAAGATACTGTTTAGACCATGCAGGTATTCTCATTGTCACCAATCTAACGAGGGAAGCCTTACAGGACACAGAAAGGAGCAACCAACTTACTGCCAAAATGAAGGCGATCATAACACTTAGACATCTTGCTGCTAGGAAAAAGCTACTGGAAAAATGCAGTTGTGCAGTAGTGATGGCGTTGGTGGTCATCGAGAGAGCCACAGGTGGCTCAGGCTTACTCCCGAGTGCCAAAAACTGTTTGTTTACATCGGGTTTTCAATGGGATAGCATTTACCTTACTCCAAAGACTGAATTGCTGTCTTACACTCTGGGTCTCTCCTTCAAATATATATATATATAAAAAAAAGTCATTTACCTTACTTCAAAGATTGAATTACTGTCTTACACTCTGGACCTCTCCTTCAAATATAAAAAAAAGTAAGTAAATATTTATAAAAACTATAAATTATATATAAACGGCAACCTTTGCTTTGTCTTTTAATACCTGAAATCAAGTAACTTTGTTCTAGAACCAAATTATAGTGCTGCAACCAAAGAAATAATGGTCAAAATTTTGTTTGAAAAAGGGGTGCATTCAGTAACTGAGATTCCACTGTACCTTTCAAAATAATGTTCATATCTTATTTGTGTGTGTGTGTGTGTGTGTGTGTGTGTGTGTGTGTGTGTGTGTGTGTGTGTGTGTGTGTGTGTGTGTGTGTGTGTGTGTGTGTGTGTGCGTGCACGTGTGTGCACTATTTTCTTTACCTTTCATACCTTTTTAATTTTCAAAACTGTCTCAACTCTAAATTGCTATGGCTGGTCAAGCTTAACAAAATGGTGTGGTGTAGGTTTGGAGTGTAATAGTGAGATATAACAAACAACAAAAGATGCGATCAAGTAGCTAAAATGTTTCAGTGCTTGTAGTTTTATTTTTGGTCATTCAAAAGGTTTTAGTGTTCACTACATCAAGTAACAAGTATCATATTAATATTTCAAATTAGAGATCTGACAAATGCTAATATAATACACATAGGCTAGACAATATAGACAGCATGCAGCAAAGAACCTGTTGTGTAAGATGACGTGCTGAATGAAGAAATGCTTTTACCATGTCAGCATTTCCCTCTCAAAATTCTCCACCTGTGTACAATGAAAACAATAGGAATATCCTCCTACACTTGTACTTTTCCTCTCCTGAGCAATATGAGAGGAGTCACCTCACACATACCTGGATATTCCATTCTCATGATGGTGTTGACAATGTAGTAAATTACATTTATCTACTACTTTCTTACAAGACTCAATCAGTTTCAAATGCTTTGTTTTTGACACAAAATTATCACACTTTTCTTTTAAGCATGTGTAGATCATCACCATACACTAGCTACCCTCTTTTGCAAAGTATTTCACTAATCTTCTAAATTCCTATATCTGAAAAACTGTCTGCACATCCTTATCTTCTCTTCTCAGTTAAGTGTGTGTGTGTGTGTAGGATGGTTGGGTCTCCAGAGGTAAAACCTTTCCACACTCCAAAAAGACAATTATTTCTTGGTATTTTCAGTTGCCAGGTTCACTTTATCTCACATAATAAATAACAATCACATTGTCCATCCTAAAATTTCTATAAATCAAGATTCAAGAAGGTTCCATGTGATTGGCAGTCATGATGGTAATACCAAGTTCAAAACAGGTGAATATACACAATTGTTATCCTTCAATGTTCTGCCATCATGCAGCTACTGTATTAAGTCAGAAATTTCCTGGAGTGTTCTTACCCTCACAAACCTGAATTATTATTATTATTATTATTATTATTTATTTATCTATTTTTTGTCACAGTCATTTGCTAAGAACTTTTCTATTCTATTCTCCATGTTTGCCTCCCTCCTTCATCCCTTCCCTGCTTCCTCTCTACTCTTGTGAAGAAGGCAAACAGGCTGCATGGTTACTGGGATGTTATCATATTATGAAGTTTGGCATTATTTAACAATATATTATGTAAACAGCAGCAGAAAGCCCACCTAACTTTTTTTTTATAAACACTCAAACAAGTTATGTAAGTACAGAGACATAACCAAACAATGCCCACAAGTGATTCCAACAAAAGGTCAGAAGGTGACTTGCTTCATGCGTTATTTTGACTCAAAGCTTATTTTGGCTCCTGCTATGAGAGGGGAGGACTGTGTGTCATGGGAGAGTCATGCATACATCCATGAAGTGGCTTTCTTTTCTCTAATTGCAGTACAAAGACCTGACAGCTTGTTGGCTTAAAACTGGTGCACACAACAGAACTCACAGGTGAAAGTAGCACCAAGGATTTGCTGACATGCCGTAAGTGTTGTGAGCATTCAAATATCATACTGTATTGAAATATATGTGAAATTTGAGAGAAGAGTTAAAATAATTTTTTGTATAACCAGTTGAATCCAAAGTGACTGGTAGGTGAGTAAGGAGATATGGATGCCTTGATAATGAATTGATAATGAAGTACCACATATACATCCTGCACTTGCCAGACCAGTTGTGATAAGCTGCTGGGTAACATGAATAAAAAAAAAAAAAAAAAAAAAAAAAAAATACCAAACATTACCCACCAGAATCCTAAGAAACCACTAACTTCACATGATCTATACAGGGCAGTGTGTGAGTAGTCCCTTGTTATCCTGTGTGGGGAGCAAAAGGCCCCTCTTTCCAATAAGTGAATGTTAGTATGTGAGGTATGGCTCTTATCTGCAGTATCAGCTCGCTACCTAAAGGATAATTGTGTACATTACCTTGCCTTAATCACACAAACATGTAACCCTGACAAATATATATATGTATAGCCTGATTAGTTTGAGTAGTGTATACTTGTTTTCAGGAGCACAAGGTAGTAGATGCCGGCCTACAGCACTGTCTCCACTGAGTAGGTGTGGGGCAGTGAGTCACTCGTAGTGCCACCTGAGGGGATGATGGGGGAGCTCCAGTTTTTGTTGAGTGGGGAGAGGACAAGATGTCATCACCCTGTCTGAGGAGGAGCTACCATGATGGTGTTTCCTGACCCCTGCTGATTGTAAGGGGTGTTGGGGGCTAAGGAGATGCCTCCATGATAGCCCTTTTGTGTCAGAGGGAATCCCCACTGACTGATGGATTACTATGGTTTCTCCTCAAGCTTAAAATATCATCTGTTGCTAGTTTAAAGTATAATTTTCAGAGATACCATTGACAGGAAAAAGTAGTGATGAATATTTCATACATATTTTAATGCCTGGAGCTATACTTTTGTTCAGTAAGATCATCTGTGGTGACTCATATTGCAGTGATCAATTCAATTACTTTAGTACATTTTGATGCCTTTAGTATATCTTTTAGTAAAATAATTTGTTACTAAAGATGAGACAACTGTTTTAATATGATGACAGATGGACATTGATTATTAAAGGAACTGCTTGTTCCTACTGACTTCCTACACCTTCCTTTATGGTCTTATTAAGGCAGCAGGTGTCATGCCATCATTAGCTGTGTAGGGGTTAACTGTTGCCATGAGAATGCATGCTGCCACCACCAGGGGGACTCTTCCACTACTAAGGTCACACACAAAATCAATCCTCACACATTGAACCTTATGCAAGCTGCCTCCCAAACAAACACCACAACCAATCCACTTGGGGATGGATCACAAAAGTCAATATCCCTCCACCTCTTTGTTATTGACCTACATTGATTGTTTGGCCATCAGACACACATACACACACTCACACATACAGACAACCACCTGCAGCTTTTCCTACCTTGCTCCTTTCCTCAACACAGGCTTATTAATGTGGAAAACTATAAACACAAACCTAACCTACACTACCCACACACATGCACACACACTACATCACCTTCACTGCTGGAGTAGGATAGTGTGTAGGTGTGTCTTTAATTAATTTCACAGCAGGAACACAAGGAAAAAGCAAGCAAATATATAAATTAAAGGAAAAGCATTTAAATAATCAGAATAAAAATCTAAAAATATTGATAAAGTCCTGCAGGAAACACTTATGACTCATACAGCAAACCATGAACAAGTGAGACTTCATGAATATCAATAGAACAAAAATACGAGTCAGAAAATTAAATACTAACCCATCATACAAAAGAAAGAATAGATAAAAGTACATCTGGTGGAGTCTATGCTAACACAATGCACCTTTAGTTCATTTTCCAAGCTTTAAAACACAGAAACAACCCCTGTGTCCCTGCAGCCTCCTTGCCCCGGCCCTCCACCAGCATCCAAGAGGTGCTGGGGGAGGAAGATTGGGGGGTGTTACAAAACCAAGAGGAAGAGGTGGTAGGCAAACATGGAGGACAGGACAAGAGGTGCTCATGACACACAGACAAGGATTAGGGATAAAAGACACGATATTAAGGGTGTTATCGCGACTACAGGACCGTGTGGGGCGCCAATGAGGTGTGTAGGATAGGATGCAAGGGAACGGGTGGGTAGAATGGGTTGATAAGATCGTAATGAGGGGTAATGAAAAATGGCAAGGTGGCAAAGAACATGGGAATTGCTGTGGGAGGTGGTGATGTGATCTACGTGTTATTGAATTTGGAAGGGTGTTACTTATTGACTGTAAATCCCTAACACAGCACACGGCCACCACCACACCCTACACACCCCCATGTCTGTACGTCTGTCTGTCAGCACCCTATTCCTCATATTCTCACTAATAATATCAAGCTTCTGCTGCTGATAAACTCCCCTTACCTCCTCCATTTGTCCACCAGTGTCGATAAACGTGCCGCTGAAACACCACTCCACACGCCTTCCCTCCACACCCAAAACCACGTCTCCACACTACGCCATTACCTCCTCCACCTTCTCTCCTCCTTCTTCCTTCCACTCACACCTCTCATACTCCCCACTCCTCACCATGCACCCCCAACACCAAACACGCATAAAGGCACCACAACTCGAGCATTTCAACTCACCACGAGAGAAGAAATATCACGAACAAAATCATAGGTCTTTTTTAAAAATATATACTTTTTTTTTATATATACTCCTCCCCCCCACGTGTCCCAGTGTTCACCTACCTCCGATCCCTCACCGTCTTCGCTATCAGACTCGCCGGATACCGTGAAGAATTTGTCCTGGAGGTCCGCATACGCCTGGCATTTATTATCCGGATGATTACTTTGTGAAGGCGAAGGAGAGTCAACCTTCTTCTCGCCCTCTAGTAACAACCTCTCTTTGCCGCTGTTCCCGAGACTCCCACGCACCACATTCTGCATCTTTCACAGCTAAATGGTTCTCCAGGCGCCAGAGAGCATGGTAGAGCGTTCATATCACCTGAGAAACGCTCAAAACGGAGATTATTGAGAGGGACACTAAGGGCCGACACCCGCCATTACCGAATTCGGGGCCCCGGATGAGACTGTTCCTACAACGCCGCCACCCCGTCACGTGAACATACCTTATATCTCACCACTAAATTATTCCTGAGACCTATTTGCGATTTTGAATATTTGTTTAAACGATTATACATGTTTCTAGGTTGGTTTGGGTTTGTTAAAGTGTTGGGAATATTTATTTCAATCATGTTTTCGATTTTCTGAAGAGTGTGCAAGGACGAGTTCGATCTCTCCCCGCCAGCCCAGCATTGGTATTTGTCCCCATTTTCTCTGAGCGAGTCAACCTTATTTTTCAGCGTATTATGATGTAAATGGCTAATTGATGCCACGACAAAAGTACAATTAGTATACTAGAATAGTTTAGGTTTATAAATATATCGTCGTCATGTCCGCACATCTTATTATTGATATTTTTACGACCGTTTTATTTTCTAATATAAAAAAGTTTATGCCAATGGATATAATATTATTTTTATACGTAATAGACCATGAACAGTTTAATTAAATACAGTACATCATAAATAAACGTATGCATCAATCATTTGAGGCCATTTTGACAACATTAAAGACACTTAAGTAACTTTTGCTATTTGTCAACTTCCCTGCAAACGACAGTCAGTTTGGAACAATGTTATTTTACCTTCAAATGAAGACTGGTCAAGATGCACCCAAGACATCGTTACCACCACTTTCCTTTTCTATATGTGAGACTTGTGTTAAGTCGGCAGTATTTTTAGAATAAGAAAAAAAAAAAAAAGTAAAGCTACCATATCATTGTTATTATTATATTCGTGGGAACTCAAGGTTTTCTCATTATACCTTACCGTTGTGTATCACTATTGCTATTATTGTTATTATTATCATTATACATTATTCACAGATCATAGATAACAAAAAGCTGAAAGGAGAAATACTAATCATACTTATTATTAAATGAGAGAGAGAGAGAGAGAGAGAGAGAGAGAGAGAGAGAGAGAGAGAGAGAGAGAGAGAGAGAGAGAGAGACCTACTAGCCTACTCGTAAATAACGTGATTTATATTTCCATTCATATATGCCTTTCATATATATATATTTTTTTCAGTGTGTGAAGTCACCGAGTGGGAAACAAGTGGAGGCGTGGCGCAATATGGTATTTCTTTTCTTGTTTCAGTGTGTGTGTGTGTGTGTGTGTGTGTGTGTGTTGCACCATAATTTCATGTTTTACTTTTACTGCTTTCTACACTAAATAAAAATCTAATAACATATTCATCTCCAAATGGTTCTTTTCCTTTCGTGAAATGAGAAAAATACGACCCGCCATATTTGGGAAACACCGCACACAACCAAAACAGCAATGGCAACAATCAAAACCTCATTAAAGTTGAAGAATATATCAGTATTTAACCAGTAAAATAGTGGGGACGCAGGAATTACTTATGCAGTGTGAGCCTGGGACGTGTCTAGCCATAGAAAAGAGCAGCAGGGGCTAAGTCAAGTTTGCCTGGGGCTTCACGTTAAGTTCCGGTCGTGATGCGCAGTCTGTCTATTGTCTTCCTATAAAAATCGCTATACAAAGGTAGAAATACTTGTGGGTGGGATTAGAATACTCAGGATGGTGCGCAGATCTAACGACGCCACCAGTATGAGTGATACGCAAATATAATTGGGTATGCTGAGAATAGTTATGTTTCCCTTCAAATGTAGCATGTCGGGGCGGGGAGACACGTTCTCTATGGTGCTCTCAGCTGCTCCTGCTCCTCCCATTCCTTCTATTCCTTCTATGACTGTTTCGATCTCAATGCTTTTCGAGCATGTATTAATTTCTTTCTTATATATATATTTTTTCAAATATGATTCGTAAATGTACCAATATGTCTTCCTTATCTTCTAATGATAAAGCTGATCTTTCTTTTTCTCGTCTTTTTTTCGATTTCAGTGGTTTTTCAAAATGCCTATTAAGTTCTTTCTCGTATATATTTTCTACTACTCTTTTACATTAATTGATATGCTCCTCTTTGCACTATATTAATTAAATTACCAAAACATAAATATTGACAACTGAAATGGTTTAGCTTATCTAGGACGCTCCATTTCTCTTTCTGGAACAACGATTTTTAAAATTTCACATTGCAAATCATTCAGTAAAATACGTTATCACATGGGAGCCATAAAGCAGAGCATGGGGAACACATATGGCGTTATTAGCACCGAGGAATGGTGCCTGGCGGCCATTATGTTCACCGTGTTGCAAAGTTCGATAAGGAATGAATTAATACGTTCTTATATTTCTCTCTCACCCACTTCTATTAGAATTTTGAAATAAAAAAAATAAGAACAAAGGAAATGTTAATGTTTTATTTGTGTATATAAAGGGAGTTAGTAGTTATATGTGTTGTTTTGATGTGCGGGAAGTAGGGAGGGGGAGGGAGGAAGGGAGAGGAAGGGAGGAATCGGTTACTCTCCCTCTCCCTCTATCCCTTCTCTCCCTCCCACCCACCCAAGGATTTTCTCACTAACCAAGCAACCCTTCCCACTCTCCCTCCCTCTCCCCCACACTTGCCCAACCCCTCTCATCCCTTCTCATGCTTCCCATCTGACCATCTACTGCTCCGCCCTCCCCTTCCTTCTCCCCGTCCCCAGTCTGACCACCTCTCTCTCTCTCTCTCTCTCTCTCTCTCTCTCTCTCTCTCTCTCTGGCCGTAAACTTCCAGACACAAGGCTTCCTCCGTCGCTAACTCCAGCCCTCGCCTGCCCTGGGGCCGTAGGAGGGGAAGGGACGGCTTCTCTCTCTCTCTCTCTCTCTCTCTCTCTCTCTCTCTCTCTCTCTCTCTCTCTCTCTCTCTCTCTCTCTCTCTCTCTCTCAGGTGCCGCCAGACGCACTGTCGTTCACTGAATGTCGACTCATTTGGTCCACTCATATCACTTAAGTGGCTAAGTTGAGGCCAGCAGATCTTGCCCGTCTTTCCCTGAGTTGCATGGGCGGTGGGAGGGTAGAGGCGCACTCCCGCGCGCGCGCGCGCTCACACACACACACACACACACACACACACACACACACACACACACACACACACACACACACACACACACGTACTCACATACACTTCGTAAGCTAATGTTTTCATCCATTCATTCATTCATTATTATCTTAGTAGTACAAGTGTTGTTGTTGTTGTTGTTGTTGCTGGTGCTGCTGGTGCTGCTGCTGCTGCTGTTGTTGTTGTTGTTGTTGTTGTTGTTGTTGCTGCTGCTGCCATCAGTATAATTACTAAAATTATCGTAATTATTGAAATGATACAGCGAAGAGCAACAACTACAACAACAACAACAAGAACAAGAACAACAACAACAGCAGCAGCAGCAGCAGCAGCACCAGCACCAGCAGCTACAGTAGCAGCAGCAACTACAGCAGCAGTATGTGTATATGTGTATGAGAGAGAGAGAGAGAGAGAGAGAGAGAGAGAGAGAGAGAGAGAGAGAGAGAGAGAGAGAGAGAGAGAGAGAGAGTGATACAGTAGTAGTAGTAGTAGTAGTAGCAGTAGTGAGGAGAGGTGAGGTGCGGGGGTGGCATCGGGCTGACACATCAGGCTAGGATGGGTGACGTGAGATCAAGGCGGAGGGAAAATGGAGTTGGGGATGAAGGCAGAGGCTGAGGTAGAGCGATTAGGGAACGATGATGCTGATGAGTTGCAAAAGTTTTTAATTTTTTATATTACATACAGGCCAGACAGAGAATATTCCATATATGTAGAGCAATAATATATATATATATATATATATATATATATATATATATATATATATATATATATATATATATATATATATATATATATATATATATATATATATAAACCCTTAAATGGATGATTGGTAGGTTAAAACACTATATGAAAAAGAAAAAAAATATCATTATATATATATATATATATATATATATATATATATATATATATATATATATATATATATATATATATATATATATATATATATATATATAAGAAATGAAGATCGGAGGAGAGGATTTAATGCATCAATATTAAAGATTCATAGTTTTTTTTTTTTTTTTTAGATGCGAGTACATAAAGCAAAGAATAAAGAATCACTGAGTGCATTTCCGGGAGAGTTAGCTTTGGAGACGAAATGAGTAAAATCCTAAACGACTATTTTCAAACAGTTTTCACTCAGGAAAACATGAAGGCAATCCCGGAAAACGAGCTGATTTTCAGAGATGATGATGATAAGCTGACATATTTTCATAACCAAGGAGATTGTGGAACATGGGATAGATAAGCTGAGAAGTTTAAATCACCAGACCCAGACGAAATATATCCCAGAGCACTGGAAGAATGCAATAATGCTACTAGTGAACCGCTAGTTAATGTCTTCAGGAAGTAATTACATTCAGGAAAGGTACCGATAATGTGGAGGCAAGCAAACATAATGCCTATCTTAAAATTAAAGATAAGTTTTATGACCGATATTTTTTTTTTAATATACATTAATGATCTAAATAATGGGGGTAGCAGTGATGTTAGTAACATTTCGGATGACATGAATATAGGCAAATTAATTATGTCGGATTCGGACCCGGTCGTCCCGCAGACAGACATACACTGGATAACGAGTTGGCAGATCAAAGGCAAATGCAACTGAATACTAACAAATGTATAGTACTTAGAGCAGCCAGAGAGATCCACACGATAGGTATGCACACAATGAAGAACGAGGCAAATCAAATATTAGGATTCATATCTAGCAGCATTAAAAGTAGAAGTCCTCAAGTAATATTAAAGTTATATTTGACACTCGTTGGACCTCACCTAGGCAAAGCCCCATGGTCCCCATATTGCTGGAATGATGTATGGCTGTTAGAACCAGTGCGAAGGAAAATGACTAAAGAGATACAGAGAGTGAAAAAAAATATTCTTTACGAAAGGAAATTGAAGCTTTTAAAGGCGTAGGTTAAGAAGGGGCCTGACGGAGGTCATAGGGCAGTGTTGTTCAACCTTTTCCAAGCCCACGCATCCTTCCGGGAACTTTTGAGAAATTCATATGTCCTGGCGCCTCGGACAATTAACTAGAAAAAAAAAACCTGAATGTTTCACATTTTTCTCTAGTTTTAAGACTGAAAATATATAAATAAAAGTATTATATCCCTATTTTAAACACTGAAGATAGCCATTTGGTCTTAAATAATTGTTATCTAGTGCTAAATGCATAAAAAACAAAGTGCCACATCTGAAACCCATGAGGTGTGTCTGAGTGTAATATACTAATATGAAATACATCTGTAATACTTTAACATAAATTTTAATTAATTTCTTTCATGACACTTGATAAGATATCTCTTCGTACTGAGCACTCCAATACACACTAGCCATGTCATGTGCCCCTCCATGCACTGTACCCCATTATTTCCATTAGTACCCCATTATTTCCAGGTATAATAATAAAGAAAAAAAAAAAACATGCACTCAGGTTTACTATCATAGGTATAGGCAGACAACAAAGGTGGCATTAACAAAATCCTTAGGGTCGGTGATCAGAAGAAGAAGAAGAAGAAGAAGAAGAAGAAGAAGAAAATATACAAGCTTTATAAGGTTAGATAAAGAAAAAAAAAAGGAACAGGAAGGAATTGGTTCTCAGTTAGAGTGGCAGGTGAATGGAATGGACTCAGTAATCAGCTTATTAGTGCCAAGTCATCAGGGAGTTTTAAAAGAAGGTTACAGGAGGTTAAAGGATAATACTTTACATATTTATGCATGGGGGAAGACGAATAAAAAACATAGGGCTAAGTATGTTTCATGGAGGGACTGCCAAGTGCAGGCCTGATGGCTTCTTGCAGCTTTTCTTATTTTCCTGTGTTCTTCTTCTTCTTCTTCTTCTTCTTCTTATTATTATTATTACTATTGCTATTATTATTATTATTATTATTATTAATAGTAGTAGTAGTGGAAGAGGAGGAGAGTAGTTATAGTGGTGGTAGTGGTGGTGGTGGTGGTGGTGGTAGTGGCGGTGTCGGTGGTCTTATATTACAAGAGTTACCCATAAAACCTTAGAAAATTAAGAGAAAACGAAGACAGAACGTGAGGAGAATACGAGTACTTTTATTTTCGCCTCTCTCTCTCTCTCTCTCTCTCTCTCTCTCTCTCTCTCTCTCTCTCTCTCTCTCTCTCTCTCTCTGAGGCAAGTGACACCGTGATGTGAAAATATTCCCTGCAATACGATTAGTTATAATTAGGATCTTAACACAGCTTATAATAATGATCACTGACCGAATGCCTTTGTTAATTTGTTATATCTGGTGCCTGCCATCAACACAAGTATCATCATCGTCAGCAAAATCATCATTAAAATTTACATTTACTATTTTGCAACTCTTACATCGTTTTCTTTAAAAAGTAAGAGGCAGTAGGCACCTGCCGAAACGATAATAGCTCCCAGTGAAGTCTAAAGCACTGGATCAGGGGGTGCTGTGAACTTATCATTAGACCCAGCGGTGACCTCAATGAACGTTTCTCTTTGTGTCCCACAATACAAGGGGGCAGTCACAGCCTGCCCTCTAAAGACAACTCTCTTCCTCCACACAAAACTACAAGCACCTAATTACACACACACCCTTTACTCAAAATTCAAAATCATGGCGACTCCTGCACCAGCCTCGGAGTCCCCATCTGGGGAGGGGACCACAAATGTCCCCAGGTCGGACTGCTCTTCAGGTATCGACCCTAAGTGTCTTGACACCCCCTCTCAACTTTTTCTTCGTTAATTTCTGCAACATTCGCGGTCTTAGATCTAATTTTCAGTCTGTAGAACAACACCTCTCCTCTTCTAAACCTCAACTTCTTTTCCTCACTGAAACTCAGGTGTCTGAGGCAACTGACAGTAGCCCCTTTTCTGTTCCCTCCTACTTTCTCTATCCTCATTTTTAATCCAAAGCTGGATGTTGCGTTTATGAGCGCAAAGACTTAACCTGCTCTCGTGCCCACGCTCTTGAATCTTCTGAGTTTTCCACCATCTGGCTACGACTACAGAGTCACTCTCAAGCTAAATTTATCTGTGCTGTATACCTCTCACCTAACTCCTCTGACTATAAGAAATTCTTTGACTACTTAACTTTCACAGTGGAGCACATTCTGACCCTCTTCCCTTTTGCAGAGATCTCCATTTTTGGAGACTTCAATGTTCACCACCAGCTTTGACTTTCCTCTCCCTTCACTGAACATCCTGGTGAACTAGCCTTCAACTCTGGTATCCTCCATGACATAGAGCAATTGGTGCAACACCTTACTCGTATTCCTGACCGTCTTGGAGACACACCCAACATTCTTGACCTTTTCCTAACCTCTAATTCTGCTTATGCTGTCACCCTCTCTTCTCCGTTGGGCTCCTCCAATCATAATCTCATATCTGTATCTTGTCCTATCGCTCCGATCCCTCCTCAGGATCCCCCTAAGCAGAGGTGCCTCTGGCGTTTTGCCTCTGCTAGTTGGGGGGACCTGAGGAGGAATTTTGCTGATTTTCTTGGAATGACTACTGCTTCCGTGTCAGAGACCCGTCTCTGTATGCAGAACGCATAACAGAGGTGATAGTGTCTGGCATGGAGGCGTGCATTCCTCACTCTTTTTCTCGACCTAAACCTTCCAAACCTTGTTTAACACAGCCTGTTTTCGTGCTATACATGATAGAGAGGTGGCCCACAAAAGGTACTTGAGCCTTCCATTACCAGAATCTCATGCACTTTATATTTCTATCTGGAACCATGCCAAGTCTGTTCTCTAACTAGCCAAAAACTCCTTCATTAACAGAAAGTGTCAAAATCTTTCAAGATCTAACTCCTCCCGTGACTTCTGGCATCTAGCCAAAAATATCTCCAATAACTTTGCTTCTTCTTCTTTCCCTCCTTTATTTCAACCAGATGGCACCACTGCTATCACATCTATCTCTAAAAGATGAACTCTTCGCTCAGACCTTTGCTAAAAACTCTATCTAGGACGATTCAGGGCTTGTTCCTTCCTCTCCTCCAACCCCTGACTACTTCATGCTACCTATTAAAATTCTTTGCAATAATGTTTTCCATGCCCTCGCTGGCCTAAACCCTCAGAAGGCTTATGGACCTGATGGGGTCTCTCCTATTGTTCTCCTAAACTGTGCCTCCGTGATTACACCTTGCCTAGTCAAACTCTTTCAACTTTGTCTGTCAACATCTACCTTTCCTTCTTGCTGGAAGTTTGCCTACATTCAGCCTGCTCTTAAAAAGGGGTGACCGTTCTAATCCCTAAAAATACCGTCTTATTGCTTTAATTTCCTGCCTATCTAAAGTTTTTGAATCTATCCTCAACAGGAAGATTCTCAAACATCTATGACTTAACAACCTTCTATCTGATTGCCAGTATGGGTTCTGTCAATGTCACTGAACTGGTGATCTTCTGGCTTTCCTTACTGAGTCTTGGTCATCCTCTTAGAGGTTTTGGTGAAACTTTTGCTGTTGCCTTAGACATATCAAAAGCTTTTGATAGAGTCTAGCACAAACCTTTGATTTCCAAACTACCCTCCTACAGATTCTGCCCTTCTCTCTGTAACTTCATCTCGAGTTTTCTTTTTGACCGTTCTACTGCTACTGTGGTGGACGGTCACAGTTCTCCTAAATCTGTTAACAGTGGTGTTCCTCAGGATTCTGTCCTGTCACCCACTCTCTTCCTATTATTCATCAATGATCTTCTAAACCAAACTTCTATTCCTATCCACTCCTACACTGATGATACCACCCTGCACTTTTCTACGACTTTTCACAGACGTCCAACCCTTCAGGAAGTAAACAGTTCACGAAGGGAAGCCATAGAACGCCTGATTTCTGATCTCTCAAAAATTTCTGATTGGGGCAGAGCAAACTTAGTATTGTTCAGTGTTTCAAAAACTCAATTCCTCCATCTATTAACTCGACACAACCTTCCAGACAACTATCCCCTCTTCTCCAATGACACTCAACTGGCCCCCTGTTCTACACTGAACATCCTCGGTCTGTCCTTTTCTTATAATCTAAACTGGAAATTTCACATCTCATCTCAAGCTAAAGCAGCTTCTATGAACGTTAAACCTTCTGAGACGTCTCCACCAGTTTTTCTCACCTCCCAGCTGCTAACTCTGTACAAGGGCCTTATCCGTCCATGTATGGAGTATGCTTCACATGTCTGGGGCGGGGGGAGGGGTTCCACTCATACCGCTCTTTTAGACAGGGTGGAATTAAAAGCTTTTCGTCTCATCAACTCCTCTCCTCTAACTGACTGTCTTCAGCCTCTCTCTCATCGCCGGAATGTTGCATCTCTAGCTGTCTTCTACCGCTATTTTCATGCTAACTGCTCTTCTGATCTTGCCAATTACATGCCTCCTCTCCTCCCGTGGCCTCGCTGCACAAGACTTCCTTCTTTCTTTCACCCCTATTCTGTCCACCTCTCTAATGCAAGAGTTAACCAGTATTCTCAGTCATTCATCCCCTTCTCTGGTAAACTGTGGAACTCCCTTCCTGCTTCTGTATTTCCACCTTCCTATGACTTGAACTCCTTCAAGAGGGAGGTTTCAAGACACTTATCCTTCAATTTTTGACCACCACTTCCGACTCTGGTCGGGACCGGCATCTCAGTGGGCTTTTTTTTTTTTTATTAGATTTTTGTTGCCCTTGGCCGATGTTCCTCACATATATATATATATATATATATATATATATATATATATATATATATATATATATATATATATATATATATATATATATATATATATATATATATATATATATATATATATATATATATATATATATATATATATATATATATATATATATATATATATATATATATATATATATATATATAATGTGCATTTGGTATATATACTCACAATAAATAGGGTAAAATTGATTAAAGTAAAATAAAATACAATAAATCAAAGAAAAATACGAGTGAAAAAGTAAGAAATAGAAAATGAAAATGGAAATGAAAATGTATGTCAGTGTTTCTGGAAGTTAAGAAAAAATAACAAGAATTTTTTTTAACTCGTTATTATAAAAGAGGAGAAAGAGGAGGAGGAGGATGAGGAAGAGAGGAGAAAAAAAAAGTAGCAGACTTCTTGGCCCTTGTGAGGGTGTCTGCGATAAATTACACTATCATAATTATAAATTCAGGCGAGATGCGTAGAATGGTAAAAGTGAATGTTCCTCCCCTCCTTATCCACTGTTCTCTCCATCCACCAGTGGCAAAAAATAAAAATAAAGAAAAACAAATACAAATAAATGAATAAATAGAAAAAAGTCATTAATAAATAATAAAAAAATATACAAGTAAAACAATATAAAAATAAGTAAATGAATAAATAAGTAACATATAAATAAATATCATAGATTAATAAGTAAAAGTAAATAAGCGAAAATAAATAAATAAACAAATAAATGAATAAATATTAGAAAAGTATAAAGAAATAAATAGATGAATAAACAACAACGAAAAATAAACAAATAAAATAAAATGAACCAAAACAAAACAAAATGAAAAAAAAGCGAAAAAAAACGACATGGAGAGAGAGAGAGAGAGAGAGAGAGAGAGAGAGAGAGAGAGAGAGAGAGAGAGAGAGAGAGAGAGAGAGAGAGAGAAAATAGCATATAAATTTCTACAAGGATGAGAAAGAACCATAACTACTGCAACTATGTACTATCCGAGTAAACAACCGGCATCAAATCATTAACAACCTCCGATAACACAGCAAGCATTTCACCATAACATAGGAGAGGACGTTAACTGAATTTTACTACGATAACGCTTGGTATTTTAGTTGTGGATTGAGGAGGCGGAGGAGGAGGAGGAGGAGGAGGAGGAGGAGGAGGAGGAGGAGGATAAGTCCGTAATATAGCTGTGATCACGTTCATCAAAGAGCAATAATCGCCTAATAATGACCAAACACTTACGCGCCATTGTGTGTGTGTGTGTGTGTGTGTGTGTGTGTGTGTGTGTGTGTGTGTGTGTGTGTGTGTGTGTGTGTGTGTGTGTGTGTGTGTGTGTGTGTGTGTGTGTTTCGTAATCATATTTTCTTCAAAGTTCATGGCAGCCGACCACGTTAATGATGATGATGATGGTGATGGTATTACTATTACTACTACTGTTATTGCTACTACTACTACTACTACTACTACTACCACCACCAACGCCATCATCACCACCACCACCACCACCACCACCGACACCATCACCATCACACTCAACAACACACGAACTCGCAACCAACCTAACTAACTTGCATGCATCCTTCCCTCCTCACTCTCAGTCATTCCTCTCCCTTCCCGCTCCGTATTTTATCACCCATCTAAGCTCTTTCCTAAGTTAGTGCGAGACTCGTATATACATCTATGCTGCAGCTCTCTCGCTCTCTCTAGGACCGCCACTGTCGCCTCGCAATCAATGTTAGTAACTCTCCTCGTCCCCCTTGAGGCTAGGTGAGGCGCGAGTCTGACGAAGGAGGAGGGGATGGAAGAGGAGGACACGGGGACACACAGAAAGGCGGGGAAACACACAGCACAGGACGACAGAGGGATAGAAGATTCGAGTGGAGGGAAAATATGGGAAAAGGAGACAATCGTGTGAAGAGAAACAAGATAATGAGAGAAGAAGGGCACGGGAAGAACATGATAAGAAGAGAAGACAGAAAGAGAAAGAAGAAGAGAAAATAAGGAAAAAAAAATAATAATAACGGAGGTGAACCTGATATGAAAAGAGGTAAGGAGATGGTGTATGGAAAAAAAAGAAGACAGAAGGACAAGCAAGAAAGAAGGGAAATAACAGAGAGGATGAAAGGGAGGGACATATAATAAGAACGAAGGAGAAAATTATATATATATATATATATATATATATATATATATATATATATATATATATATATATATATATATATAGAGAGAGAGAGAGAGAGAGAGAGAGAGAGAGAGAGAGAGAGAGAGAGAGAGAGAGAGAGAGAGAGAGAGAGAGAGAGAGAGAGAGAGAGAGAGATAAACAAATAAATTATATATATATATATATATATATATATATATATATATATATATATATATATATATATATATATATATATATATATATATATATATATATATATATATATATATATATATATATATATATATATATATATATATATATATATAAAGAGCGTGAGTGAGACAGGATACAAGCACGGCAAAACAGGAAAACATAAAACAGACAGATCAGGAGAAGAAAGACATAAAGAAAGGACACGGAGAGAGAAAATTATGAAAAAAAAAGAAGATAAGATAAGAGGGAGGGATGACAGGAAAACGAAGATAGAAAGTGGACGAGAAGAGAAAATACGAGAACAGAATAGGAAAGAGGATACAGGGATAAAATAAATAAACAAGTAAATAAAACTAGAAAGACGGACATAAGAATGAAAAAAAAGGAAAATAGAGCTGGAAAGAATGATATAAGTAGGAAGAAAAGTATATAGATAGAGGGCATCAATGAAAAACAACGATGAAAAGAATCATGTAAGTAGAAAGAAGAGAGAGAGAGAGAGAAAAAAAAAAGATATAGTGATAGAAGATGAAAGAGAACATTTTAGAACAGTATAGCAAAGCAACTAAGAGAGGAAACAGGGAAACAGCGGGAAAGGACGACACAAGTAGGACAGAGAGACAGAATAATGGACAGGCAGGCGGACAGCAGGACAGGACAGGAAAGGCCGGGCGACGCCTCATCCAGTGCATTGTGTGTCTAGTCTCGCGGCTCCGCCCCCCCTTGGGAGTACACGACACACGCACGCACACACAACAGGAACCCCCAAGGTCACTATACCCAGCAAGCGGCGTGCCTCAGGGCTTGCACTACACCGTCACGCGAAAAGGCTACGCTCCACTCCTCGCTCGCTCCACGCTCGTTCCACGCTCACCCAGGATTCTCGCTGCATATTTTCTTACCTTGTCATTTTCATTTTTCCGGTGAGTTGGCGCGAGTGAGAGCTCTCGGTGACACGCGGCCAGCGGGGCGAATGTTTACTGTCATCTCGAGTCTCGCGCTTCTTGCTGGCTGGACGTGGTGTTTGTGTGTGTGTGTGTGTGTGTGTGTGTGTGTGTGTGTGTGTGTGTGTGTGTGTGTGTGTGTGTGTGTGTGTGTGTGTGTGTGTGTGTGTGTGTGTGTGTGTGTGTGTGTGTGTGTGTGTGTGTGTGTGTGTGTGTGTGTGTGTGTGTGTGTGTGTGTGTGTGTGTGTGTGTGTGTGTGTGTGTATTTCTATGTGTAAGGCAAAACTGTCAATTAAGTCGTAGTGATACGATTAGCACCTAAAAAAAAAAAAAAAAAAAAAAAAAAAAAAACTTGTGCGATCGGGGAGGTATGTTAGTTAATTAATTCAGCGTCACACGCGCCTTAAACATCGCAGAATGTTGTCACGAACACACATGCATGGACACACGTTGCCTGGACATCTCCAAAACAAAACAGAGTTTTTGTTTTGTTCTTTAGTCTCTTCCCCTGCTTATTTTATTTATTTATTATTTTTTTTTTTCGGTAGTGGCAAAAATGTCTAATTTCTCACATTTTGTGTGGCCATGGCCGGCCCATCTCCTGCACCCGAAAATAACCACGAAAAAAAATCACAAGATTGATGGAAGTCTCAGAGTTGTTAAGAGCACCAATTTCACACATGCTGCTGCTTGTTTTGGCTTCCGGTGGACTGCTAGCGAACTAAACTACAGTCTACATCTATAAATACTAAATCGTTGTTTACAGTGGAGAGGAAGGGATGCACGCAGTTAGGATATTGATAATATTAAGACTAATAATCTGAAACGCTATGGGTTTTCATGAGGATTATTTTCAAAGGCCGTATTGTGACCAGTGATGTCCTCATGAATGTTTTCCCTAGTGACGGTGCTAAACTCTCGGTAGAATCATCAAAACACCATAAGAACCTTAAGTAACTTCCACTACAGCCTGTTTAATGTAAGAAATATGACGACTACATGCTTACAGATCTCGTAAAAAAGAAAGAAAAGAGAGAGAGAGAGAGAGAGAGAGAGAGAGAGAGAGAGAGAGAGAGAGAGAGAGAGAGAGAGAGAGAGAGAGAGAGAGAGAGAGAGAGAGAGTACGCAATATTTACGACGTCATTTCTACAAAGACGTAACTGGTCTGTCGTAATATCGTAGCCTCGCCCTGCCTATCCACGACTCACAGGACAATATTCTCAAACGTTCTGGAAGTCTTACTTGTGTTACTTATATTTTTAACAAACTGTAGGCTAGTATATAAGAAGCTATTTGGAGATTCTTTCAATGATGTTTTCCTGATTCAAGTGATAGTTCAACAAGGATTCTGAAGCATGGATGAGAGAAACGTCAACGAGAACCAGACTATAAGGTCGATTCATGCATATCAGTGGGGTATCAGTGACGTGTCGGTTAAGTGCTAGTGAAATCCGTGACTCTTCAGTGACGTCTATTCACACACATCCGTAGCGACTCCGTGTAGCGTGATTTCCAAGACGGCAAAGTTTTCAGACCAGGAACTGACAATGATTGCTATAATTCTTGATGAAGAGGAAGAGGCTGAGCATAAGCTGAAGAAAAGGAAAGTGGGTACATGAGGCGTGGAAGAAATGGGAAAGTGAAGGAGAGTTTGCTGCTCTGTACAAAGAGTTCATTGATGATGGAACAAATTTTTTCCTAATACGTTGTTTGAGACTGTTATCCATATACTTTGGCTGTGACAAATCATGCAGAACAGGATGATTCCGAACCAATTCAATAAGTAATTCATCATGCATTCTTGTGGACAAACTCACAGCACTCGTCCGGCGTCCGTGAAACACTGAAAAATATCGGTGGCGACGATATTCAACTTCACGGAACGGAGACAGAACTGACACGGAGTCAAAACACGGCACTGCGCCGGACATGTGTGAATGCATCAGCCGAATTCAAAGTAACGATATATATATATTTTTTTTCACTGACACTGACGGACTGAGCGGACGCGGCACTGATACGTCACTGATGTGTGTGAATG
>NC_087158.1:13528299-13538299 GCF_035594125.1 Scylla paramamosain
ATATATATATATATATATATATATATATATATATATATATATATATATATATATATATATATATATATATATATATATTATGAAGAGGATTGGTCCTAAGACTGATCCTTGAGGAACGCCACGATTTACATTGATCCAATTGGAAGAATTACCATTAATTACTACTCGCTGTTTGTGGTGTGTCAACCAGTCCTCTATCCACGCAGCAAGGTCACCTGATATGCCGTGAGCTTTAACTTCATGTATGAGGAGCTTATGAGGAACTTTATCAAATGCCTTTTGGAAATCAAAATATACTATATCTACTGGCCTGGTATTATCATACATATTATACACGTGAGGAGGAGGAGGAGGAGGAGGAGGAGGAGGAGGAGGAGGAGGAGGAGGAGGAGGAGGAGGAGGAGGAGGAGGAGGAGGAGGAGGAGGAGGAGGAGGAGGAGGAGGAGGAGTTGGAGGTTATAGTGATTGGAGGAGGAAGAGAAATGGATGATTCTGGTGTTGACTGGGAGGAAGAGAAGGGAGAAACGAAGGGAAGAGAAAGAGGAGAAGGAAGGAGGAAATAGTGAGAGAGGTGGAGGAAGAATGGGAGGTGATAACGGAGGTCTAAGAGAAGAATAGAAGGAAGATGGAGAAGGAGGAAGAGGAGGAGGAAGAGGAGGAGGAGGAGGAGGAGGAGGAGGAGGAGGAGGAGGAGGAGGAGGAGGAGGAGGAGGAAAGCAAAACTCATAATCCACACAGACATAAATTCCTCTCCTCTATTTTTCTCCTTGTATTTATTTTCTTTATTTTCTCTTTTTTATTTATTCATTCATTCATTCATTTTATATATTATGACCTGGTGCGTGTAGAAAACGATCTCTCTCTCTCTCTCTCTCTCTCTCTCTCTGCGTTTATCTCATCCATTCCTCCTTTTTTTGTTTTTTCTTTTCTCTATTTCCTTCTTTCATTCCGTTTATTCTTCATATTTCTCGTCCTCGTCCTCCTCTCTTCCTTTTTACTCGCTATTTGTTCTGGTTACCTTTTTATACTCTTTCTCCTCCTCTTCCTCTTCTTCTTCCTCCTCCTCTCATATCATCTCCACTCCCTCTTGTTAAATGTTTTCTTCTACTTCTTCTCCTCCTTTATATCTTCTTCCCTCTGATCTATTTCTTTATTCTTCCTTGTCGCCCCCTTTTCCTCCTCCTCCTCCTTCTTTTCTTTTAATTTTTTTTTTCTTTCATGTCTTCTTATATTATCTTTAGCTTAAGATTTACCATGAGAAGGGAAGTGTGTGCTTTTTAAAAGCATTGGACTACGTTCTCTCTCTCTCTCTCTCTCTCTCTCTCTCTCTCTCTCTCTCTCTCTCTCTCTCTCACACGCACATATCTCATGCATGATATAGAAAGCCTTGTTATTACGCAGCATGTGTGTGTGTGTGTGTGTGTGTGTGTGTGTGTGTGTGTGTGTGTGTGTGTGTGTGTGTGTGTGTGTGCGCGCGCGCGTGCGTGTGTGTGTGTGTGTGTGTGTGTGTGTGTGTGTGTGTGTGTGTGTGTGTGTGTGTGTGTGTGTGTGGAGGTCAGCAATTACGTCTGTCTGGATTGCCTTGGTTACCGCGGTGGTGTCCTCTCCCTCTTAACGAGATGGAGACCGGTCATGCAGTGCTCTCTCTCTCTCTCTCTCTCTCTCTCTCTCTCTCTCTCTCTCTCTCTCTCTCTCTCTCTCTGTCTGAACTCTGATCTGAGCGTGCTTCTTCGCTAGTGTGTGTGTGTGTGTGTGTGTGTGTGTGTGTGTGTGTGTGTTTATGTCTGTTTTCAGCCTGGTTGAGTATAAAGGGGTCTTTTATTTATTGCAATGATCAGCTTTAGATCATCGATCTGGATCTCAATCTGATCTGGATTCGCTCGGCATGAAAAGAACAAAATAATATCAACACAAGCATGTCGCTGCCCAGCTGTCACAAGCGGCAGACTGTTGATGCTCGTCACTGTGTTCTAAGGAAGTGTCAACGAAAACTACAGCCTACATTTCCTGAGAAAGTTGGGCTGAGAAGGCCACCAACGAGTCCCAGGCACATGCCTACCCAGGCAGCACGAGACTGGGTTCCGTGACTGGCCATGTACGTTGTGTAATAAAGTTTCACTCAAAGCTCTCTTCACACACAGCATGCTGAAAGTACTCGCTGTGGTGAAATACAGAATGGTTAAATGAGAAAATATTCGGACGTAAGGTGAGGTTTGCCTGGTCCGCGTGCTGACACTGTTGTCACCATTACTGAGGCACTTCAAAAGTAAAGATGTATTATTTTAGACTGAACAAGTATTGTATTCCTTTGCCTCATCATGTAGTCGTTGGTAATGGCAGCGTAATTATAATCAGAAGCCATTAAATCAAGGCTTGATGTGGTTTGTTATATATCTCTTGTTTCTGGTATCTGTTACTACTGCTATACACATTCTGAGACTACAGAAGCATTCTGTAACGATTCATTATCATTCAGTTTGTTCCTCAGACATATCAGCCGTTTTCTTGCGGTGCTAATAAAGCCACCGCCAGCAGCTTCAGCAAGTGTCGTCTGCTATAACCCTCCTCCGGATCCACATCGCCCAAATCATGATCCGGATCACTCATATTAGGGAAAATATAGATCAAGATGCAAATAGAACACGGGCCGCGCGACTAGATCAGTGATCTGAAACGGATCACGGTAAAATAGAAAACGCCTTTAGTCTCTCTCTCTCTCTCTCTCTCTGTTTCCATCCCTCTCCTTCTATTCTTCTCCTTTTTTTTTCTTCCTCCTCTTCATATCTTCCTCCGCTTACTTCACTCCCCTTTCTTCTTCCATCTTTTCTTCCAGTTCTCCTCGCTCTCTGTCTCTTCTCCGTTTCTCTCCTCCCCTTTCATTCACCATTCCTTTTTCTTACCTTTCCCCATACCCCTCCACTTAATCGGTGTTCTCTCCTCTTCCTCCTCCTCCTCCATTACCTCCCTCTCCTTCCCTCTATTTCCTGTGCCATTTGTTATTTGACATCCTTCTTTCCCTTCTACCTTCAGTATCCTTCGCTTTTCTCAATTTCTATCCCTTCTGCGTCGTGGTCTATTTCTGTTCCTTCTTCCTACTGTGAAAGGGCGTGGCGCGGGGCAGTTTAGTGTGAGTGGGGAGGGTTGAAAAGAGAGGTTAGTGGGCAGGAGGGACAGGAGAGGAGAGAAAGGGAGAGGATATAACAAACAGGATAACAGTAGGGTAACGTGGAAAAGGAGGAGGAGGAGGAATACAAAGGAAGTCCAAACAGCAACAGACCCTGAGGTCCTTACTAGGCTGTTTGGGTAACTATTCTTCTCTAACTATTAGTGAGAGAGGCAGGATAGCAACAGGAGATGGCTCCTCCTCATCCTCATCCCTCCAGCTGAAGCTGGCTGGAAAGGTGAAACACCATGTCGTATGGAAAAACAACATGGAATTTGAGAGAAAAATAAGAGAGATTAGGTCTACTGCTACTACATACAATCTACATACAATCCTAACATTTGTGTCATCTGATGAGGCACTTCTTTAAAAATTTTACTCGCTGAGGTACATTTAATTAGATGATTATAGTGATGGGTGAGTTGCTCTGCAAGGACTCGATTCCTTTTACCATTACTGTGACGGGGCCAGCAGTAAATCGCCGAGGAACAAGCCATCACTAAGGTCCCTTTAATCTTTAGACTTTGTTACATAACAATTGTTTCCCTTCCTTAGCAAAATATTCCCCCCATGAGATGACAGATAGTACGGAGTGAACGGGTTCGTTATTCAGACATGAACAATGACAACCGGGGATTAGTTTCTAGATACTTGTCAAGACGGCTTTAAATGAATCAACAGTACGACACTGGATGGAAGACAATTCCGGATATTTATGACACGACTGGAGAAGAAATATTTGGTTTCATTTGTTTGAAATCGCTTACCTATTATTTTAAGATCATAATAACATAAGAAATAAGGGAAGCTGCAAGAAGTCATCAAGCCTACACGTGGCAGTCCCTATATGAAATATACCTACCTATTTCCACCTATCAACTCCATCCATAAATATGTCTAACCTTTTCTTAAAGCTCCCTAATGACTCAACACTGACAACTTGATTACTGAGTCCGTTCCATTGATCTATCACTCTATTTGAGAACCAATATCTTCCTATCTCTTTTTTAAACCTAAATTTTTCAAGCTTGAACCCGTTATTTCTTGGTTACTGACCCTAAAAGTTTTGCTTACGTCACCCATTGTTATAACCCTTATACAACTTAAAGACTTCTATCAGGTCCCCTCTTAACCTAAAGCTATTATTTCTTGTAACATTAGACTGGCTGAGTGTTAGGAAGAGTTCAGTCAGGTCTCATATTTGTGAAATCTTAAAAAATTCTGTAAAGCAATATCAGATCTCCTCTTAGTCTCTGTTTTGATAGGGAGAATATATTTAGTTCTTTAAGGTGTTCCTCGTAGGGTTTATTATGAAGCCTTGGTTTCATTTCTGTTACTCTACGTTGTATTTTTTTTCTAATTTCTCAATATCCTTTTCGTAATAGGGCGACCAAAACTGTACGTTGTATTCAAGATGAGGACGTACGAGTGAGTTGTACAAGGTCAAAATTATTTTCTCTGATTTGAAGGTGAAAGATCTTTCTATGAAGAATATTAGTTTATTGGCAGTTTAAACGACTTCATTGCAATGTTTGCTTGGCTTAAGATCTGTTGACACTAACACTCCCTGATCTTTTTCGGCATCCACACTGTTGATGAGCGTGTTATCCATTTAATAATTATCTTGCGGATCACTATTTCCAATATGTAATACGTGGCACTTACGCAGCGAGGTCACCTGATATGCCGTGAGCATTAACTTCATGTAGGAGGCGCTTATGAGGAACTTTATCAAATGCTTTTTGAAAATCAAAATGCACTACATCTACTGGCCTGGAATTATCATACATATTATACACATCGTGGAAAAGTCCAGTAAATTCGTTAAACATGAACGTCTACTTCTAAATCCATGTTGAGTGTCCTTTATGATGGTTACTTACCAGGAAGTTTAATGTTTATCCCTTATTTTTGACTACATAAGCTTTCCCACTACTGACGTGAGGCTTATGGGACGATAAATATGGGGTTGAGACTTATCACCTTTTTTAAAGACAGGTGTAACATTAGCTAATTTCCATTCGTCTGGGCCTTGTTTAATGATTTGTTGAATAATATGGATAGAGGCTTTGCAAGCTCGTTTTTAGACTCCTTCAATATTCGTGGGGAAATTTTATCCTGTCCTGGTGTTTTGTTTATTTTAATTTTGTTAATCGCATGTAAAATTTCTTTTTCCTGGAAAGTACACGTGCTCAAAAATGTGCTGTTATTTAGGGTTTGAATGTGAGGTAGATATTCAGAATTTTTCTTTAATGAATATGGATGTAAAGTAGTTGTTTAGATTCTCAGTCATTTGGATTTCATTGTCAGTGTGTTTGCCATTTTTCAAGACAAGAGGCCCAATTATAGGGGTTAATATTTTTTTTTCTTTCTAATGTAGCTGAAGAATTCCTTTGGGATTTGTTTTATATGAATTAGCAATATGAAATTTAAAGTTTTTCTTATTATCTCTTATAAGATTTTTACAATGACGCTGCAATCGATCATGTTCTGCTTTGTCATCGTTATTTTTGGTCTGTTTGTATTTGTGGTATTTGAGTTTTTTTTTTTTTTTTTGCTGAGGCTTTTTTTTTTTTTTTTTATGTCCGCGTTCCACTATTTGCGTTTATTGTTGACGATTGTTCGCCTATTTTTCATAGGAACAGATGTTTCCAGAGATTTGTTAAGGTTTGAAGTGAATGTCCTCCACATTACGTTAATCTTAGTACTTTCTAAGATTACATTCCAGTCACAGTTGGCCAGAATGTTTCTCAATTTGTTAAAATTTGACCTTGAATAGTCGAGCACCTTTTCTCTTCTTTCATTTACTGTAGATTTATTTATATCCATACTGAACGTAATCACCCTGTGGTCACTGGTGTTGAATACCGGTCCAACTTCTAAATTACTAACGATGTTTTCATTTGTCGTTGATACAAGATCTAATATATCTTCAACTCTTGTTGGATGAATTACAAGTTGGTGTAGACTACTTTCCTTTAGATTACTATACAAGTCGTAACCCGAATGTGAATTTATAGGATCACCCCATTTGTGGACTGATAAGTTAAAGTCTCCCACAATAATTGATTCATTTTGGTTAAAAGCTTCTGCTGTTTGTTCATAAAGTTGGTTATTTATCGTTTGAGTCTGACTTGGCGGGCGGTAAATAAAGGCAATTACAATTTTATATGATTTTAAGTTGAGTTGAAGGTAGGAGGCATTTATGTTATCTATTTTTGCGGTGAATTTTTTTTGATGGGATAGAGACTAAACTTAAGGTAAAGGAGCACCCCGCCTTCTTCTCTGTACTGTCTTCCATAGCTGAACAGGGTGTATCCTGGAAGTGCAAATTCAACTAAGAAATCTCTGCTTAATGTATTAATCCAGGATTCCGTCATTCCAGTTAGTAGTAGTAGTAGTAGTAGTAGTAGTAGTAGTAGTAGTAGTAGTAGTAGTAGTAGGAGGAGGAGGAGGAGGAGGAGGAGGAGGAGGAGGAGGAGGAGGAGGAGGAGGAGGAGGAGGAACACAAATGGGGAACAAACAACAGCAGACCTATAGGACTGTTTGTGGAGACTTCAGTAAGAGAAAAGGATAGCAAAGATGAAGGCTCCTCCCCACCCACCGCTCACTCCATCCAGGGCTGACGAAAAGAAAAAAAAAATCACGCAGTACTGAGATATTGCCACTTCTCAGTGCTCGACAGCCACCAGCACCTCAGCAAAGCAACACTTCACAAGTACAGCTGAGCGGAGAGTACATCAGGTGTGGATGGGAATAAAAAAAACTTTTTGTAACTGTTGTGCTACCGAAGGCATTAAGAGGCAATGATTTCCAAACGCTAACGACCCGATTGAAGAAGTGTTTAGCTTTGTTTCTGCTGTTAATAAAGAAAAACATCTCACAGTCTTAATATCAGGCGGCCTGAAGCCCAGCCAGCATTGCTCACACGTCATGAAAGATGCTACAGAATTATTAGCTTTATCGGACGTACTTTCAGTAGCAGAAAGGTTATATTAAAACTTTATTTATGTCGCTGATTCGAGTCCATTTTGAGGTTGTTTTATCGTCTTGTCATATCTGATCAGTCAATTGTAAAGTAGTCGTCCACATTTACGTTACTGAATAATCTGAATGCATTAAACACTTTAATTTGACTGCTTTGCATCCTTCGTTTTGAAAGACTGAATAAACTTATTACGTTGACTTTTCATAGGGAATATTTCTCAGCCAATATATCATCCTAGTTACTCTACGTTTCTAGCTTACTAATGTATTTCCATCGTGGAGACCAAAATTGTACTCAGTACTCAAAATGGACTCGGATCAACGACTTAAATAAAATTTTAATATAACCTTTCTTTTTACGAAAGTACACCTGATAAAGGTAATAATTCTGTAGCAGCTTTCACGACATGTGAGCAATGCTGGCTGGGCTTCAGGCCGCTTGATATCAGGATTATGAGGTGCTTTTCCTTACTCAAGGCCTATAAGGTTGCCTGCCTTTCAATACACATTGATAATGGTGGTTATCGCTCCCAATGTGATGAAATTTAAATTTCGTCTGCCACTCGGCGGCCTAATGAGCTGGCCGATCTAAGTTTGACAGTAAGGCTTCTTTTGTTCTGTACTTTAGTTAGTTGCAGGAGGAAGAGGGATGGGGAGGAGGAGGAGGAGGAGAAGGAGGGATGAAATATGAAAGTACTAGTGGTGGTGGTGATAGTGATGATGATACTACTGCTACTATTAGTACTACCACTATATCAATAATTAGATTATCCTATGCTTTTATATAGAATTATCATATCGCAAATAAAAATAGTAGTCTGTGATGGAGGAAGTTCTGAACACGATACTGTTATCAGATATTTAGATAAGGTGGAGAGGAAGGGCGTAAGCAACCTTTTGAACCATATTTCGAAACACTTCTATACCGCACGTTCACTACATTCAAAAGGCTGTAATTGAAGTGACACATGCTTTTTGGGGTGTTTTTATGATTCATGTAACAGACAAACAAGATCTTTATATTATGAACTGGAGTAACAGTCTTGAGAATCCGGCTAATCATCTCTGTGGCCTTTGTAAACAGCCGTGGCGAGAGAGCAGACCGTTTCAGAATATGAGCCCTTATCTCGGCTGTCGGCGCCACATGAGAGCGGCTGTGTGAACGTGTCTGTCCTCACGATGCCGAGTCGCGGTTGTCTTGCGTGTACGGCTCGAGATAAAAGCAGTTGCTTACCGCACTTCTCTTTCACTTTATCTCAAATCTGATAACGCCATAGTGTGCAGCAAAACTTTCTCTATCATTCATGTTATCTTAATTTACAGTATCATGATAATTCCATAAAAAAAAAAAGTGGTATAAATGTTTCCAACTTCATCCGTGAATTCACGTCGCATTATCTAGATTATACTTTGTCAATTTCAACTTTATTTTAAATACGAACCATACTACGACTACGACTACGACTACTACTACTATTACTACAACTAACAATAACAATAGTAATAATAATAATAATAATAATAATAATAATAATAATTCTACAACTACAATTACTACTACTACTCGTACTATACTACTGTGAGAAGTCTAAGGAAACACTAGAGTCCTTGGCTTGTGTATTGATACAAAACAGAACATCCTCTTGGTACAGGGTTAGGACAGCAACTGTCGGCCAACTCTTTCGGTCATGCAGTAGAGCGGTGGTGCGATACGCTGTGCCACATCTTGTAACACATCTAACATCTCCCCCTTAGTGAATGGTGCATCCTTGAATCATGAAACTAAAAATAAATGAACGAGAACATGGCACTGAGAAATAAATACAAAAAGAAACAGAAACTTAGTATTTCATTGGGGAAAACAACCTCAGCGGTATTGTTGTATACTGTATGTATGTGTAAATACATGTAAATACATGTATGTAGGTAAAATTGTACATAAATAATAAAGTCCATGGTGCATAACAAAGCAGACTCTGAGGCTACTGAACATAGTGTGCCATCCATGCTGGCCGCCTCCGCTGGCGCACACTTCTCTCCATGTCTGGTGATGAGCTGACTGGCGGTGAGGAGCCTGTGTGGTTGGTGTTGGCGTCGCTGATGACACTCTTGCCGCCACGCCCCACTTGCAAAGAAGTCCGTCACTTCGTTGCTGGCCAAGTTCGTGCCTCCATCTGAGGAAAGATGCTCTGGGGCTTCCCATCTCCTGAAGAACCTCTGTAGGTGTGTGATGATCTTACTGGATGGAACATCCTCAGGGAAGTGAGCTATTTCGAGCCAGCTAGTGAGGTGGTCAGCATGCGCCATGTATGTGTGTCCATCCAGCTGGAATAAGTCTCCCACCACAGCCTATAATGGGTATTCGGGAGGCGGTGTGAATAATGACTCGGGAGGAAGGGAAGGTGAGTGTCTTTCAAAGTCTGTGCAACGCAACCGGTGGTATTGCAGGTCCTTTTCCATGCCTGGCCAGTAGACAGACTGTCTGGCTCGTCTCAGCATCGAGTCTAATCCTTGGTGCCCTGCGTGCATATGTGCAGCCACCTTGTGCTGCAAGGGGTTCTGGTATGACCAAACGCCCATAACCCTGCTCAAAGGTGTACGTGACGATTTCTTCCATCACCGCCAGCCGGTCCCGCACCGTGAAGAATGGACGCATGCAGGGGGCCTCCTGTGCCTTGTGTGTGCGCCAGTCATCTGCTCGCACCTTCGCCAGCAGTCTCTGGTACAAGGGGTCGTCCCTGGCTGCTTCTCTCACGTCGTTTTCATCAAGGGTGATGCAATCGTCGCGGCTCAGAGCGGCGAGCATGGCAGAGCACACTACTACTACTACTTGCAAATCCTCTTCCTGCT
>NC_087158.1:13543299-13545799 GCF_035594125.1 Scylla paramamosain
ATATCTCCAATAACTTTGCTTCTTCTTCTTTCCCTCCTTTATTTTAACCAGATGGCACCATTGCTATCACATCTATTTCTAAAGCTGAACTCTTCGCTCAAACCTATGCTAAAAACTCTACCTTGGACGATTCTGGGCTTGTTCCTCCCTCTCCTCCACCCTCTGACTACTTCATGCCACCTATTAAAATTCTTCGCAATGATGTTTTCCATGCCCTCCCTGGCCTAAACCTTCGGAAGGCTTATGGACCTGATGGGGTCCCTCCTATTGTTCTCCGAAACTGTGCCTCTGTGCACCTTGCCTAGTCAAACTCTTTCTGCTCTGTCTGTCAACATCTACCTTTCGTTCTTGCTGGAAGTTTGCCTACATTCAACCTGTACCTAAAAAGGGTGACCGTTCTAATCCATCAAACTACCGTCCTATTGCTTTAATTTCCTGCCTATCTAAAGTTTTTTAGTCTATCCTCAACAAGAAGATTCTTAAACATCTATCATTTCATAACCTTCTATCTGATCGCCAGTATGGGTTCCGTCAAGGCCGCTCTACTGGTGATCTTCTGGCTTTCCTTACTGAGTCTTGGTTATCCTCTTTTAGAGATTTTGATGAAACCTTTGCTGTTGCCTTGGACATATCAAAAGCTTTTGATAGAGTCTGGCACAATGCTTTGATTTCCAAACTATCCTCCTACGGCTTCTATCCATCTCTCTGTAACTTCATCTCAAGTTTTCTTTCTGACCGTTCTATTGCTGCTGTGGTAGATGGTCACTGTTCTTCTCCTAAATCTATTAACAGTGGTGTTCCTCAGGGTTCTGTCCTGTCACCTACTCTCTTCTTATTATTCATTAATGATCTTCTAAACCAAACTTCTTGTCCTATCCACTCCTATGCTGATGATACCACCCTGCACTTTTCCACGTCTTTTCATAGACGTCCAACCCTTCAGGAGGTAAACATTTCACGCAGGGAAGCCACAGAACGCTTGACTTCTGATCTTTCTAAAATTTCTGATTGGGGCAGAGCAAACTTGGTATTGTTCAATGCCTCAAAAATTCAATTCCTCCATCTATCAACTCGACACAACCTTCCAGACAACTATCCTCTCTTCTTCAATGACACTCAACTGTCCCCCTCTTCTATGCTGAACATCCTCAGTCTGTCCTTTACTTATAATCTGAACTGGAAACTTCACATCTCATCTCTAGCTAAAACAGCTTCTATGAAGTTAGGTGATCTGAGACGTCTCCGCCAGTTTTTCTCACCCCCCCTCCCCCAGCTGCTAACTCTGTACAAGGGCCTTATCCGTCCATGTATGGAGTATGCTTCACATGTCTGGAGGGTTCCACTCATACTGCTCTTCTAGACAGGGTGGAATCAAAAGTTTTTCGTCTCATCAACTCCTCTCCTCTAACTGACTGTCTTCAGCCTCTCTCTCACCGCCACAATGTTGCATCTCTAGCTGTCTTTTACTGCTATTTTCATGCTAACTGTTCTTCTGTTCTTGCTAACTGCATGCCTCCCCTCCTTCCGCGGCCTCGCTGCACAAGACTTTCTTCTTTCTCTCACCCTATTCTGTCCACCTCTCTAATGCAAGAGTTAACCAGTATTCTCAATCATTCATCCCTTTCTCTGGTAAACTCTGGAACTCCCTGCCTGCTTCTGTATTTCCACCTTCCTATGACTTGAACTCCTTCAAGAGGGAGGTTTCAAGACACTTATTCATTAATTTTTTACTACTGCTTTAACCCTTTTATAGGACTGGCATTTCAGTGGGCATTATTTTTTATTGGATTTTTGTTGCCCTTGGCCAGTGTCCTTCCTATATATATATATATATATATATATATATATATATATATATATATATATATATATATATATATATATATATATATATATATATATATATATATATAAAGAATATAAAAAAAAAAACTATAGAAACATGAAACAAAAGTAGATGTTTTTCCTTACAAGGTTGTTTGAAGAGGAGGAGGAGGAGGAGGAGGAGGAGGAGGAGGAGGAGGAGGAGGAGGAGGAGGAGGAGGAGGAGAAGAAGAAGAAGAAGAAGAAGAAGAAGAAGAAGAAGAAGACACGATGATAATAAAGAACGGAAATGAACAAATAAAGAATAGAAAGAGGGGAAGAAATTAACAACAACAACAACAACAACAACAACAACAACATCACAACCACCACCACCACCACCCACAACAACAACAACACCGCCACCGCCACCACCACCATCGCCAACAACAACAACAACAACAACAACAACAACAACAACAACAACAACATCACCACCAACACCACCACCCACAACAACAACACCACCACCACCACCATCGCCGCCAACAACAACAACAACAACAACAACAACAAGACAATTACAACACGGACAATAACAACTTCGCACACACAAACATGCCACGCTGCGCGACACTGGAGAGCAAACAATGAAAACGACACCAATACAAGCGTACACTAAACTAAACTAATAAAG
>NC_087158.1:13548299-13568299 GCF_035594125.1 Scylla paramamosain
GAAAGTCAAAGCCTTTAAATTTACATTCCTTGCAGAAGCGTGGAATAAAAGAGGATATGATATTGTAAAGTCATCTAAATGGTATAACAGGGCGATGTAGACCAGATAGTTAAGGTTAATAATCAGGATAGAATTATGCGTATGTGATTCTTTTTAGATAAATAAAAAAAAAACGCCAAGGAAAATTAAATAAATAAATAAATAAAAGACCGCTCATAATAACGTTTCTGTAAAAAAAAGTTTGATAAAGTTAAGGTAAAAAAAAAAAAAAAAAAACGAAATAGGAACAAACAGGTTCAGTCGAGTGGTAGATGACTGGAACAGACTCAATAATTAGGCTGTTAGTGCCGAGTCATTAAGAAATTTTTAAAACATGAGATAAATTTATGGTATGAGTAGGCTTGTTTTTATACAGGGATTGCTATGTCTAAACGTATTAGCTTGAAGATGAACAACAATAATAATAATAATAATAATAATAATAATAATAATAATAATAATAATAATAAATAATAATAATGATAATAAATAATAATAGTAATGAGGAAAAAATCGGAAAAAAAGAAACGAAAAAAAGAAAAAAAAAAGAAAAAGAAAAGAAAAAAAAAAAACGAAAAGAAAAAAAAAAAAAAAAAAAAAAGAGACACACAATCTAACCTAGCCTAACCTAACCCGCGCATCACGAAGCCACCGCAGCCTAACACTTCCGTTATTTCCTCTGCGTCGCGTCAGGTCATAACAATTAACCCCAGTACCTCTTATTATAGCAAATTTCCCGGTACTGACGCAGGCTGGCTGGCAGGTGTACGTTTTGCAATACCTGATGCATAATTACTCTGGATTACCGCACATTGTCACCTGAGCGTCCTCACCTTTAACACGCGGGGCTCAGGTGCGGGACGGAAACAGTGAGGCATCATTGTGCTCACCTGTGTGACGTTGCCCTTATCTGCATGACGTGGACGCCGCTGCAACTGTGAGAGAAGGAAAGTGTGAATAACTGAATGAATAACTGACTAAACAACTAAACAAATAAGTACATGTGAAATTAGGTAAGTACATAAATGGGGAAATAAACAAATAAATGACCCAAATAAGTACTTATTTAAATATAAATTAGGTAAAAAAAAAAAAAAACTAAAGTGATTATATTCAAAAGAATGAATTACTAAATAAACAACTAAACAAATAAATAGATAAAGTGGATACTGAATTAGTTATGTAAAAGGATATATTAGTAAATAAACTAAATGAACAGGTATATAAAAATAAATAAGATGATTGTTGTTGAAAATGATGAATAGCTAACCACATAACACCCCCACAAAAAAAAATAAATAAATAAAAAATAAATAAATAAATAAATACACAAATAAGTAGAGATGAAACGGGGTATGTAAATATGTAAATAAATCCATAAACAAACCAAATAAATAAACATATAAATAAAAATGAGATAAGTAAATACATTAATAGGTAAATAAGATGATTAGGGTGAAGACAATGAATGAATGAATAACTAAACAAATAAGTCCATATGAAATTAGGTTACTGGTTGGATAAATTAATGAAAAAATGAATCACCACCCCAGTCACTTGTTTCTGTGGCAAAGGCTGCTCAAGATCTAGAATGACAAGTGAACCTAGACAGTGAGTGGCAGTCATGACATCAGTTTACACACTTCCGACTTGTAGAGGAATAATTTTTAGGCTCGTAAAGGCACCCAGTCATTGTCTTGTTCATGTGGTCTGTTTCACTGTCAGATATCAAGACACTGCAAGCAAGAATGGGTTTCAGCTTAATAAAGATATATTTAGAAAAGGGACAGAAAGAGATTAGCTTTCAGAGTGGCGTATGAAAGGGGCAGACTCAGTTATCACGTTGTTATTGGCAAGTCGATAGAAAGCTTTAAAAGATTATACAAATTTATGCATGGTGGGTGTTCAGTGAGTATAGGTAGATATATTTTATACAGTCATATATAGGCCTGACGGTTTCTCGCAGCTTCCCTTATTTTCTTCTGTTCTTATGCAGTCAATGGTGGACGTATCACCGCCTGCTTATGAACACCAGTGAGTGAAGTAAGGCAGTGTGTGCAAATATGACCCGTGAGAAGAATGTAGAGGTGAGACACACACCTGATGAAGCAGAAACACACACCTGATGAAGCAGAGACACACACCTGATGAAGCGCTTTGATTTCATTAACGATTCAGTGACTGCCTTCTTCTTCTATCTTCTGTTTTCTTTCTGTCTGCCTATCTTTTCCTTTCTTCTTTCTCTTCTTCTTCGTCGTCATCGCCTTCTCCTTCTCATACTTTTCTTTTTTCTTTCTTTACTTCTTTCTTCTTCTTCCTTTCCGTCCGACTGTCTTTCTGTTTGTCCCTCTTTCTTTTTTTCTTCCCATCTTTCTTTGTATCTTCAATTTACTTCTTGTATTCTTACTTCTTTTCTTCTTCTTCTTGAGAGAGAGAGAGAGAGAGAGAGAGAGAGAGAGAGAGAGAGAGAGAGAGAGAGAGAGAGAGAGAGAGAGAGAGAGAGAGAGAGAGAGAAAGAAAAAAAGAAAGCAAGAGGAAGCAGTAGCATTTCTCTCTCTCTCTCTCTCTCTCTCTCTCTCTCTCTCTCTCTCTCTCTCTCTCTCTCTCTCTCTCTCTCTCTCCCACGCCACTAACTCCATGCATTTGTCTCATCTCCCCGTCTACACTGCATTGATATTCATGGCCGCCTGCTGAAGGGCTGAAGGCCGGCTGAGGTGACTGGCTGATGGTAGAGGAGATGAAGGACGCGCCTGCCTAGTGCGTGAAGCTGCGAAAGAAAACCGAGGCGGGTTGCTTACTAATGCACCGCCGTCACTCACTTGTCCTCGCCGCACCTCCTCACTTCCTGGTGACATCGCGGAAAGGCAAAGTTACGAGGTGGTGGTAATAATTCAGGGTCTTTTGACGGAAGGTGTAGTATGTGGTGTTGAGGTGTTTCTCGTAGTGTGGTGGTAATAGGAGTGGTTGTATGTAGTATTGGTGGTGGTGGTGGTGGTGGTGTTGGTAGTAGCAGTAGTAGTAGTAGTAGTAGTAGTAGTAGTAGTAGTAGTAGTAGTAGTAGTAGTAGTAGTAGTAGTAGTAGTAGCAGCAGCAGCAAAACAACTATAATAATAACAATAATGGTAAAACAACAATAACAAGAACTCGAGGAAGAATAAAAAAAGAAAGAAGATGGAAAGAACAAGAACAACAACAAAAACAACAACAAGAGAAAAGAACAACAACAACAACAACAACAACAACAACAACAACAGAATAATAATACGAGAAAAAAAAAAAAAAGCACAAAAACCACAGAACGAGAACCAAAGAGCAGCAGATGAGCAACAATACCATCATCACCAACAACAACACCTAGAAAACCGATCCCGCACCACACAAATGTACAGCGCAGCACGACCACAAGCACAGCCAAAGGCACAAGCACGAGCACAAGCAAGGAATAACAGCGAACACCAGGAAAACCCTCTAATTCAGCACGGCCAGCCAACCCTCTCTGGTGTAGCGCCGAAATGGAATTCTTGCCAGGGGGAGAGCGCCTCTTTAAACATCAGCAGAGGAAAACACATTAATAACGAAGGCACACTGCTGCCATCTGGGGGAAATATTAGAAGGAGTCCCACGGAAAGGGAAACTCTTACAAATATCTTACGTGGGACTATTTTATTATTATTATTGTTATTTTGTTTGAGTTCTGTTGAGATGGGTTGGATTAATGTAAATACGAGAGAAAGTATCGCTAAATTAGTGTAGTTAGAGGGTACTGAAGATTAGAAAGGCATATGTTCTGGTTTAGTTGGATTAATGTAAGGAAGACGAGAGAAAATATCCTAAAATAGATAGTAAAGGGAGAGAAAATTAGATATAGATCATTAATACAGCAAAAAAAGAAGAAAAAGAGAACTAAAAAAATATGGGAAAAATAATAAAAAGAAAAAAGTAAAAAGAGAATTTAAGAAGATACCACAACATTAAAGAAATAAAAAGGATCACAAAAGTATAGAAAATTAAAAGACAAAGACAAAGAAGCACAAAAGATCCCGAAATAAATAAAAAAAAGAGTATATGAAAGAAAATACCGAAGAGGAGAGAAAATGAAAGCCAAAAAGGGTGAGAAATTAAAGAAAACCACAAATAAAAAAATACAGAAAACCATAACATTGTGAGGAAAATGTCACAAAAAATTGGGAAAAAGAAAGGAAACTACAAAAAAAGCAGAGAAAATACAAAGAAAATAACACACGAAAGTAAAGAAAATGGAAGAAAATAGCCTAAAGCAGAAAAAATGAACGAAAAAAAATCACATACAAAATAAAAAAAAAAGAAATAATAATCACAGGGATCATTACAAAAAAAAAAAAAACCCCTTTAGAAATCAAGAAAATGAGAGAAAAATTGAGAAAATAAAAAAAAGGCACGAAAAAAAAAAAAAAATCACAGAACTTCAGAAAACGAAGAAAAAATCTAAGGACATGAGAACCCAATAATTTTGAAAGTCTCTTTACAGGAGAAAAAAAAAAAAAAAAAAAAAAAAAAAAACATACAAAGCAATATTGAACCTAAGCACTGGATTGATCGCTTTCCGGACTAAGGAAATACTCAACCGAACCAAAGCGGACCCAAGGGAGAGGAGACACGGAAACAAGGGATGAAAAAAATTGTGTTGAGTGCCAAGAATATACAAGCAACAAGGCAACAGTGACAGGCAGACCTCGCACCACCTCGCAGAAAAAGAAGACACTGATGGAAGCGAAAACAACAACAACAGCAGCAATAACAACAACATCAGCAGCAGGAACAAGAGAAACAAAGAAGAAGGAAAAGAAAAAAAAGGACAATAGTAGTAGTAGTAGTAGTAGTAGTGGTAGTAGTAGTAGTAGTAGTAGTAGTAGTAGTAGTAGTAGTAGTAGTAGTAGTAATAATAATAATAATAATAATAATAATAATAATAATAATAAAAATAGTAGTATTAGTAGTATTCATATTATTATTAGTAGTAGAAGTAGCACTACAACAACAACAACAACAACAACAACAACAGCAAACAACAACAACAACAACAACAAGTAGAAGAAGAACAACAACAACAACAATAACACAGCAATAATAACAACACAACAACACAACAACAACAACAACAACAACAAACATATCCTGAAGGCTATACAGAACAAAATAAATATGGAAAGGATGAAAAAAAACAAAAAACCAGCCACTTATGGGAATATGGAGGAAGAAAATAGAAAAAAAAGACTGGAAGAAATAGGAGAAAAAGAAAAAAGTTGAGGATGAAGAAAGAAATGAAACAAGGTGGGAAAAAGTAAAGAAATCTGAAAAAAAATGAGCTGAAAGGTAAGGGAGGGGTAGGAAAAGAGGGGAAGGAAGAGGAAAGGAAAAGAAAAAGAAGAGAAAGATGAACGGTATGGAAAGGGAAGAAGAGGGAAGATAAAAAGAAGAAAATAAACCATGGAGTAAAGGAAAAAAAAAGTAATAGTTTCAGTATTAAACCTGAACAACCATAGTACTCCGCTGAAATAAAGGTAAAAAAAAAAAAAATAAAATAAATAAATAAAAAAAATAAAAGACGACATTTCAAGGTACGTATGCCAAAACATTTAGGCTGAAAACAAAGTAAAAAAAAAAAAAAAAACAAGAAAGTATTTTAAAGTATGAATAAGCCTAATACTTGACTGAGAGAAAAGAAAAGTTAAAGCAAGAAAGTATTAAAGTCTTCACACCAAAATACTCAAGATGAAAAAGCGACCTAGACAAGAAGGTATGAGTGGTATGAATAGAATACTCGTATGTATAACTATGTAAATAAAAAGAAATAAAAAAAGTCAATGTAATTTTGGATTTGCTTTTGAACTGGTAACTTTAGTGGACTTTTTTTTTTTTCATTTTAATCCACGAGTTTTGTTGCTTTTCGCCAGAACTCTCTGACACACACACCAATAAATAAATAAGTGAATAAAGAAAAAAACATACTTGACTAAAAAAAATGATTTAAGATAAGAAAACTACGTACTCAAATGTGTCAGTGTGTTGCAGCGGCCAGAGGCAACAATAACACTCCTGCAACTTGAAGTAATACATGCGAGTTGGTGGAAAGATACAGATGTGATACTAGTTGAAAATACGAACAACAGACTATTTCCAGAAACACATACTCGAGCCATGGAGAGAGAGAGAGAGAGAGAGAGAGAGAGAGAGAGAGAGAGAGAGAGAGAGAGAGAGAGAGAGAGAGAGAGAGAGAGAGAGAGAGAGAGAGAGAGAGAGAGAGAGAGAGAGAGATCGTAACTCGTGTATCTAAACCGAAGTTCTCAAACATCATAAAATATCTAGAATGAATTTTTGTTTTATGTAAATTCTGACTTTTTTCCCGTTTTTTTTTTTTTGTGTGTGTGTTTATATTATAGTTTGGTTCATACTTCTCAGTTAGTTTCCATTTTACTGCATATAAATAGTAGTGGATACAGAAGCAAGAAAAATACACTACTACTGTTACTGTTACCGTTAGGCACTGCTGCTTCAATTCCATGCTTATCAAAGTGCAACGAGCGTGGGAGGCGAGATGTAGCAAGAGGAATTGTAATAATGTCAATGTAGTTCAATTATTTAATTATATCTTTACCCCGAATTTCGAACCGGATTCCCTGCTCATTGTAACTGTTGCGAAGATTAGGTCTTGCCCAATCCACTCCACCCAAGGAAGATTAAGATTCCCCAACCTTCAGATCACACTCGCCTCTAATCCTGAGTCCTGCACGCCCTCGTCTACTCAGCCTCATAAAGCCTTGCAAAAAAAGTCTGTTAGTCGTCCATGAACGCTGCAGGGATCATGAGCAGCTGGCTGTAGCAGGCAAAACAAGTCGAGTCTGCATAGCTGGGTGTGTGAAATTTGCTCTACAGACAAATACTACTCTTAATTTTTTTTTTTTTTTTTACGGTAAACTCCATGGTGTGGAATGTACCAGACTTGACCATCATTCTCAAATCCTTTGTTGGTATAACTTCTGCATAGCCTTTAGTAATCATATCTATAAACATTTCACTTCTGATTATAGAGGAATAATAATATCAAGCACATACACATAGTAACACCTTGAGAGACGAGACACAGCGTCATCATGGCCTGAAGTGTTGGCCAGACATCCAAGTAGGCGGCTCCTTAGATTGCAGCGCCCCTTAGATGCCAATGTACCAGTTACCGGAATCACGTGCGTGACTACACGACAATAGACAGATTCACCTCATGCCGCGGGCTGCGAGCTTCTCTAGTCTCTGTACGTTTCTCTTGTGCATTATGTATGTACTGAATAATAAAGATGGAAGCTTTGAAGACTATTACTCCCACTCATCAGCACAGTCCATGTCTGCTACTACTACTACTACTACTACTACTACTACTACTTACTACTGTTGCTACTACTACAATTTATAAAACAATTTTACCTCTTTCCCACATTTTTTTTATTTATTCACAAAGAATTGCCACAAAGAAATATTTCCCAGACAAAATAATGAATAATAATATAAAAATACTACTACTACTACTACTACTACTACTACTACTACTACTACTACTACTACTACTACTACTGTTATTACTACTATTAACGATGCAAGGAGAGACGGAAATGTTTGTTTATTTTCTTGAGGCATAAGTATAAACAACCTCACATGTTACGAACGTGATTTGTTGATGGAAAAAAAAAAAGACCTAAAACATAAAACATAAAGAAGAGGGCGAAGACGAAGACGAAGAAAAGGAAGAAGAGGAAGAAGAAGAAGAAGAAGAAGAAGAAGAAGAAGAAGAAGAAGAAGAAGAAGAAGAAGAAGAAGAAGAAAGAAAAGGAAGGAAAGGAAGGATGAAAGAAAAAGGAAAAGAAAAAAACGGAAAATAAAATAAAAGAAAAAGAAAGAAAGAAGAAAATAACAGTTAACAAACAGTAGTAAAAGAAGAAAAAAATGAAAAAGAAGATGAAGAAGAGGAAGATTGAAGAAGAAGCAGAAGACGAAAACGAGAAATGGAAAATGAGTATTTTTAACTGTCTTCACCCAGGAAAACATGCAGGATATGCCTAATGGTGAACAGATGTTTAGAGCAGATGAGAATGAGAAGCTCACAGATATTTCCATAACTAAGGAGACAATGCAACAGGAGATAGATAGGCTAAAAAAGTTCCAAGACACCAGGACCAGATGAAATATATCCCAGAGTACTTAAGGAATGCAAAGAGGTTATAAGTGAGCCGATAGTTTCTGTCTTTACGAAATCACTTGAGTCAGGTGAGGTACCAGTAATGTGGAAGCAGGCTAATGTAGTACCTATCTTTAAGAAAGGAGCTAAAACTTTAGCGTCTAATTATAGACCTGTCAGGTTAACTTCAGTCATAGGTAAAATAATGGAGTCAAGAATAGCGAGGAACATTAGGGAGAATTTAGACAAACACAACTTGATAAATCAGTCACAACATGGCTTCATGAAGGGGAAGTCTTGCCTGACGAACTTGTTAAGTATTTACAGTAAAGTATACGAGGTAGTAGATAATGGTGATAGTTATGATATTCTATATCTGGGCTTTAGTAAAGCATTTGACAATGTACCTCATCAGAGGCTCCTGAGAAAGGTTAGGGCACACGGGATAGATGGGAAGGTGTTAGGCTGGATAAGGTCATGGCTAAGCGACAGGCGACAAAGAGTTGCAATAAACGGCTCTAAATCCGAGTGGGGTCATGTAATTAGTGGGGTGCCACAGGGATCAGTATTAGGGCCATTGCTGTTTTTAATATATATCATTGACTTGGATTGTGGAATTAGTAGTGATGTTAGTAAATTTGCGGATGACACAAAGATAGGTAGATTAATTAGGTCTGAATCAGATGCCATCGCCTTGCAGGCAGATTTAGATAGGATGAATGAATTGACGGACAGATGGCAAATGCAGTTTAATATCAACAAATGCAAAGTAGAAGGCCCGAAATAATATTAAAGTTATATTTGGCGCTGGTCAGACCTCATCTAGACTATGCTGTGCAGTTCTGGTCCCCACATTACAGGAAAGATATAGGTCTATTAGAATCAGTACAAAGGAGAATGGCTAAAAGGATACAGGGGATGAGGAGTATTCCTTATGAGGCGAGATTGAAACTGTTAAATTTACATTCTTTAGAGAGACGTAGGTTAAGAGGGAACCTGACAGAAGCCTTTAAGTTGTATAAGGGTTATAACAAGGGGATGTAAGCAAAATTCTTAGGATCAGCAACCAGGATAGAACAAGAAATAACGGGTTCAAGCTTGAAAAATTTAGGTTTAAGAAAGAGATAAGAAGAAATTGGTTCTCATACAGAGTGGCAGATGAGAGGAACGGACTCAGTAATCATGTTGTTAGTGCTAAGACATTAGGGAGCTTTAAGAGAAGATTAGATGGGTTTATAGATGGGGATGATAGGTGGAAATAGGTAGGTGTGTTTCATACAGGGACTGCCACGTGTAAGCCTGGTCGCTTCTTGCAGCTTCCCTTATTATGCTCTTATGTTCTTCTGAGTGAATGAGAGCGAAATGCGAGTGAAATATAAAAGACGATAAAAGACGTTATGTGTATTAGGCTCAAGGCGATGGAGCTGTTCACTTTTATTCTCTCTTTTTGACGCATTACAGGTTTGTCTTCTTTTGACTTCCTCTGGGACAAGATTCCTCTTCTATTGCGCTTCTTTCTTCTCTTTCTCTTGCATCCCAACTTCGCGTGGTTGAAAAAAAAAAGAAAAAAAAAGTTGAAAGGGGATTATTTCGTCCGTGTTATTAATTAATTTATGTTTTATGTTGTTATTACTATTATTCTCCATGTGGAATTAGGGTTTGTTTCGTTTTGCGCTACTTCTTCGTGAATGTAGACTTAAAATGTGTGGGGAAAAAATGTAAAGTTTATATGTAGATTATATTCTTTAATACGAGTGTCCCTACTACTACTACTACTACTACTACTACTACTACTACTACTACTACTACTACTACTTTACCAATATTATTATTACTGCCCCTCTTTCTGCTCCTCGTCCTCGTCCTCCTCCTCCTTCTCTTCTTGTTTTTTGTTGTTCTTGTTTTTCTCCTCCTCTAAACACAACAACAACAATAACAAACTTCCTTCTCCTCCTACAACAACGTTCTACTACTACTACTACTACTACTACTACTGTACTACCACTACCAACACCACCACTATTACATCCGCTGCTTCATCACACTAGTACATACAGACGCACGCTCACGAGGCACGGGGGAAGGCGCAGTCCCCAGGTAATTACCGTGACAATAAGGAAGGAATGGATCGTCCCTCACAAGGCTGGCGGCAGTGTTAAGGAGGGCGTATCTGGTACCCTCAAAATTTTTTAATCGTCGTATGAAATCACTGTCTTTCTCTCTTCTCCCTTCTTTGCCTTCTTGTCTCCTTATTATTGGTTTTTGTTTTTTTTTTCGTTTTTTTCTTTTTATTGATTTTAATGTTGTTGATTTTCTCTTCTTCTTCTTCTTCTTCTTCTTCTTCTTCGTCTTCTTCTTCTTCTTACTATTTTTATGATAATTATGATTATTCTCCTCGTTCTCTTCGTCCTCTCCTTCTCCCCGTCTTTTCCTACTCCTCCTCCTCCTTCTCCTCCTCTTCCTCCGCCTCCTGTTTGTTCGTCTTCTTCGGATCACAAAAACATCACCTTTCCTCTTGTTTTCCTGCTCTTCCAGCTCCTCCTTTCGTTTCCTCTTATTCGTTTCCTATTTCTTTTCCTCTCTGACGCCTTTTCCCGGAGAGTTCTGGAAGCGCTAACAGCTTTCCATTATTTCTTGACTTCCTGGCTTTTCAATTTAATTTTCTAGCTTGGCCGTAATACATTTAACTGGGAACATACGATGCCGGAAAAAAAAGAAGAAAAAAGAAAGGAAACGCCTTCTCTTTTTTATTCTTCCTTTCTATTTACTTAACATTTCCAATACCCTTCTCCTTTAATTGGTATGACGGTTTTTCTCACTGTTTCCGGGAACCAGTGAGTGTCAGGGTGGTAGATACGTGGCTGGGTGCATGGGTGGGTGGGGAGGTACCTTCTTACTTTTTTTCTTTTTTCTCCCTGCTCTTTCACGAGTACATGGAGAAAATAGTAAAGAACACAGCTCCGTATTCAGAAACACTGCGCTCTCTCACCATGACGATTTTCAAAGGCCACAAAAGACATGACTGGCCGGGTTCCCGAGACTGTTCCTCCCGTTAATAATGTAGAAATCCTGTTAATCTGTCACCAGTTATGAAAAAAAACACCCTTAAAAACCCGTGTAACTTCAAATACAGCCTTTTGAAAGTAGTGGAGGTGCAGAAGTGTTTCAGAACATGGACCACAATCCCATCACTAAATCATCTGGGTCTCCATTGCTCATCTGGTATTTTCATGTCTGTGTAGGGGAAGGAGCACAAGGAATCACAAAGGAGGATCAAGTAGCGGCAGGATTGTTTAAACTGTTTGGTCTTCTGGGGTCACGTGACTGATCTGAGGTGAGGGATGCAGGATGAGGTGTAAGGTAGGATAGATGTAATGTTCCTTCTTCATAATCCTCTTCCTCCTGCTCCTTCTTATTCTTTTTTATTCCCTTCCTCATCTGCGTCTCCCTTACAATTTTCTTTTCTTCCTCGTCGTCTTTCCTTTCTTCTTCCTTTTCTTCTCCTCCTCCTCCTCCTGCTCCATCACTACCACCACCATTTCCTCCCTCTCCTTCTCCTCTGTTTCTTTTCCCCTCCTCCACCTCCACCACCACCACCACCACCACCTCCTCCTTCATTCCAGATTTTCTTCTGTCTCCTATTCCTTATTTGTTTCTTCTTCTTCTTCTTCTTCTTCTTCTTCTTCTTCTTCTTCTTCTTCTTTTTTTCTTCTTTTCTTCATTATCCTCCTCTTTTCTCTTCTTCTTCTTCTTCCATTTCCATCTCTCTTCTTCTTCCTATATCTCCTTCTCAACTTTCCACCTTCCCCTGTTTCTCCTCCTCCTCCTCCTCCTCCTCCCCCTCCTGTTTTTTCCTCCTCTCTATTTAATGCAAAGGAAAGCAGCTTACAATCTTTGAGGAAAACTCGAAACGGGAAAAAATTGTTTGAACCTTAGAGAGAGAGAGAGAGAGAGAGAGAGAGAGAGAGAGAGAGAGAGAGAGAGAGAGAGAGAGAGAGAGAGAGAGAGAGAGAGAGAGAGAGAGAGACTAGGGAATTAAATAGAGGAAAGTGCAATGGTGTACAAACAGCAGCGGCGGCGGCGGCGGAGGAGGAGGAGGAGGAGGGGAGCACTGGCTGGAAACATTGGTTACTCTTCCCCTCCTCTCCTCCTCCTTTGCTGATCCTTCCTTCCTTCCTTCCTTCCTTCCTTCCTTCCTTCTTCCCTCCAATCTCCCCCTCCTCCTCCTCCTCTTCCTCCTGCAGAAGTCACGAGGGAGGCGGCGAGGCGAGATATTCCTTTGAGAAATACAACCAAGATCAAAAGTCCTGATGAGAGAGAGAGAGAGAGAGAGAGAGAGAGAGAGAGAGAGAGAGAGAGAGAGAGAGAGAGAGAGAGAGAGAGAGAGAGAGAGAGAGAGAGAGAGAGAGAGAGAGAGAGAGACTACATACATATATTTTCATCATCATCATCATCACTATCATCAAGTCCAGTAAATACTGAAGCCATGTGAGTTAATGAACACCTGAATGCGGCAAATTAGCTACAATCGCAGTGACTTGTGTGTTAATCTTCAACCAGATACTATTACTACTGCTACTCTTGTTATTACTACTGTGGTTATGGCAGAAGTAGTAATAACAACAACAATGACAACAACAATGACAACAACAACAACAACAACAACAACAACAACAACAACGACAACAACTACTACTACTACTACTACTACTACAACTACTACTACTACTACTACTACTATTACTACTACTACTACTACTACAACAGCAGCAACAACAACTTAACCATCACCACCACCAACAGCAACAAAAATATAAATTCATCATATTCTTATTCTGTAGCAATCTCTCTCTTACGACAAACAAATAAACAAACACACAATTAAATGTCCTTCCTCTTTTATGTGTGTTACTGGTAATAATAACGATAATGCTCTCTCTCTCTCTCTCTCTCTCTCTCTCTCTCTCTCTCTCTCTCTCTCTCTCTCTCTCTCTCTCTCTCTCTCTCTCCCCCCCAGATAGATAAAAAGGTAAATGATTTCCTTCGATTACTGCAAACCTTCTGAATATTCATTTCCAATTCTTATTCATCTATTTATTTATTCATTCAATTATTCACGGATTAATTTAGAAGCATTCTAAAGCAACGGAAGTTTCCAAACGAGCGATTGTTGGTGAGGAAATTGAACATATTTGTACTACACACCTGACGACACATTTGTAATGAACGACTGAAGGTGTACAAGGCAGGTGTGTGTGTGTGTGTGTGTGTGTGTGTGTGTTGAAGCAAAATAGTTCCCAAGTCACAATATCTGCAGGATGAGAGAGAGAGAGAGAGAGAGAGAGAGAGAGAGAGAGAGAGAGAGAGAGAGAGAGAGAGAGAGAGAGAGAGAGAGAGAGAGAGAAGCAGAAGTAATAGAGAACTACACATAATATTCTCTAATACTACTTACATTCATTGCCACCCGCTCGCCTAGTCCTCCAGAAGGGTGATATTACTGAACACAGGCGCGGTATATGCCAAACCTTGCATTCCCGAAGCGTATTTTGGTGATTCTGGTGACTGTGCCCCTCTTCCATAACGGCATATCAAACCGATTAGAATTTATGTATAACTGGTTACAAAAATACTCGCTCGGAATTGGAATCATCATATGTATACCTAAATAAATAGAAAATAAATGGAAGCGGAGGCAAACTTGTTATACTTCCGCTCTGTTTCCGTGTGTGTGTCCGTGTGTGTCCATGTGTGTGTGTGTGTGTGTGTGTGTGTGTGTGTGTGTGTGTGTGTGTGTGTGTGTGTGCGTGTGTGTTGAGTTGCGGGTGTTGTCTGTCTGTTCTGTCAGTGTGTTGATGTAATGTGATGTGCTGGTTTATTTTGTTTACTCTCTCTCTCTCTCTCTCTCTCTCTGTGTGTGTGTGTGTGTGTGTGTGTGTGTGTGTGTGTGTGTGTGTGTGTGTGTGTGTGTGTGTGTGTGTGTGTGTGTGTGTGTGCGCGCGCGCGCTAATGGCGATGAATGTTAAGGGTGTTCTTGACAACAATTAGACTCTTACGTGGTGATGGTGACGTTACTGGTGATGAGGGTAGCAATGAGCATGAGAGTGATGATAATGATGATGAAGGATCTGCACTGTAAACAAATTCTGAAACTCACAGCCTGACTTTGTTGTTGTACCTTCCCCTGACTCCGAGTGCTTCAGAAGAGGAGCATCAAGACACTTCAGGAACTAAACTGGACACCGGGAGTGGTATTGGAACCGTTTTCTGTTTAACTTTCTTGGAAGTGAAAATTAAGAGAGACTTTAATTTTATTCCCTTTTTGGAGTTTTCTATCTCTTGATCAATCTCCTTCACACGTTAAAATAAAATAAGTAGCTAACTAACCAACCAACTGATTAACAAAGTAAATATATCAATAAAAAGATGAATAGAATACTCCAAGAGATAGATAGATAGATAGATAGATAGATAAGAAGTTAGATAGATAGATAGATAGATAGATAGATAGATAGATAGATAGACAGACAGAAAGACAGGTAGAAAGAAAGATAGATATATATAAATAGATAAAAAAATAAATGAAAAAATAAATAGACACATAGACAGGCATAAAGATGGACAGGTAAATATGGATAAATAAACAAACAGACAGAAAGATAAGTAAATAAATAGAGAGAAAGACTAAAACACGGACGACACAGGGAATAATCAGGTAGCCAGGTGCTAATTAACCCTTGCACTACCACGGCTTCTACTCAGGCTAAGCAAAGCAGTCTGGTGCGGATCTAAAACCATCACTTCCAAGGACACCGCTGACAAGAGAAGGAGAGATGGGGTGACTCAAGCCTTGCATCGCCCGTGGCTTGATTCTGCCTCGGTAAAATCGTGTAGGGTGACTCAGGTGAAGCAACAGGTGTCGTTCTTCAATTAGCAGTCAGAGGGTGAAGGTCAGGTGCTCCTTCGCTAGATTAATTGCTCACTCACACCTGAACGTAATTCCCTCGGTGGCATGGAAGCTGCTTAGTTTTTATTTTCTGGGTATCAGTGCGGGGATTAAGTTGAGTTTAGGATGATGTTTCTTGTAATAAAAAAAAAAAGGTAGAAATGATTTGTAGTTACACAAACCACTAAATTTGTGTCCATGTTTACTCTATGATAGAATAACTGCTCACACCTAAATTAAACTCCTACTCTACTATGAAAGTATTTTTTCTTATTCCAGTATCAGTAGAGAATGATGTTAACTTTACGATCATGTCTTATAATAAAGGAGTTAGAATAATCTACAGTTACTCATGAGAAAATAAACGAAGCTGCAAAAATGCCGTTAGGCCTACACGTGGCAGCTTCTGTAAGTCTGTACGAAACACACCTACCTATTCCCACCTTGCATCCTCATCCACAAACTTGTCTAATCTTCTTTTAAAAGCTTCCTAATGACTCAGCACAAACAACTTGATTACCGAGTCTATTCCAATCCATTAACCCTACTCTCACTAAAAAGAAATAAATACACAACCTTGCAAATATATACACTCATGAACAACGCTTAAAGTATCACTCAACGTATATGAAAAAAAAAAGAAAAAAAAAACATATATAAAAAAACTAATGCATAAATTAATAGCTAATACGCAGACCGAACATGTAACGCAATGTGGGAGCGTGAAAGACGGTGAGGAACGAGAATAAGTAAACCTTTGAGGACCCGCGTCCCTTTGAAGGTAATAATATGAAGCCACGGGAGAGTGTTGGCATTGGAAATATAACTTTTATGTCCGTGTTTGTGTTTTGACGCAGCCGTGAGGGTGTGAACCGTGCACACGATGGGAGCGTGGGAGGAGGAAGACGAAGAAGAGGAGGAGGAGGAGGAGGAAGAAGAGGAAGAGTTAGAGGAATAAAAATAATGCTAAAAAGGAAAATAACAATAAGAAGAAAAGAAGAAGAGAAACAAGATGATGAAGAAAAGGAGAAAAAGGAGGAGGAGGAGGAGGAGGAGGAGGAGGAGGAGGAGGAGGAGGAGGAGGAGGAGGAGAAGAAGAAGAAGAAGAAGAAGAAGAAGAAGAAGAAGAAGAAGAAGAAGAAGAAGAAGAAGAAGAAGAAGAAGAAGAAGAAGAAGAAGAAGAAACAACAACAACAACAACAACAACAACAGCAACAACAACAACAACAGCAAGAGCTTAGGCAAGAAGAAAAAGAATAACACGAATGATTTAAAAAAAAGTAGAAAGAGTAGTAGTAGTAGTAGTAGTAGTAGTAGTAGAAAAGAAGAAGAAGAAGAAGAAGAAGAAGAAGAAGAAGAAGAAGAAGAAGAAGAAGAAGAAGAAGAAGAAGAAGAAGAAGAAGAAGAAGAAGAAGAAGAAGAAGACTAAAATAAGAGCAAGAATTAGAAGAAGAAGAAAACTAAAATAAGAACAAGAATTAGAAGAAGAACAAGAACAAGAGGTTTCACTAGAACTTCAATGAAAAAATCCGGAAAAAAATCTGAATCTGTCTGAAAATGAAAACTAATCTTAATCCTTATTCTAAATTTTCTCCACCACACTGTTAAAATCTTACACTGTCAGCTGTCACTTCCACATTTCTCTAACTAAACATCGATGTTTGTGGCTCAGAAGAGAAACCGTTTAGTTAACTGAGTGACTATATTTTTCCTTCGCAGCAACGGGATTACATGACACCGTGAAGACAGGAGGTACTGGTTGGTAAAAAAAAAAAAAAATAAATAAATAAAAAAAATAAATAAAATAAATAAATAAATAAATAAAATAATAAATAATAAATAAATAATAATAAATAAATAAAATCAATGGTAATGGCGATAATAATATAGACTCAGTGGTAATGGCGGTGGTAGTAGTAGTAGTAGTAGTAGTAGTAGTGGTATGATAATTTTGTGAAGATGTTTGATTGATACTTAGATAACAACAGATATCTTTTGTGAACATTGCAGAGAGAGAGAGAGAGAGAGAGAGAGAGAGAGAGAGAGAGAGAGAGAGAGAGAGAGAGAGAGAGAGAGAGAGAGAGAGAGAGAGAGAGAGAGAGAGAGAGAGAGAGAGAGAAATAAACGATAAGGGTTCCATTTCCATCAATTTTAGAGAAAGACGAGGAAATCACACAGGCGAGCAGGTCCATGAGGGGAGGTGGAATTGAGGAAGAGGAGGAGGAGGAGGAGGAGGAGGAGGAGGAGGAGGAGGAGGAGGAGGAGGAGGAGGAGGAGGAGGAGGAGGAGGAGGAGGAGGACTGGCCAGAACACGACAGGAGGTAAGGGAGGCGAGGGGAAGGAAGTGCCGCGTACAGAATATCCTTGCATACACACACACACACACACACACACACACACACACACACACACACACACACACACACACACACACTCAGCCAAACGTACCTAGCAGTCAAATCCACACACACAGTCAAATGCATGAACGGGCTGGAGTGCTTCCTCTCTCTCTCTCTCTCTCTCTCTCTCTCTCTCTCTCTCTCTCTCTCTCTCTCTCTGGAGGTCTATACGGTACACAAACCAATATTTATTCTTTTATAACAGCTGGGTTTACTGAATCCTGTTACTATTTCGTCTTGTTCCTCTCCTTCTTCTTTTTGGTCCTTTTCTTATTTTTTTTGTTTGTTTTGTTTTGTTTTGTTTGTTCGTTAGTTTGTATATTCTCTTTCTTCTTGTTCACGTTCTTCGTTTTTGATGTGGTGGTTCTTCTTTAATTTTCCTTTCTTTTCTTTCTTTTCTTCTTTCTGTTTATCCTTCTTTCTTGCTTTCTTCCCTTTTTTCCCTCATCCTCTTCCTTCTTCTTCTTCTTCTTCTTCTTTTTCTTCTTCTTCCCCTTCCTACTCCTCCTCCTCTTCCTCCTGTCTCTTTATCCTGTGGGTAGTTAGATTTAGTTACCAAACAGTCTTGCAAGGGCCTAAAGGTCTGGTGGCGTTTGCTGTCCTGTGTAATTCCTTGTAAATCCTTCTCCTCTTCCTCTTGTTTTTTTTTTTTTTTCTATTTTTTCTATTTTTTTCTTTTTCCCTTGTTGTTGTTGTTGTTGTTGTTGTTGTTGTTGTTGTTGTTGTTGTTGTTATTGTTGTTGTTGTTGTTGTTGCTACTGCTGCTGCTGCTGTTGTTGTTGTTGCTATTGCTGTTGCTGTTGTTGTTGTTATTGCTGTTGTTGTTGTCGTTGTTGTTGTTGTTGTTGTTGTTGTTGTTGTCGTCGTCGTTGTTGTTGTTGTTCTTGCTGTTGTTATTGTTGTTGTTGTTGTTGTTGTTATTGTTGTTATTGTTGTTGTTGTTATTACTGCTGCTGCTGCTGCTGCTGTTGTTGTTGTTGTTCCTCTTCTTTTCCCTCTTCTTCTTCCTCCTCCTATTCCACCACCACCACCACCACCACCATGACCACCACCACCCCCATCACCACCACCCTGACCATCACCACCACCACCACCCTCACCTTCCATGGAACAGAAAAATCATCATCGTTCTCAGCTCAAGTTATTTCCATCTCACTTTTTCCAAGCTTTTCTCGGGTATTTCTGTCAACAGCGCGAGAAAGGGAGAGTGTGCGTGTGCTGAGGCGCTGAAATGTTGCCAATGGTCCATCGTGGAGCCTTCGTCTATAGATTTCAAAACCTGGAAACATCCATTAGTGGCGCAGCAGGTGTGTTACAGTCATGTTAAGAGTTGGATTAGTGAAGTACACATAAATATCTGGTATGTAAATTAAAAGAAAAAGATCTAATACATCATGAGGAAATAAGTTTGATCAGCAATTATAGAAATTACAGGTTACTAAATTTTATCCAACATACATCTCACTGAAGATTAGACATTGTTAATTCTTTGATTGCTAATGATACATTATTTAATTTACGTAACTAAAATAAGAAAGGTTTTGGTAAAGGGCAACAAAAGTTGTCGAAAAAAAAAAAAGAAGAAGAAGAAGAAGAAGAAGAAGAAGAAGAAGAAGAAGAAGAAGAAGAAGAAGAAGAAGAAGAAGAAGAAAAACACTAAAGATGCCAACCCCTTGAGGAGACAGTGCAAAGAAAACCAGCATTCTCTGTTTTTCACCCTTTTACTGGTAGACTCTGGAACTCCCTGCCTTTCTCTGTATTTCTCGCTGCCTATGACTTGGATTCTTTCAAGAGGAAGGTTTCAAGACGCTTCTCCGATTCCGATAATCCTTTGGGCCTCTCCTTTAGGGACTAGCACCTCACTGGGCCTTTCTTTCTTAAGTCTTTGTAACTGTAGGCCAGTGACCCCTCTTAAATAAAAACAAAAGCAAGAACGCAAGTCTAAAATTATCCAGAGAAGTGTCTTGGAAGGTTTGAACGCCTCTATGATTCACTCCCTTTGCTCTCGCTTATGACTTTTGAAATTATACTCTAAACTTACAGCACAGCATTTTCATTCATTCATACTACTGCGATAAGAAACAATTAACAGCATTAGAAATAATGCATGGAATCTTTATAAGCATCTATAAGAAAGAGGGGGATTAAAAAAAAAGGATAGATTTTGCAATTTCTACCTCGTTCAAAGATTGGAGGGGGCTGTAGAACAAGTCAACATGTCTCAGAGTGATCAGTAATCAAAGAAAGGTGTACCAGATAGCAGTGAAAGGGTTAAGTAGCGGACCACAAACAGCCTCGTAAAGGTGACTAGCTATAGGGACTGAATGCTGTGTTCTTCCTTTGTGTTCCTTTGTGATGGGATTGAGCTATCTATTGTAGTACGGTCATGTTATAAAGATTCCCCCCCCCCTCCCCT
>NC_087158.1:13573299-13575799 GCF_035594125.1 Scylla paramamosain
ATATATATATATATATATATATATATACACACACACACACACACACACACACATACAAAAGCAGCAACTTAGCGACAAAATATTGGGTGAGCGTCACAAATATCGGTTAATTACACTTTCCATTTGGTGCGGGACATATTTTTGGCATCGGCATAAAAATACGGTGTTTCCCACGCCACAAATATCACTTAATTAACTCACGGATCTTGGCGGTAACTCTTTCTTTTATTGTACTGGTGGCGGCGCGACCCGGCTGCCTGATCGACCCCTCGCCTCGCTACACCGTCTTCCTCCTCCTCTTTCCGCGACTTTTCCACCTTGTCTTCCTCTCCGTTGATCTGCGTCTTCTCAACCTGTCGGGAGTTCATTTCATGTTTTTGATTTTTCAAATTTGTTTTCCTTTTTCTTATACTTCTAATTTACTTCCTTGTTTTCCTTTGTTCAGTATTAGATCATCTGTGTGTGTGTGTGTGTGTGTGTGTGTGTGTGTGTGTGTGTGTGTGTGTGTGTGTGTGTGTGTGTGTGTGTGTGTGTGTGTGTGTGTGTGTGCCGCCTACTCAGAGTAAAATTTCTTGAGTTAATTTTGGTTGGTAATAAAAACTATACAATTTTCCTCCTCCTACTAATTCTTAGGGCAATTTTCTGCCGTGCAAAAATTAATATTCCGAGAAATTCCGATGATCACGTGGAGAGAGAGAGAGAGAGAGAGAGAGAGAGAGAGAGAGAGAGAGAGAGAGAGAGAGAGAGAGAGAGAGAGAGAGAGAGAGAGAGAGAGAGAGAGAGAGAGAGAGAGAGAGAGAGAGAGAGAGAGGCAAGGCGAGGCTATAATTGGATCCAAAAATTTATTCCCCGAAACACGATATGAAAAAAAGACAAATTAAAATTTTATAGAAACAAGTGAATATTTTTTTTAAGCCCCAAACACGAAGTATGATGCACCAAACACCGCCTGAGAGAGAGAGAGAGAGAGAGAGAGAGAGAGAGAGAGAGAGAGAGAGAGAGAGAGAGAGAGAGAGAGAGAGAGAGAGAGAGAGATTGGTTGATTGAGTGATTGTTTATTGGTCACAAATTTGCATACATATATAGTAAATTATTTAATATTTTCATGAAGCTGAAGTCCACTGAACCCCCCAAAAAAATAATAAAATAAAATAAAAATAAATAAATAAGTAAATAAACAAATAAATAAATAAATAAGATAAAATAATAATAATGAATAAATAAAGATAAAAATAACTCTTCTGTTCATCTACCTATATTAGATTAATTATATAAGTATCGGTGCAAATCTTAGGCCTTGGGGAGAGAGAGAGAGAGAGAGAGAGAGAGAGAGAGAGAGAGAGAGAGAGAGAGAGAGAGAGAGAGAGAGAGATTAATGAATGGAGCAAGAGGAAGATAAAGGTCACATGTCCATAAAAATGTTTGCTTAGGAGGAAAGGAAACTTTGAGTGGATTAAATTTATCAAGTTTATAAGCCCCATCATGGAAGTCGTCTCTCTCTCTCTCTCTCTCTCTCTCTCTCTCTCTCTCTCTCTCTCTCTCTCTCTCTCTCTCTCTCTCTCTCTCTCTCTCATATCCACCTTCATCCTTCATCTACTCCTGATACTTTTCGTCTTTTTTCTCTCCTTTCTCCTTCTCCTCCTCCTCCTCCTCCTCCTCCTCCTCCTCCTCCTCCTCGTCATCGTCCTCCCACCTAACATGTTCTTCTCTAGGCTTACAAAAAAATAGAAAATAAAAAATAAAGGAGAAATTTTACGCCACTTAAGTTTCCTGTTTCTTTTTATGAGAAAGTGACGCAGGGGTGTTTTCTTGCCGTAGTTCCCCCTAAATTTCCTGTTGAGTTTGCCGTTTTCTTTGGTTCATTATCGCGCTTTATTTTATGCTTTTGATGTTTGTGTGTTTTTTTTTTTTTTGTCTTTCTTTTATCGTTGTAAAGACAAGATTTCATTCCATATCTATTTTTTCATCTATGTGTGTGTGTGTGTGTGTGTGTGTGTGTGTGTGTGTGTGTGTGTGTGTGTGTGTGTGTGTGTGTGTATGTGTGTGTGTCTTGTTGTCTCTCTGAATGTCTGTGTGCGTGTCTTCCTGTCTGTTTCTGCCTGTCTTTCAATTGTTCATCTCTGTATCTGCTAGTCTGTCTGTCACACACACACACACACACACACACACACTCTCTCTCTCTCTCTCTCTCTCTCTCTCTCTCTCTCTCTCTCTCCTAGACTCATTCTCGCACAATCACCCTATCTCCCTCTCTCTCCCTCGCCTTCCCTCTCTCCCTCTATCTCTCCCTCTCTCTCATCTCCCTCCCTCCCTCCCTCCCTCCCTCCCTCCCTCCCTCCCTCCCTCCCTCCCTCGCTCCATCTGTTTTACCACCAAACTTTCCAGCATTCGTCATCTCTTTTTCCTCATTCAATTTCCATCTATGCCACTCGGTTGTCAAGCTGGGAGAGGGAGAGGGAGAGGGAGAGGAAGAGGGAGAGGGGAGGAGATCAGACAGGGG
>NC_087158.1:13583299-13595799 GCF_035594125.1 Scylla paramamosain
TCCCTCCTCCTGCTCCCCTTCTTCTTCTTCTTCTTCTTCCTCCTCCTCCTCCTCCTCCTCCTCCTGCTTGTTCCTGACTTCCATTCCATCTCCATACATTTCCTTCAGTAATCCTCTCACATTCCTTTCCGTTGGCCATATTTTTTCCTTTTCCTTGCTCTCTCTCTCTCTCTCTCTCTCTCTCTCTCTCTCTCTCTCTCTCTCTCTCTCTCTCTCTCTCTCTCTCTCTCTCTTTTCTTTCTTCCATTTCTCCCTTCCTTTCTTCCTCTTTGCTTCTCCCTCTGCTTCTTCCCATCCATCCATCTCTCCTTCCCTCTCTTCATTTCCTTCACTTCCTGCTTCCTTCTCTCTCTCTCTCTCTCTCTCTCTCTCTCTCTCTCTCTCTCTCTCTCTCTCTCTCTCTCTCTCTCTCTCTCTCTCCATCCCTCCCATTCCCTCCTTCCCTCTTTCTCCCTTCCATCTCCTCACCAAACATCCTCCCATCACCTCTACGACAGCCATTTTATCTTCACACACACACACACACACACACACACACACACACACACACACACACACACACACACACACACACACACAATTTGCTTTACGACTCGAAACCTGTGTGGAAAATGCGTAAGAGAGAGAGAGAGAGAGAGAGAGAGAGAGAGAGAGAGAGAGAGAGAGAGAGAGAGAGAGAGAGAGAGAGAGAGAGAGAGAGTCAGCAGGTAACCAGGTAAGCAGAGGCGGGATCACGAAGCTCATAAATTTCCTTCATTACTCATCGCTCGTTAGTTTCTCTCGTAAGTTAACTTGATGCAGCTATTAGAGGAGGAGGAGGAGGAGGAGGAGGAGGAGGAGGAGGAGGAGGAGGAGGAGGAGGAGGAGGAGGTGGAGGTGGTTAAGAAAAATGCATAAACTCGTACATTGATCGTGAGTGAGACGAGAGAGAGAGAGAGAGAGAGAGAGAGAGAGAGAGAGAGAGAGAGAGAGAGAGAGAGAGAGAGAGAGAGAGAGAGAGAGAGAGAGAGAGAGAGAGAGAGAGAGAGAGAGAGAGAGAGAGAGAGAGAGAGAGAGAGAGAGAGAGAGAGAGAGAGAGAGAGAATGTGAAAGGCTGTGGACAATATAACACAATAACAGAAGCAAAGAAACATGAAAAGATAAAGAAAAAAAGAGAAAAATGTATAAAAAAATAAAAAAATAAGCTTCGAATGCGTAGAGAGAGAGAGAGAGAGAGAGAGAGAGAGAGAGAGAGAGAGAGAGAGAGAGAGAGAGAGAGAGAGAGAGAGAGAGAGTGTCAAGCCTCACCCTGCTCATCTCAACATTAAGTCGGCCCTTACTTTCTCCTTCCCTTAAGCTCGCGAAGCCTGCTAATGCTGACCAGTGTTCCCCCAGTCAGCAGTGTGAGGCGGTGAGGAAGGGCGCCGCTAACTTGGTTTAGTCCGATCCTGCCTCTCCCTCCTCCTCCTCCTTCTCCTCGTAGTTCTCTTCCTTTTTTCCTCTCTCTCTCTCTCTCTCTCTCTCTTCTTTCCTTCCTTCGCTTTATCCTCCTCTGGTCTTCTTTTTTTGTCAGTTCTCAAATGTTCTTTTTTTCTTTTTTGGCTTGTTCGTTTCTTTCTTTCTTTCTTCTTTTTGTTGTTTATTTTTTTTTCGGTGTGTTTTTTGTGTGGTTTTCTTGTTTTTTTTTTTGTGTATTGTTGTTGTCTTGTTCTTACTGTTCTTTTTCTTGTTCTACTTGTTGTTGTTGCTGTTTTTTTCTCTCTTCTTGTTGCAGTTATTTTTGTTCTTCTCTTCTTTTCATCACCCTTTATTTTTTTCTTTCTTTATCTATTACATATTTTCTATTTGCGCTGTTTTTTTTTTGTTAATTCTTTCTTCCCGTTTCTCTTCTTCTTTGTTTCCTATATTTTTTTCTCGTCTTCTTTTCATATAATTTTCCGTTCATTATCTTCCTCTTCGACTGTTTAATTTCCTTCCTCTACCTAATGCACTTCTTCTCTTCTTCTTCTTCTTCTTCTTCTTCTTCTTCTTCTTCATCTTCTTCTTCATCGTCTCCTTCCTTCTTCCCGGTTTCATTTCCTTCCTCTACGTAACGCATTCTCTTCTTCTTTCTCCATTTCCTCTTCCTCCTCTTTCTCTTCTTTGTTCTCATGTTTCACCTTCCTTCCTCCTTCCTTCATTCATCGCATGTTCTCTTTCACACATGCTTTCGCTTCACACTTCTTCCTTTCCCTTTCATATTCTCAATTACTTTTCTTCATCTCTCTCCTCCTCCTTCCCTCCTCTTCCTCCTCTTCTTTCATTTCCTTGGCCTTTCATCTCCCCTTCCTTCTCTTTCTTCCCTTCCTTTCCCCCTCTCAGCATTCTTTTCCTTCTCTCCCTCTCTTCGCCTCTTCCCTTCTCTTCTCTTCTCTTCTCTTCTCTCACTTTCCTCTATTCTAATTCATTTACTTTCTTTTCCTTCCTCTCCTCTTCTTTAATCTCCTTTATTTCGCCTCCCTCGTTCCCTTCCTCTTCTCTCTCTGAAAAGAAAAAAATCTGCACCTCTCTCTCTCTCTCTCTCTCTCTCTCTCTCTCTCTCTCTCTCTCTCTCTCTCTCTCTCTCTCTCTCTCTCTCTCCAGGTGTCCCTCGAGGCAGGTAAAGGGGAAGGCAACTGACAGGAAGGTTTAGGCAGGTAGAGAGAGAGCGAGAGCGAGAGAGAGAGAGAGAGAGAGAGAGAGAGAGAGAGAGAGAGAGAGAGAGAGAGAGAGAGAGAGAGAGAGAGAGAGAGAGAGAGAGAGAGAGAGAGAGAGAGAGAGAGAGAGAGAGAGAGAGAGAGAGAGAGAGAGATTCGAAAGTAGTAGTAGTAGTAGTAATAGTAGTAGTAGTAGTAGTAGTAGCTATAGTAGTAGAAGTTACGAGCAAAGTGGAGTTTTCTATAGAGGTTGTTGGTTTCATTTGGAGCGGCCCGGCCAATCCCTAACGCTTTTCAAACGCTAATATCTCCTGAACTACGCGGCCGATCGTATCGAAATTTGCAGCATATGATAGCAAAACTCTGTCAAATTGATATGATATACCTTTCTTCTCTTCTATCGGCTGAAGTCAATGGGTAACTTGCAAAAAGTAGAAGGATGTCTAAAATATGACTTTATAAATTGAACGTCGGCTTTCTGCAATTTTCACCAACTTTTTTTGACTCAACAAGAGCAGAAACAAACCACTGAACGCAGGATGAAATTTCCTATCCAACGGTATACGGCACAACCATTCGGCTTTCGCAAAGTTTTTTAGCTAGAGTGATTTGAATATTAGCCAAGTGCGCGATGTGAGTGAGGGAGCTGCCACTTTTTCATTACTGACAGCTTCGCTCGTCAATGCCCTTCCAGGCGTTTTGCTGCTAGAAGTAACAGAGAGAGAGAGAGAGAGAGAGAGAGAGAGAGAGAGAGAGAGAGAGAGAGAGAGAGAGAGAGAGAGAGAGAGAGAGAGAGAGAGAGAGAGAGAGAGAGAGAGAGAGAGAGAGAGAGAGAGAGAGAGAGAGAGAGAGAGAGAGAGAGAGAGAGAGAGAGAGAGAGAGAGAGAGAGAAAGGAAACACAAATACCAATAAGAGGAAAAGACAGATGAGGAAAAGAGCAACACACACACACACACACACACACACACACACACACACACACACACACACACACACACACTCGCAGGCACGTTCGGAACATAAAACGAGGCGAGGGTACAGGTTTAAAACAGCCTGAAGACGAGGCAAGGAGAGACCAACTGGTTTTGTACCTGTAGCGGCGAGAGGAGGAGGAGGAGGAGGAAGAGGAAGAGGAAGAGGAAGAGGAGGAGGAGGAGGAGGAGGAGGAGGAGGAGGAGGAGGAGGAGGAGGAGGAGGAGGAGGAGGAGGATTACAAAAGGAAAGCCAAACAGCAACATAGCTTTAGATCCTTGCAAGGCTGTTTGGTAACAACTTTTAACTAGCTACGGGGTAAAGAGGCAGGAGGAGGAGGAGGAGGAGGAGGAGGAGGAGGAGACATAAGGCCGTGAACATGATAATGAAGGCAATGAAAGTAATGATGATAATTATTACACACACACACACACACACACACACACACACACACACACACACACACACACACACACACACACACACACACACACACACACACACACACACACACACAGAGAGAGAGAGAGAGAGAGAGAGAGAGAGAGAGAGAGAGAGAGAGAGAGAGAGAGAGAGAGAGAGAGAGAGAGAGAGAGAGAGAGAGAGAGAGAGAGAGAGAGAGAGAGAGAGAGAGAGAGAGAGAGAGAGAGAGAAATGTTAATAAGATACGCGTGGAAACAGGAGGAGGAGGAGGAGGAAACTCGAAGAAAGCAGGACGAAAAGAAGAAGAGAAGCTAAGGCGAGGAAAAAAGAGGAAGAGGGAGAAAGAAGTAAGAGGACGAGGAAGGAGAGAGAGAAGAAGAGAAGTAAAAAAAAAAAAGGCAGAAAGGGTAATGGGAGGTTGCGACCACGAAATATTTTCCTCATGACCTTCCTGAGCGATGGAGATATTCCCTCTTCTCTGATCCAGGGACAATGAAGGAGGAGGAGGAGGAGGAATACAAAGGAATACAAAGGAAAGCCAAACAGCAACAGACCTTTTGGTCCTTGCAAGGCTGTTTGGTAACTACTTCTAACTAGCTACAGGGAAGAGAGACAGGACAGCATAGCAGAAGGCTCCTCCCCACCCACCACTCCCTCCAGCTTGCGCTGGCATGGAAATAGTTGGGAAAAGTACCATGCAGTATGGAAAAACTGCCATGGAAATTTTCATAGGAAAGGATGAAAGGAAGTTCTACTATTCACCCTACGGTGAACTCTATACGCCTATCTCAAAGTTAATACAAGTTATATTAAAACTGGTGTAGAAAAAGAGTTTATTAGTGTATTTAGTAATTATTCGGACAAGAAGAGAGCTTGTTGGGGATTTTCTTTTAAATATTTGTCTATTTTATTTTTGAATGATTCAATACTATTGCTGTTCACAATTTCTGCAGGAAGTTTATTCCATATATTTACTATATGATTAAAGAAAAAATGTTTTGCCTCGTGGGATTTAAAACGTTTGGGTATAATCTTGAATCCATTATTTCTTGTTAGGTTAGAATGATCAATGGTAAAATAATTATGTGCATCAATGTTACTATATCCTTTGAAAACTTTGAACACTTCAATTAGGTCTCCTCTTATCCTGCGCTTTGTTAAACTAAATAGGTTTAGTTCTTCCAGTCGTTCCTCATACGGCTTATTGCGCAATCTTGGAATCATCTTTGTGACTCTGCGCTGTATCTTTTCTAGTTTTTCAATGTCTTTTTTGTAGTATGGTGACCAGAACCGTACACAGTATTCTAGATGAGGGCGCACCAGTGAGTTATATAAGGCAAGTATAACCTTTTCTGATTTAAATTCAAAGGTTCTTCCAATGAACCCTACTAATTTATTTGGCGAGGAGGAGGAGGAGGAGGAGGAGGAGGAGGAGGAGGAGGAGGAGGAGGAGGAGGAATACAAAGGAATTCCAAACAGCAACAGATCCTGAGGTCCTTAGTAGGCTGTTTGGTTAAGTATTATACTCTATTAATGGGAAAGACAGGATAGCACAGAAAGGAGAGAGAGAGAGAGAGAGAGAGAGAGAGAGAGAGAGAGAGAGAGAGAGAGAGAGAGAGAGAGAGAGAGAGAGAGAGAGAGAGAGAGAGAGAGAGATTAAGTATTTAAGATTTCCTCTCTACCTCCCTCCCTCTCTGCCTCTCGTTTTCTCTCACAATCCACCAATACTACTCCATCCAGGCCTTCTCCACCACCTTATTCCCTCCACAGAATCCACTTGAACACACACATACAGATACACCCATCCATCTACACCCACACAACGCCTCCTTCTCTTCCTCTTCCTCCTCCTCCTTCATCAATGTTCCAAGAGGCAGGAATCACAAAGACGTGTTCTCATTTGCACCTCAATGGAAGAAGAAATAGGTAAGAAGGTCGAGAGGCGAGAGAGAAGAGAGAGAGAAGAGAGAAAGTGAAGGGAGAAGGAATAGGATACAGGTACTCGTGAAAAGAGAGGAGGGGTGTGAGAATGGTGACTGAGTATGCTAGTTGAATGGGGACATGTATTTGGTCAGAGAGAGAGAGAGAGAGAGAGAGAGAAAGAGGGAGAGTTGTAAAGTGAGAGGCTAAGGGATACAGAAAATAGCGTTAGGGTGAAAGTGGTATGGATGCAGGAGTAAATATAGTTCACTTAAGGCTGGGAGAGTATGGATAGGGGCTGGGAGAGGAATGGGAGAAGGAAATTGGGGAGAGTGAGAGAACGAATAACAGGAAGGGCGGAAAAAAAGTGTAGTTAAGCTGTTAAGGGCTAGAAGATAAGTAAGTAATGGCTGCTCAGAACTGGGAGAGGACTGAGGGAAGGAGATTAAGGCCAGAGAGAGAATTAAATAACAGTGAGGGACCGAAAAAAAATGTAGATGATATAACGAGTCTACAAAACTAAAACCAATGGACATAAGCAACTAAAAAAAAAAAAAAAAAAAAAACTATGAAATTGGGTCTTTGGGACTCTGAGGAACAGGAGAAGGGTGGTGAAGTGAGAATGAGAGACAAGAATAATGAGGAGCTGTAGGGAATTAGACGAATATCACCAGGGAACATGAGTGACTGAAAAAAAGCTTAAAAATGACTGATGCACTATGAAATATGGCTTTTGTGGCTTTGTAGGGCAGGGAAAAGGTATAGAAATGTAAGAGAGACTGAGAGAGAGAGGAATGGTAACAGGTTGCAAGGAACTACTAGATAAATATAACCAGGGAATATGAATAAATGAAAAAAAACAAAAAACATAAAGGGACTATAGAAAACTCAGGGTCTTTGAGGTTTTCAGGGAAGGGTAAGGGTGTAGATGTGTGAGGGGTGGTGAGGAGAGAATGTGAGAGGAAGAGGGGGCAGGGAGGGGTTAGGGGGAGTGGCAGGGACCGGAAAAAAAAAAGCTACTAGGGGCCTGTGGGGTGGAGGGATAATGTCAGTATGGGTGGGAGGTCAAACGCAGGAGGGAAAGTAAAAATACGATAGTTTTCCCCACAAAATTCCTCCCTCACCTCACTTCCTTGGGAGATAGCGTGATGGAAAACCTCATTTACTTTATATACTTCCTCCTCCTACCCCTCCTCCTCCTCCTGCTCTTACTCCTCTTCCTTCACTCTCTTACTGTCTTCCTTCTCCTTTCTCATTACCCACACACACACAAACACACACACACACATTTTCCCCTCCCATAATCCCCTTGCAGCTTCTCCTAGGCTTCCCCAATATTCCCACGGCATCTCTTATCCTTAAAACCCAGCACATTACAATCCTCATTTCCTATTGGCTCAGCAGCGGCCCGTAACGAGTGGCGATTGGCCCGGGAGGTAACGAGGCCAGTGATTGGCTGGACGCTGAGACGAGCGGCGGCAGGGAAAGGAAAGGAGGAGGATGAGGAGGAGGAGGAGGAGGAGCGATATTACCGGAGGGAGGAGGAGGAGGAAGAGGAGGAAGAGGAGGAGGAAAGGAAGGAACGAAGGGAGGAAACAAGGCTGGTGACAAGCACTTAGGAGGAAACTTGGTGGGTGCACTCCAGCAGAAGCGAAATGAGTGTGAATGAGTGTGTGTGTGTGTGTGTGTGTGTGTGTGTGTGTGTGTGTGTGTGTGTGTGTGTGTGTGTGTGTGTGTGTGTGTGTGAGGAGGCAGGGTGGAGCAGGAGGAGGAAGAAGAGCGGAAGGGGATGGAGCTTGGAGAGGAGGAGGAGGGAAACGAAAACAAAGGTAGAATTATAAGGAGGAAAACAGAGAAGGGAGAAAAGTAAGAGGAAGAAAGAGAACAGCAACAACAACAACAACAACAACAACAACGAAAAAAAAACTAGAATACGATAAAGACAACAAAATAAGACGAAGATGAAGACGGCGACACACACCCACACACACACACACACACACACACACACACACACACACACACACACACACACACACACACACACACACACACACGAGCAGTTCTCACCCAAAATTAATAGCGACGGCTGCTGGCAAAGAGAGGAGGCGCCCTGCTGTCTCTGCTGTCTGCCACTTAGCGGACAGCAGGCAGAGGTGAGAGGGGAGAGGGAGGAGAGGGAGAGGGAACAGGTGGTAGGGACGCGTGGGAGCCGAAGGAGATGAGGGAGGAAAGGGCACGTGTGAGGGGCCAATGGAAGTGATGGGAAAGGGGAGGGAGAAACGGAGAGTGGAAGTAAGAGGAGGAGAAGGAGGAAGAGGAAGAGGAAGAGGTGAGAGGAGGACAGGACAGGTGAACGTGAGAAATGGCGAGTGATCATTCGGGTGAAATCTCTCTCTCTCTCTCTCTCTCTCTCTCTCTCTCTCTCTCTCTCTCTCTCTCTCTCTCTCTCTTTTCCCGTACGTTCACGAGCAGGAAGAAAAATTGATGCCCAGTTAAGTGATATGTAAATTTAATGCACGCTGACACAGAAGATCCACACACACACACACACACACACACACACACACACACACACACACACACACACACACACACACACACACACACACACACACACACACACACACACAAGCAATGTTTGTCAATACTTCCTGAGGGTGAAACATCAACACACAACAACATCAACACCACCACCACCACCACCACCACCAACAAGAACAACAGCAACAACAACAATAACAATAGGTAAAGAACGAGAGCAAAGTAGCTTTAATCATCTCTTCATTATTCGTTTTACCAGAATATTGATATGTACGTATTATCTGCCAGTGCGTATGTATGACCGTATGAAAGAACGCATACAGTATTGTCGATAAGAACAATAACAAATGAACGCAAAAAAAAAAAAAAAAATAATAGAAAAACCTTTAATTTGTTCTGGTTTATTAATTTACCTGCTGATCTGTACCTGCATTTATGTATGTACGTATGTATGTATGCAGGTAGCTATGAGTTCATCTTTCTACCTGTCTACCTGTCTGTCTGTCCATCCGTCTGTCTGTCTTTTTTTTGTATATTCCTATATCTACTGGGTTTATTTTAATTTATATACCTGTATGTAGATATTTAACTGGCTATGGGTTTATTGATCTTTTTATCTATCCGTCCCTCTATTTATCTGTCTGTCTGTCTGTCTGTCTGTCTGTCGATCCATGCATCTGTCCATCCATCCATCAGTCAATTAGTCAATGAAACGATAAATTCATCTCCCTTTATGCATTCATCTATGTACATATCTATCTCTCTATCTACCTATCCATCTACGTATCCTCTCTCTCTCTCTCTCTCTCTCTCTCTCTCTCTCTCTCTCTGCACCTATCTATATCTCTCCATGTATCTATCTATCTATCTATACATCGGGCAATCCACTCTCATACGTTCACACACACACACACACACACACACACACACACACACACACACACACCTCTCTTTCTCTTCCTCTCTTCATCTATATCTGCAATCAATAAAACTTTTCACCCACACAAGCGGCGCTACCAGGAACGGTGACGCTGAACGCACGCGGAACGAGAAGCTGCGGAAGGAAAGAACGAAAAGAAGGACCGATGGGAGAAAAGAAGGAAAGAAAGGAAAGAAAAAAGGAAGGAACAACACCACCCCCCCACCTTCCCACCAAAAAAAAAAAAAAAAATGCGTTAAAAACAAAACATACAAAGAGGAAAGAAGAAGAAGAAGGAAAAAAAAAAAAAAGGAAAATAGAAACGTGTATTGTTTCCTGAAGAAATTTTTGGAGGGGAAGACATGTGCTTGGAGGCTTCAGGGGAGGGGGTGGGGGAGAGGAGGGGAGGGGAGGGGAGGAATGAGGGGAAAAAGCGGGAAAAGAAGTATCGATTCGGTGGGTATTCATATCAAGGTCTTGCTATTGGACTCAGAGGGGAAAGAGGGGGAGGGGAAAAAAGAGAGGAGAAATACAAGGGGAGGGAAAGAAGGGAAAAGGTGAGTGAGGGGAAGAGGGGAAGGGGAAGGAGAAGAAAAGGAACTGGGGAAGGGAAAGAGAGGAAAGGAGGTGGAAGAAGAGAGGGGAAAGGCAGGGGATAGGGGAGGGGAAGAGAAAGGAGGGGAAAGAAGGATAAGGGGAACACGGGAAAAGGAGAGGAAGGGAGAGAAGAGAGAGAAAGGAGGAAAAATGGAGCGGAGAAAAGAAGGGGAAAACAAAGAGGAGAAAGGAGTGGGAGGGGAAGAGGAAGAGGGGAAAGAAAGGAATGGGAAGAGAATAGAGGAGGGGAAGGGAGAATGGGAAGAGGGGGAAGGTGAAGATGGAAAATGAAATGAGGGGGGTGAAAAAAGGGAAAGAAAGGAGAAAGAGGAAAAAAAAGGGAAATTAGGTGGAGGATCTGGAAGGGGAGAAGGGAGAAAGAAAAGGAGAAGAGGAAAAAAGAGAGGAGACATGGAAGGGGGAGAAAAACAAGGGGAAGAGGAGAGTAGGAAGTAAAGAGGCCAAAAAAGGTGAAGAGGAAGGGGAAGACGAGAAGAAGAGGAAGAGAGGAAAAGGGAAAAGAAAGAAAGGAGATGGAAGAGATGGGCATGGGGAGGGAGAGGAGAGAAAAACAAAGGGGGAAAAAACAGAGGGAGGAAAGTTAGAGGAAGTATCAGCGGGCAGAGAAGAGTGAGGGGAGGGAGGGGAGGTAATATAGTGAGGAGGGGGAAGAGAGGAATTAGGAGGAGGGGAAGAGGAAGGATTAGTGCGAGGGAAAGAGATGAGGGGAAGGGAGGGGAAAGCGAGGAGAGGGGAGGAGAGAAGGGGGAGATAGATGAGATGGGAGGGAGAAATAGAAGAGGGACTGGGAGGGAGAGAGGCAGGGAGGGGGTGTGAGACATGGGAGAGATGAAAGAAGGGAGAGAAAGGGAGGCAGGAAGGGTGATGGGAAGGAAAGCAGGGAGTGAGATAGGGAGAAGGGAAGGAGAGAAAGAGAGAAAAAGGGATGAAGATGAGACGGAGAGAGGAAGGGAGGAAGGGAAGGAAAGAGGAAAGCAGGGTGGGTATGTGATCGTGTGAGAGCGAGGCTGGGAGAGAGAGAGAGAGAGAGAGAGAGAGAGAGAGAGAGAGAGAGAGAGAGAGAGAGAGAGAGAGAGAGAGAGAGAGAGAGAGAGAGAGAGAGAGAGAGAGAGAGAGAGAGAGAGAGAGAGAGAGAGAGTGCAAAGAGGGGAGGGAGGTGGGGGAGAGGAGAAGAGTAGAGTAGCTGTGGGCTTTAAATTATTATCGTTTCATTAAATTAAGAGCTGGAGTTTAAATTAGTGATGTGAATTTAAACAAGAAATGTCCGGTGACTCGGCAACCTTACTTCAAATCGCTTACTTGCTGCCCTGGAACTGCCTCTGCTTCGGCAACACAGCGCCTCATGATGCAACGCTTGTATCTTTGTGTGTATGGGGAAAAATGTATGTATTTATGTATGTATGTATGGATGGATGTGAGTGTGTGTGTGTGTGTGTGTGTGTGTGTGTGTGTGTGTGTGTGTGTGTGTGTGTGTGTGTGTGTGTGTGTGTGTGTGTGTGTGTGTGTGTGTGTGTGTTCTTTTCAATTAATGTTCGCTTGGGTGTAAGATTCATCACACGACTACAAATGTAAAAGTAATAAATAAATATATACATAAAAAATAAATATATAAAATGAATAAGTAAAAAAGACTCTAAAAAAAAAGAAAGAAACTTACATATTTATTTGTTGTTGTCGCACATCAACGTTCATTTGGCGATTAGATAATTACAGAAACTTCAAACACTATGAAAAAAAAAATAATAAAAAAAAGTTGATATTCATAAAATCTGAACTTAAAAAAAAAGTCAACTAGAAACTATATGAAATAAAAACACGAACTTAAAAAAAAAAAAAAAAACCTCTGCCCCCCAAAAAAAATAAAAAAAATAAAAATAATAGAGAAGCGAAAGGGATACAAAAAACAAACAAATAAACAAATAAATAAATAAAAAACCCGATTTTTAATATTAATCGCCTTTATTACCTGGCCGAGTTTTCAGGTGTGACTGCCAATTAGTGGGATAAATAAAAGGAGCACCCGGACTTAACAAACAACGGAGGCACCTGCAATTTTAACACCGTGAGATGAGAAGGCATTTCGGAAGAGACACCGCGATTGTTAAACCAGATTTCTTCGAGAGGGGAAGCGGATTGTGTGTGTGTGTGTGTGTGTGTGTGTGTGTGTGTGTGTGTGTGTGTGTGTGTGTGTGTGTGTGTGTGTTCACGTAAAAGCCGATCGCATATAAATTTCCACCATTCTGCCTGCCTGCCTCTCTCTCTCTCTCTCTCTCTCTCTCTCTCTCTCTCTCTCTCTCTCTCTCTCTCTCTCTCTCTCTCTCTCTCTCTCTCTCTCTCTCTCTCTCATCTCTCTCACATACACGACTTTCCAATAATTGAAGTGTAAAGACTTATTGAAAGGAGAGAGAGAGAGAGAGAGAGAGAGAGAGAGAGAGAGAGAGAGAGAGAG
>NC_087158.1:13608299-13613299 GCF_035594125.1 Scylla paramamosain
ATGGAAGAAACTGTTGAGGAAGAACATCTTAAAGAAGAAACTGTTGAGGAAGAACATCTTATGGAAGAAAATGTTAAAGAAGAACATCTCACGGAAGAAACTGTTAAAGAGCATCTTATGGAAGAAACTGTTATGGAAGAAAATCTTATGGAAGAAACTGTTATGGTAGAACATTTTATGGAACAAACTGTTAAGAAAAAACTTCTTATGGAAAAAAATGTTAAAGAAGAACATCTTATGGAAGAAACTGTTATGCAAGAACATTTTGTGGATGAACATCTTATGGAAGAAACTGTTATGGTACAACATCTGAAGGAAGAAACTGTTGAAGAAGAACATCTTATGGAAGAACATCTTATGAAGCAATTTATGGTGCAAGAACCTCCTGCTATAGAAGAAACTACTGTGGAGGAACTTATTACGCAAGAACCTGATGAAGAGGAACATCTAAAGGAAGGACAGGAGGTTGAAGAACATCTGATGAAAGAACATGTGATCGTAGAAGACGAGGTCGAAGAACATCTAATGGAACAACATGAGGTAGAACATCATCTGATGGAAGAACAACAGGTCGAAGAACCTCTCATGGAAAAACATCTGAAAGAAGAACATAAGGTTGAAGAACATGTGATGGAAGATCATCTGAAGGAAGAACATGAGGTCGAAGGACATCTGATGAAAGAACATCTGAAAGAAGAACATGAGGTCGAAGAACATCTGATGGAAGAACAAAAGGCAGTAGAACATGTAATGGAAGAACAAGAGGTAGAAGAACGTACGCTGGAAGAAGCTGTGAAGGAACAGCCTGTGCGGGACAAGAGCAGGGCGGCCCAGCCTGCAGTGGAAAAGCCTGACATCAGCGACTCTGATGACGATGTCGCTGACGACTCAGGCTCCGAGGAGTCGTCTTGGGATGAGTGTCCGCGGTCTATACGGCAGGGCAAGGCCTCCCTAGGCAAGGCCAAGAATAACAGCAAGATGGCCGCTGTTCCGCGCTCAGCTGTGACCTCCGCCGCGCCCGAGCTGCTGCTGCGGCCACGCAGCGCCGTCCTCACCTTCCGCAGCACCGTGGTGGATCCCCCCGCCACCTTGGTCATGGGAACTGACAAGCACGAGAACGACCACCTCCTGACGCAGGCCACAGACCGCGTCGTCTTCTTTCACGTGGACGACCTGCCCTCAGCCCACGTGTACCTGCAGCTGGAGCCAGGCCAGGGCGTGCGTGACGTGCCCCGCGCCCTGCTGCACGACGCGGCACAGCTGTGTAAGGCCAACAGCGCGCAGGGCAACAAGCTGGCCAACGTGGCGGTGCTGTACACGCCGGGCTCCAACCTGCGCAAGACCCGCCACATGAAGGCCGGCGAGGTGGGCTTCGTCAGCGACAGGGACGTGCGCAGGATTGTGGTCGCCAAACGGGACGACGCGGTGGTGGACCGCCTCACCAGCACCAGGAGGAAGGTCGTCTCGGGCAGGGCGGAGCGGGAGAAGCAGCAGCGAGCGCTCGAGAGGCAGCGCCAGAAGACCGAGGCCAAGCTGGCGAAGAGAAAGCAGAGGCGAGAGGAGCAGCAAGAACAGGCCGCCCACGAGGACCTCCTCGAGCTGGCGTGGGGCATTGAGCTAGAGGAGCCTCCCGCCACCCGCACCACCGGCAGGCAGCGACGCAAGCGCCGGGAGTGGCGCGAGCAGGACAGTTCAGACGAGGAGTGCGAGGAAGAGAAGGAGCAGCAAGAGCAGGCGCAGACGAAGACCACGCGCTGCTTCCCGGTGAGCGCTGTGCAGCGCCGCCTGCTGCAGGGTTGCCGCGCCCTGGTGGAACGCAGGTTTGACGTGCGGGTGGCGCCCCCAGCAAAGGGTGAGGCCGAGGGGCGCGGCACTGTGACAGGGGCGCCTGACGACGTGGCTGACGCTCTGGAGGAGCTGAAGAAGCTGTTGTGTCCCGACACTCAGAAGGACGCGGCTCGCGACAACAAGGGCGGCAGCGGAAAGCGTGGCAAGGGCGGCAACAATGATAAGCATGGCAAAGGCAACAAGAGTGCCAAGAGTAACAAGAATAATAAATGTGATAAAGACGGTAAGAATGACAAGAATGGCAATGATGGCAAGAACAAGGAAGGCAAGAATGGCAAGAACAACAAGGATGGCAAGGATGGCAGGGACACCAAGGCCAAGGGACAGAACACCAAGCAGAAGAGCAAACAGTGAACGCCTCCACCCGCCACGCCTCGCCGTGAGCAGTGACAGCAATGAGGCAGAGTCGCTTGTGAGCCACGCCAGCCTGGGCCGTCCCCTCACCACGGCGGAGGCAGTCAAAAAAAAAAAAAAAAAAAAAAAAAAAAAAAAAAAATTCAACCCATTAAGAAAAAAATACAAAACATCAAAAACAATAAACAAGCACAAAATACGTAAACCCCAGAAAAAATGTCAATATATTAGTAAAGATACAAAAAAAACAAGAAAATAAGAACAAAATTAAAACTAAGGAAAAGAAAAGCATGTCAATATGTAAAGAGAAGAAAAGAAAACTGAAAGCATCAAAAACAATAAATAAGAACAAAAAAGAAAAGTACATTAATAAAAAAAATTAAACAGAAAAAAACAAGAAAAACATGTTAACAAAGAAAGAAAAGAAAGATTAAACAAATAAAAATATATAAACCAAAAAGAAAAAAAAAGAACATAAGGAATAACAGAAAAAAATAACACAAGAAAAAACAATTTGAAACATAAAAATAAAAAAAAAACATAAAAAGATCAAATAAAACAAGTACAAAATAAAAACCAAAAGAAAACAAACATTAACCATCAAAACCGAAAAAAATAAAAAATAAAATAAACAAAGGTATGCCAATTAATAAAGAAAAAAATGAAAAAAAAAACAAAAAAAATACTGAGCTTCAAAAAAGAAAAAAAGTCTGTATTTGTTAGTAAGGAAAATACAAAAAAAAAAAAAAAAAAACCACAAGAAAAATACAAAACATAAAAATGCGAAAAAACAGGAACCCCCCAAAAATTGTGTAGGCGTTAATAAATAAATAAAAAAATACATAAAAAAGAAAAAAGAAAAGAAAAATACTACAGATGAAAAAAGAAAAGTATAAAAGAAAAAAAGAACACAAAACATTAAAAAACGAATAAAATAAAGAATAAAAAAAACATTAAATGAAGCAAAAGAAAAAGTGTTAAGAAAAAAAATACAAAATATATAAAAAAAAAGAAAAAACAAACAACAAAAAGTGTTATAGAAAATACAAAACATCAAAAATAAAACTGAAAACACAATAAGAAATGAAAACAAAAGGAATATAAGGCATCCAACACGAAACAAAAACAAAAAAAAAATGAAAAAAGAGAGTACAAAACATTGAAAGCAAGATAAGAAGAACAAAAGAAAAAAAGCTAAAAGAATACAAACTATAAAAAAAGAATAAATGAAAAAAAAATACAAAACATCAAAAGCAAAACAAAAAATACAAAAAAACATGAAAAAAAGAAAAATAAACACGAAAGAAATAAAAAAAATAACACAAAACATTCAAAAGGAAAAAAATAAGAAAAAAGAAAAAAAGAAAAGAAAAAGAACAAATACAAAACATCCAAAACAAAAAAAAGAAAGAAAAAAAGAAAACATCCACAAAAATAAATAAAAATAAAAAAATATAAAACATAAAAAAACACAAAAAGAACAAAAAAAAAAAAAATAGCGAAAAGAAAGAATAAAAAGTAAAAAAAAAATAAAGTATGTGTGGATAAATAAAGAGAAAAAAATAGTATAAAAAACAACAGAACAATAAATAAATAAAACCCCAAAAATATATAAAAAATGAAAATAAAATAAACACTAAAAGATACAGAAAAAGATAAAAGCATGATCAAAGTGAAAAACAAAAGTAAAAAAAAAAAACATTATTGTCCCCCTTCAAAAAAAAAAGTCAAAAACAAAAGAAAAACCATGAAGACAAGGCAAATTAAAAGAAAAAAATATGAAACAAGGAAACAAAAAGAATAAAACGAAAAATAGGTAAAACGATGCGTCAGTAAGTAAATTAAATAGAAAAATACAAAATATATACAAAAAGTAAATAATTAAAAATAATAATAATAATAATAAAAAAGCTGCCAAAGAATTAGCAAAAATGGAACTCAAATTAGCAAGACATGAAGTGAACACCGCGAGACACCGTAAATTTAACGGAACAAGGACTCGGAAACAGTAAACACAATCCAGACACCGCAATGTTTAGGAACACGTGACCTGGAGGCGGACTGAACAGAGTCCAGACGGCGAAACGTTTACGAACTCGTGATTCAAGACGCGGACTGAACACAATCAAGACAGCAACACGAAGAACACAACACTCTGATACGTAGGCTGCTCTCACCTGCTGTGTAATCTGCTACCTGCATCACCGCGAGAGGCTGTTGCATTGACTATAGCATTCTTATCCCAGGCAGGGAGTTCTTCGTAACGAGAGACGAGATCTTAAAAAATATATATATTTATAAAATAAAAAATAAATAAAATAAAACACAAAAGTGAGTAAGAATAAAGAAAAGAAAATATAAAACAAAAAAAAAATAATAAAATCCCCAAAAATATAAATAAATAAAAAAAGCAAAATAAAGAATGCAAAACATCAAAAGCCATATGGAAAAAAACACGAAATATTAAAAAAAAAAAAAATAAATAAATAAAAAAAAAAAAAATGAAAACCACGAAAATATGTGCCAATAACTTAAAAATATATAAACACAAAAAATGACAAAATAATAACCAAAGAGAAACAAAAAATATGTGTCACGTTAGATCCTCAAATAAGGAATTAGTACTGGATGAAGGCAAGACGCCGAGGACGCAGTGACACTCTCACGCCAATTGTTGCTGTCCAAAGGTGTTGTTGACATTCACCTAAAAAAAAAAAAAAAAAAAAAAAAAAAAAACTGAAGAGAAAATAGAAAAAAGAATAAAAATAGTGTAACCTAAACTCTCCCCACCAAGAAAA
>NC_087158.1:13620799-13625799 GCF_035594125.1 Scylla paramamosain
CACCTTCAACACGTGATTAACACTTCGTCCAACCAAAGGTAACTATACAAACTTCACCATACCTGCAGTGTCACCTTACGTGGCTAATTAACCTCGTCTGTGGGGGAGGTGACAGTACAGCTCTAGATCACTACGTCTGTGGAGGAAGATTGTGTATAAACTTCATGGATGCAGTGTACCTTATGTATCTGTTTGCGTTACCACTATGCTCCTCTCGTTTTTCTTGTGTGTGAAGACTAACCAACGAAACACGAGAGAGAGAGAGAGAGAGAGAGAGAGAGAGAGAGAGAGAGAGAGAGAGAGAGAGAGAGAGAGAGAGAGAGAGAGAGAGAGAGAGAGAGAGAGAGAGAGAGAGAGAGAGAGAGAGAGAGAAAGCCGTCTCTTTCGCTGCTTCCAGAGAGAGAGAGAGAGAGAAAAAAAAACTTAGCCAGATAAAAGTCCAAAATGGGAGCTAATTTAGTTGGAAGTTCTATTACACCACATAGTTCTACCTGTGATTAACCAATGCACATACTTAAACCCTTCCGCTGCGATATGCAATTATTCACAGCACTGAAAGCAAAGCGTGGAATCTTTATTGGTATGTACAAGGATGAAAGGGAAAACCAAAGAATAGATTTTGTCATCTTTAGGTGGTACAATCCTTGCAGGTGGCTATAGAACAATAAATAAATAAATAAATAAATAAATAAATAAATAAAAATAATAAAAATCTAAGTCGTTAGTAATTAAGGAAAGATGTGTCAAATAGCAGTGAAGGGGTTAAAATTACACTCCTATGAAGATTGAGAAAAAGAGAGAGAAAAAAAAAGAACCATTATTAAACTTATTTTTTATGCCATTAAGAAAATTCACAAACAGCATACACCTTATCTTTCCACACAGAATACCACAGTACACTTTTTCGCTTTTCTCGTGTGTAAGGAAGACTGGTCAAGGAAGCACATACACCTCAACTCGTAGCAAAACCCAGGCAAGCAATTAACACTAGAGGCTTCACAAAGACACCATCCCTGACGAACCCACAGACCCCTTCACCTTATCATACCATCACGAGAAGCACCATTCCATCAACGACATACAAGACTCCCAAATTAACATGTAGTGTAATATCCGCATTTTTGGTCTGGTTCTAATGCATAATAAGGAAGGAGGAATATTATAGTCACCTGGTCTGGTTCCCACGCGGCGCATTACGTCAGGTTAGGTCTCACTGCTCCCTTGCCGCGGCGTAAGGAGGAGGAGGAGGAGGAGGAGGAGGAGGAGGAGGAGGAGGTAAGGGTCTTTAATTGTCTCGGTGCTTTAGAGTCCGTGTTCTGTTCTAGGTGTGGAGTGCATGGCGGGGAGGCACGGGGGTTGAGGCAGGCAAGTGTTTGGATTCCCACGTTAGGTTTTATGTATGAGAACTGGTTTCCGTGCCGTGGTTTGGATATTAGAGGATAAACGGAGGATAGGAAAATATAAGAAAAAAAAATAGAAAAAAAAGACCAGAAAAGATAAGAAAAGAGAGGGAGATGTAAAGGACAGGAAAAGAGACGAAATATTACGTTAGGTTTTCATATGTGACTAGGAAATATAAGAAAAGATAGGAAAAGAAGAATATAGGAGACGAAATGTTATGCATATAGGATGATGAAGAAGTGAAGTAGAGGGAAGGGTATTATAGAAAACGTATTATAAAAGGATATCAAATAAATATAGGAGGAAAAATGTATAGGAAATGAAGTGATACAGGATGACGTAGAAGGGATATATAAAGGAAGACGAGGATATATGAGATGGACTGCTGTGGATAAAATATGATATAGGGAAGATATATAAGGAGCAAACAGCAAGCAGACCGACAAGAATATAGGATGATGTAAGGGAAACGTGTGGATATGGCAGGATATAGGATACAAGTATATAGGAGAATGATATGGAAATAGTAAGACTTAAAGAGATTAACTGACACACACACAGAGAGAGAGAGAGAGAGAGAGAGAGAGAGAGAGAGAGAGAGAGAGAGAGAGAGAGAGAGAGAGAGAGAGAGAGAGAGAGAGAGAGAGAGAGAGTTATTATACTTTTCTCCTTCCTCTTCAATGCAATGGATGGGCAAGGTAGAAAGAAATTTTTAGGGCAAGTTAAAGAGATCAACTGTAACACGTCCAATGTATTCTTTATAATGAGTAGTGAACAACAGCACCTCGAGAGCAGCTGGACTGAACAGATCTTAAATTGATATGGGTAGTTTTATTTATTTATTTTTTTCTTTATTTGTATCCGCAGTATATACAGATAACTTATTTCTCTGGGCGGACCTTACTTTGATACTGAGGAAAAGGTACAGTATAAAGGTTGTCTGTGCATCCTTTTCTTGTCACGTGTTACATAGGGACAGTATATCGTGCCATCCTTGTGCTGCATTTCACAACACAGGGCACGAGTATCACGGGTCACCTCGCAGCGGCCAGCCTCAGCCTCGCTCTCAAACCTCATATCACCTTCCGCTATTTTTTTTTTTGTATCTATTTCCGAACGTTTCAATATTCCTCCCCCTTTTTTTTGTTAGACCTTTCAATATTTTTTTTATCTCTGCACTAGAATATACCGGTATTTCTATTGTTATTGTTGTTTCTATTCAGTTACTACTTTCTATCCTCTGCTCTGTTTGTTTGCCTCCTCTCTCTCTCTCTCTCTCTCTCTCTCTCTCTCTCTCTCTCTCTCTCTCTCTCTCTCTCTGAAAACACACACATTTATAATAACACTCTGATAACACTCATATCTAAATAACAAACAACTGTAATAACACTCTCATTTCTAATTACACTTCACACAATATAACATTCAGATCTAAAACCTTCCTCCATTAGCGTTGAACAAAAAGAATTACGGTTTTCAGAATAATTAATTACCATTACTCTGTCAAGGGAAAAGTAGCAGAGTAATACCTTTCACTTGTAATTATGTACACCTTTCATTAGCCCGAGATTCAAAGGTGATAAAGAGGGCAGCCATTGTACTGTCGTGGTTAGAAGAAGTTTACAGCAGCTTCCAAAACTATATCTTTAAATGTGGTGCGAACTGTGGCATAGTGAAAAAATATGAAGCCTGCTGCTGACTGATCACGTGTCGCGCCGGTAAGGTTGGTATGCGTGGCTTGACGTGATGCTCATATGCCGATCTGTTTCCCAGGTCATAATACATGGCAACCATCCCTAGTGTGCAGGGCTGCCAACTGTAATCACCAAACGTGTGAAATAATATCGTCCATTGTGTCAGAATGTAGAGCTCTTATTTTTTACAGTTTTGGGAGTCAGTGTACCTTACCACGTTTTTTTCTTTTTTATTTTCTCTCTCAGATAAGGAAAACGGAAGTGGAAGTGATAGTAGGCAGATCTTTTTTTCTTTTTCTTTTCTTTTCCCTGAATTTGTTTTCGCCCTCAGATCTATGTACGTGTCTTATGTACTAAAAGAAAAGAAAGTGTTTTGCGTTTTCCTTCAGTTTTGAATCTTCACATCCGCTGACAGTTTCCTCACCAGATTCCCTTTCCTTCCAATGGCTCTCCAAGGTAAAAAAAAAAAAAAAAAAAAAAAAAAAGATAGAAGAGATATTTCATTAGCCTTTTATCCTGAAAATTTCTTATGATCTTCCTCCCTCATGCATGAAAAGAGTGTTTGTGTTTTTTTCCCCTCAATCTTCAGTCTTCATATCCGCTGTCAGTCCCCTCACAAACCAAGACAACAGAGAGATTCTTAAGATTCCCGTCTCTTCCAATGCGAATGCAAGGCGGGGAGAGACATTTGGTGGGTCTTTTATCTTCAACTTTCCTCTAGCATCAGATATATCCACATAACGCATTGAAAGAAAAAAAAGAGAGGAAATTCCGCGGTTTTTTCCCCAACCTTTAGTCTTTACATTTCATTTCCTCACGAACCTAACCAACTGACGGGCTCTAAGCGGATGAGAGAACTAGAGATTAAAGGAAAAATGCAAAATATAATGATCTCCACGTTACGCATAAAAAAAGAAAGAGAATAAGTTTTCTGTTTCCCTCCCCCAAAAACTTTTACTCTTCACATTTATTTCCTCCAGCTGACAGACACTGAGGCCTAAGAGGATCAGAGGACTTGACATTGAGGAAGAAGAAGAAAAAGAGGCAAAATACAATGACAGTACAAATGGTTAGTCACTTTAATTCTCACTATACCTGTACCGTTGCACCTGTGATTATTATTTTTTTTCATTCACCAGTCTTATCGCAGCGACCGTCATCTACCGTACTCTTGTTCGATTAATTAAGCCGCATCTCCAGTGAATACATATCAATTAACTCTGCACCAGTCGCTATTATATTATACTTCTGAATGGGTGGTGGTGGTGGTGGTGGTGGTGGTGGTGGTGGTGGTAGTAAGTGGTGGTGGTGGTGGCCCAATTAAGTCTGCAGCTAATGACCACACCACGCCTCCACTAATTAATTAACGCTCCAAAATTAATCAAACCATCATTTACACTTGCAACACCGACATACATACATACATACATACATACAAACTAGTCGTGCTGCAGTATTACATAATTTACATTTGCAACACTTAAATCTTTCATCTTTTACATTTGCAACGTTTATTTTATTCCACTACCAAGCAACCAACCTGCCCAGTCGGCGAGAGCGGAGCAACAGTCAGCGGGTGGGAAGCGTTGGCTGGGTGGGGACAGTGAACGAAAGTGGTGAATTCAGGAGCCTGAGTTCGAGTCCCGTCCAAAGCTGGCTATTCCCGTGTCTGATCCTCTTGTTATTCGCTTGAAACATTCCTGATCCCTTTATAACTTGCTAAAATCTACCAATCCTCTTGTAACGTACTGAAAACCTATTCGATTCCTTTTATCCCTTATACCCTGATATCTCTCTGATCCCATTGAGACATTGAAATCTACATAATCTTCTTATAACGTACTTAAAACCTAACCTAATCCCTTATAACATACCTAAAACATTCATGATCCCCTTATAACCTAC
>NC_087158.1:13638299-13640799 GCF_035594125.1 Scylla paramamosain
AAACACCAAGAAAACACCAAAAAACATCGACAACATCAGTAACATCAACGGGAACAAGAAATGAAAGGCGGACAATAATTTCAAGCTATAATTAATGAACGCTTCATAATCTTTCAAATAGTGCAACCATTTTTTTTTTTCCCAGCATTGGTGTGTATATCATAACACCATTATCCTTTAAAGAGATGAGGAAAATGAACTGAATAATACCAAGAGAGAGAGAGAGAGAGGATAACACTAATTCCAAACAACACAGTACAAGATTAATATACTTTTATTTAGGAAGAGTGTAATAGTTTCAGTGCGATTATACGTAAAAAAATAATAAATAAATAAATAAATAAAAAAAATACAGGAAACTACAGTGAATACGAGAGAGAGAGAGAGAGAGAGAGAGAGAGAGAGAGAGAGAGAGAGAGAGAGAGAGAGAGAGAGAGAGAGAGAGAGAGAGAGAGAGAGAGAGAAACACTAATTCCAAACAACACAGTCCATAGTTAATATATTTTCAGGAATAGCACAATAATTCCTATGCGATTAAACGTTAAGAAAGAAATCCCTTAATCAGAAAAGTAGAGCTAACACAAAACGATACTAGCTACTCGTAAAGGCTTTGTATCATTTTTAACAAGGGTGCGGTAATCCTCATATGCCCGGACAGGTGTGTGTGGAATAGGTCCATCACATCACAACACCTAAGCTCACAATGCGTCCCTCGATACACCCTTCATGTGAATTTTCAGCAAGCGTGCACTGATTGCTGCCATAACACCATCAAACTGAACACAGGTCCCTCTCGGTTCACACGGAGACTTTCAGGCACCGTGTAAATAGAAATCGTGTAAATAAATAAATAAATAAATAAATAAATAAATAAATAAGAAAAAATAATTAATGGGAAAAGGGGTGTTAGGGATTTGACCTGTTAAAGTACACTATTTTGTCCATAAATCCATTAACGTTTATGGTAAGTGAATAATATCAATTCCTACAGTTTATCCTTGTTTCTTTGTCCTAAATTTGAATGTAAAAGGTAAAAACAAAAGAAACGCAGGAAAAAAAAAACTGGAAAGAATTCCCTTGATATTCACGTCTGTACGGCGCGAAGGAACGGCTGGGCTGGATCGTGCTTAAATGAAAACTTCGTGTAAATTCAATTGGATTTCATACATTTCAAGTTGTTTTAAACTGAATTCGTAATAAAAAAAAGGTGTAAACTGAGTCACCTGTGTATCATGTAATCTCCAAGCTTTCACTCAAAGACGATGTGGCACGTACACTCACATTCCACACAGGAATAAAAGAGATGAATTTCCACTCCCTAGCTGACTGAGACGTTACCTGACCCGACTTCACGAGCCTTCACATCTCAAACTCGTTCCATTCAATGTTCCACGTTTTCTGTTCATAATCATATTCCACACATGAATGAAAAATAAATAAATAAATAAATAAATAAATAAATAAAATAAATAAAAAAAAATGCATATCTCTTCCTAACGTGACCTGACCTGACCTGACCTCACTCCACGAGCCTGCACATCGGGGACTCGTTCTATTCCAAATTTTCCATTCGCTCATCGGAACCTTTCTAGCCTGCGGGATGTTGGGGATCCTGGGGCGGAGTGTTTTCCCTGACAACATTCACCGCTTGACTTTCTACGTCTTATCCTCATCTTTACAACTTCCACTCTACCTCCCCCACTTTTTTATGATTTACTTAACTATTTCATGTCTAGACAGTTTCTTCTCATATTTAATTTTTTTAACACTTACTTTTTTGGTGCTGCAGTCTCTAAGGTAGTTATGTAGCCAAGGAAAGATAATATTAACTTTCGACTTACATATATATATTTTTTTCTTCTCTGTGTCCTTGCCAATAATTTTCTTCGATTCTCTGACGGTTATGTTTTGTATTACAGTCTTTTAAATAATCATGTAGCGTGGAAAAGATGTCACTGGCCTTCTATTTTCACTTTACTTTGTGTCTTTGTTAATAATTTTCATCGGTGCTCTGAGTAAGTTTTGCATAACCACTTAATTTCTAAACACTTATTCTTGTACAGTAAGTTCTCAAGTAATTCTGTGACCCAAAGCAATACAATTAACTTCTCTTCTTATACTTTTCTCTCTTCTTATACTGTCTCTGCTAATAATTTTCTTCGTTGCCTTGAATAACTGTTAAATAACTAGTCAATTTCTTAAAGCTCGTTCTTGTCCTGAAGAATTTTAAATAATTATGTAGCCCAGTAAAGAAAACGTTAACGTCCCTATCCTTATTTTTCCTTGTCATGCAAATTTTCTACAGTACCCTACATTGTGAGGGACAAGCACATCAATGAAACATTTAATACTCGTCTTTTACTTTTGTCCACAGTCCTTTAGAATTCTTTACATAGGAATGGATGTTAAAGTCATATGCTGCGAGGGTTGTAAAAGATTGGTTCCTTCAATACAAAGCAAGGTTATTATTCATTCTAGTTCTGATGTGTGTTGTCTTTTG
>NC_087158.1:13655799-13658299 GCF_035594125.1 Scylla paramamosain
AATCAATAAAACTCATGGCTCCGACAAAATTCCATCACGTGTACTTAAGGAAACAAAACGTGAAATATTAAAGCCACTTTTCAACTTATTTAACAAATCTTTACACACCAGAGTAGTGCTGTCGGAATGGAAGTTAGCAAATATCACATAGAAAAAGGAAACAAGCCACATTCTGGTAATTGTCACCCTATCAGCTTAACGTCAGTTGTCGGAAAACTAATGGAATCCATCATAAGAGAAAAAATCGCTAATTTCTTAAAAAAAAAAAAAAATAAAAATAAATAAATAAATAAATAAAATAAAATAAAATAAAATAAAATAAAATAAATAAATAAATAAATAAATAAATAATTAGATTCTCAACATGGATTCAGAAACAAGTGTTCATGCCTCGCAAATCTACTCGAATTCTACAATTATGTATTTAAAATATACGATAACACTAGGGCGGTCGATGTAATTCACCTCGATTTTCAAAAAAAGCATTTGACGGAATTCCACACCAGCGTCTTGTTAGTAAATTAAAAGCTCATGGGATTACGGGTCATCTTTTGAATTGGATAGCAAATTAGATATCAGACCGTAAACAATTAAGTAATTAATGGAAATACTTCAGAGTGAACCAGTATTAAAAGCGGCGCTCCTCAAGTATTTGTTCTTGGACCTATACTTTTTGATATATATATATATATATATATATATATATATATATATATATATATATATATATATATATATATATATATATATATATATATATATATATATATATATATATATATATATATATATATATATATATATATATATATATGACGATGACGAAAGAATTACATGTAAAATATCAAAATTTGCTGATGATACAAAAATAGTAAGTGCAGCTTCCTCGGTATCCCAACGCCAACATATTGGAAGCGACTTAAACAAGCTGGTTCAAAGGTCAGAAACGCGGCAAATTAATTCTAACTTGGACAAATGTCACGTATTACATACTGAAAATAACAACCGTCATGAAAGCTACACGATGAACAACATTCACTGAAGTAGTGTTGATAAAGAGAAGGATTTAGGCGTCATAATTTTAAAAGAACTCAAACCTTGTAATCAAATAACGGAAGCAGTAAAAATCGCTAATAAACTGGTTGGTTTTATCGGTCGAACTTTCAGTTTTAAAACGGAAAAGGTAATACTTGCTCTTTTTGATTCGTTTTGTACGTCCACACCTTGAGTATTGTGTACAATTTTGGTCATCCTATTGCAAGAACATCGAAAAAAATAGAAAAAAAATACAGCGCAGGACAACGGAAATTATATCGAGACTAAGAAACAAATCTTATGAAGATCGGCTCAAGGAACTTGACATATCCCTTAACTAAACGCACAATAAGAGGTGACGTCATCGAAGTTTTTAAAATCTTCAAAGGTTTTACGAACGTTAAACCAGAAAACTTGTTCACAATGCACCAGTCCAACTCAACTAGAACTAACGGTTTCAAGATACACGCTCAACGCCTTGTGACAAAATGAGGCCAAGCATTTCTTCACTGTGTTCTAAATATTTGGAATGGATTGCCCTCAACCATAGTCAGCTCGAATACAACAGAAACATTTAAAAATCACCTTGATAAATATCTGATATCAAATCTTCTGTTGTCACTGTTCGCCTCCTTATAAAAATCTTACGCGGATATTTCGTCTTTCGGTGCGTGCTATAATTGCGAGCCACGGCTACACAACCCCTCCCACACATAACAGACAGCCCCGAGTAAAAGGTCACAACTACTATTCTCGACCTGTGACGGGCTGTGGTTCAGTAAGGGCCTTGACAGTTAGTGACCACTATCGGGATTTAAGGTACCAGTGGGCACTGCTGCAGGTGGCATAAAGAGTATGAATCAATAGAAGGTGATTGCGGAGCTGAGGCCTGATTGACTGGTGCCTCTCTTAAAAGTGCCAGGTAAGGCTGCCTCACCACCCCTAAAGTTCCACACTGTGCCTACACCAGCACTACATTACACTGCATAACACACACAGATAACTCTGATTTAACGGTCACTACATTTACTTTTGACCTGTGACGGGTTGTTAGTATGGGCCCTGACAGTTAGTGACCACCATCGGGATTTCAGGTGCCAGGGGTCACCGCTGCAGGGGGTAAAAACGTGCACGGCGTCCTTCAGGGAAAGTGCGCAACAACAGTGGAATAAACAGAGTTGGGGCCTGATTGACTGCTGCCTCTCTTGAAAGCGCCAAGCAAGGCTGCCGCACCATCCCTGCATCCCCAAACTGTGTTTACACCATCACAACACACACACACACACACACACACACACACACACACATACACAAGACCCAATAATCAAGCAATATACCCCCACAAACACTGTAGTGGTAGCCGTAGAGTACAACTTTCAACTCTCATCAAAAAATTCCATGCAGTTATTCCATTCTGCATGGTATCAATTTATTCGCTGAGGAGGAGGAGGAGGAAGGAGGGTAA
>NC_087158.1:13668299-13670799 GCF_035594125.1 Scylla paramamosain
CACACACACACACACACACACAGCAAGTTAGTCAGTCAGTCAGCCACACACCCAGACAAAAAGGCAGCCATACAGATGAATACACACACACACACACACACACACACACACACACACACACACACACACACACACACACACACACACAGTATTCGCACACAAACAAAAGACTCCTTCACACCACCTAGTCACTGCAACGCAACACAACACAATGCTGCACAGTTGATGAAAGGAGCTGAAGACACACACATAGAGAGAAACACAGAGAGGAATAACCAATAACAGAGAGGTAGAAACAGACAGAGAAGCCCCACCAAGAGCCTTCCAAAGAGTTTCCCTGTATATCTCCTTCACACTCCCCTCCGTCAGCCCTTCTTCAGGAGTGTGTATGTACGTGTGCGTGTAGCTGCCTGCCGCTGTCACCTGTCACGCCCGTCACACCTTCCTGCTGTCGTCCCTCCTTCAGTGTGGAGTGCTTGCAGGTAATCCCTCCCTCCACCCCTTCCACCTACTCCACTCCTCTCCCTTTCACACCATCCCTCCGATCCTTCCTCTCACCCTTTCTCTCTCTCTCTCTTTTCTCTACGTATCCTCTTCTAGTTTCTCTTTTTTTCTTCCTTTTTTTAACTTTTTCCCTCTTCTCTCACTTCTTCCTCCTCGTATTCGTCCTCATCCTCTTCCTCGTCGTCCTCGTCCTCCTCTTCCTTCTCCTCCTCCTTTTCCCCTGCATTGTTTTTACGTTGAATTACTCGCCGCTCTTAATTATTTTGTTTTATTCATCACCCCCCTCTCTCTCTCTCTCTCTCTCTCTCTCTCTCTCTCTCTCTCTCTCTCTCTCTCTCTCTGCCAGTATTTAAGGAGTATGCACATCACATTAATGGGCCCCAGTTCCTCCTCCTCAGCTCTGCTTATCGTTCCAGTTTTTACTTTAGTTAGCCCAGAAAGTGGCGCAGTTTTCTCTGATTTCCCGCGTCCTAATGAGGAGTTTTGTGCGGCGAAATGAACTCTCTTATTTACTGCTTTGGCTCGCCGGGGGAGGAGGAAATGGCTGGCTTGTGTTTCCTATCTTTACTTTTTTTTTCTTTTCTATTTCTCTCTCTCTCGTTTTCTGTTTGTCGCTCTTGCCTGACTGTGTGTGTGTGGTTGTGTATGACTCTCTCTCTCTCTCTCTCTCTCTCTCTCTCTCTCTCTCTCTGGATTATGTTTACAACAAAGAGAGAGAGAGAGAGAGAGAGAGAGAGAGAGAGAGAGAGAGAGAGAGAGAGAGAGAGAGAGAGAGAGAGAGAGAGAGAGAGAGAGAGAGAGATACTCAGGTCATATAAAAGTTTAGATTGTCACGGTGATTTGTGACAGCTAGTTTCTCTCTCTCTCTCTCTCTCTCTCTGTCTCTCTCTCTCTCTCTCTCTCTCTCTCTCTCTCTCTCTCTGGATAAAGTTATACATTTAAGCCTCATAAACACACACGACAAATGATAACGACATAAGCAGCAGCAGCAGCAGTAGCAACAAGAACAACAACAACAACAACAACAACAACAACAACAACAACAACAACAACAACAACAACAACACGAGAAACATAAGAGAAAGAAAGAAAAACAAAAAAAAGAACAGTACGAAGAAAAACGAGAAAGAAAAACAAGAACGAGAGTGAGGAAGGATCACGCCGCGAGAAAAAAAAATAATAAAGCAATTAAAGAAAGGATAACCACCACTACAACCACCACCACCACCACCACCACCACCACCACCATCACAACATTTTACCACAAGTGAAAAAAACAAAAAACAAAAACAGCAACACAACTGAATGAGAGAGAGAGAGAGAGAGAGAGAGAGAGAGAGAGAGAGAGAGAGAGAGAGAGAGAGAGAGAGAGAGAGAGAGAGAGAGAGAGAGAGAGAGAGAGAGAATGGCGGTTTATCACTACGTTACGCTCCTGTGTATTTATTTGTTTGTTTTTGCTTTTTTTTTAATCAATTTAACTTTCTATTTATCAGGGTTTGCATGCAATAAGAAGAGGAGGAGGAGGAGGAGGAGGAGGAGGAGGAGGAGGAGGGAGATATTTCAGGATAAATAATGAAAGAAAACACATAAATAAGGAAGAAAAAGAGATAATGATGATGATGATGATGATGGTGATGATGATGAGAGTAGCTGAAGCAGAAGAGTAAAAAAAAAAAAAAAAGAAAAAAAATGAAGCAACAAGATAGCAACGAGATGAAAAGACATGAGAAGGAGAGAAAGGAGATGAAAAGGAGGATGAGGAGAAAAAAGAAGACATGGGAGTGGGTAAGTAAAGAGGGAAATGAAACGAGTAGAAAGGGTAAGAGGGAGAGAAAAAAAAAGATAAAAAGGGAAAAGGTACAAGAGGGGAGATGCAGGATGGAAAAGATTGAGGGGAAAAGAATAGAAAATGATGCGTGAATGAGGGGTGAGTGAGGGGAGAGAGAGAGAGAGAGAGAGAGAGAGAGAGAGAGAGAGAGAGAGAGAGAGAGAGAGA
>NC_087158.1:13675799-13685799 GCF_035594125.1 Scylla paramamosain
TTTCTCGCACCCTCGTCCTTCTCTTTCACTGTGTTTATATGGGGTTTTCTAAAGTTTAATGTATGTTTTCTTCGTCATTTTTTTTCCTTCTCCCTCGTCCTATTTTTTCTCCTCCTCCTCCTCCTCTTTCGTCCTCTTGCTTCAGAGTTCACATGGGTTTTTCTTTAGTTTTATACCTCCTCTTTTCTTTGTTCTGTTTCTTTTTCGACCTTGTTTTTCCTTTCCCTTGTTTTCCTCTTCCATTGGGTTTTCCCTTCAATTTGAAATCTTTCCTCTTCCTCGTCCTCTTCTATCTCTTTCTCATTCTCTTCTTTTTCTTCGTCGTCCTTCTCTTCCATTAGGTTTTCTTCTTTCAATCTTAAGTCCTTTCGCTTCCTTGTCATTCTTTACCTCTTCCTAGTTCCCATCTTTTTCTTCCTCGTTTTTCTCGTCTTCGCTTCCCTTCGTTCTTGTTCATTTTTTCCTTGTCCTTCTCTTCCACTAGGTTTTCTCCTTCCAGTCTTAAGTCCTTCCTTTTCCTTGTCTGTCATTCTCTATCTCTTCCTACTTCTCTTCTTTCTCCTCCTTGCCCTGCTCTTCCACCGTGTTCCCTCAGTTTACGTCCTGTGATCTGCCGTCAGTCCATCTTTTGTCAGGTCGTGCAAGGAGGCTGTCAGCAGATCAGAGGACTCAGGAGAGAGGCAAAATGCTACAGGCAGAGGGAGGGAGAGTGGCAGGTTAACTCACTTCTCATCTTGATTTTTACTTTTTACGTATCAAGTTATAGGATAAGATAATTTACTTGTCGCATTGTTTTTATTAATGCAGAGAAGTGAAAATCTTTAAGGCTACAGGGTCCAAAGAAAGTAAAGAAACACACACACACACACACACACACACATACACACACCATACATGAACTCAAATACAAACTGTCTTACAAAAATCGTAACACCATCGTACGCAAGACACACAAAAAGGTATAAACAATAACTCCCCTTTTATGAAACTACAACAACGAACCAATTAAGGGTATCACTAACACACACCATACAGTAAGTCGAATAAAAACGCACACCCCACTCGGGAAAAGCACCGTACATGGAAATAAACACACACATACATAATAATTTCCCTTTCATGAACTATGCAGAAGCCAGGAAAATTTTTGGAAAGTATTAGTAGTCTTTCGACATTAAAAATAATAAAAAATAGAGAAGCTTCGTAATATGCTACAACTTTTCTCGTTCATAAGGAATTTCCGAGACGGTACGAAGGAGGAGGAGGAGGAGGAGGAGGAGGAGGAGGAGGAAGAGGAGGAGGAGGAGGGAGAAAGTTGGAGAGGAGAAAAGAGGGGAGGAAAGAGAAGGATAGGAGGGGTGTTAGGAAGAAAATGGATTGAAGGGAGAAGAAAGGGATGAAGGATAGGAGGAAGAAAGTTGGAGAGAAGAAAGTTGGAGAGAAGAAAGTAAGGTAGGGAGGAAAGAGGAGGCTGGTAGGGATGCTGGGAGGAAGATTAGTTGGGGGAGGAGAAAAAGGAGAGAGCTTGGGAGAACAGTAAAGAGATAGGAAGTGGAGAGGAGAGAGTGAAGAGAGTAAGAAGATGGAGAAGAGGGAGATTGTGATAAACATGTGGAAGAAGAAAAAAAAATAATAGAATGGAGACAGATATGGGAGAAGTGGATCAGATAAAAATAGGTCAGAAAGAAGTAAGGAGAAAGAAATGCAAAAAAAAAAAAAAAAAATGGCGGAAGGGAAGTGAGCTGGAGGAGAAAGGAAGGGAGAAGAAAAAGATAAGCATGAGTAAAATGAAGAGGAAGAATGAAGGGATGATAAAGGGAGGGAGGAAAGAAATGACAGGAGAATACAGGAGAAAGGTGGACAAGAGGGAAGATGAGAAAAATAAATACAGGTAAAAGAGGCAAGAGAGGGAGAGATGAATAGAGGAAATATGAGGAGAAAGGAGAGAAGGAGGAAGGAGATGGAAGGGAGAAGGAGGGAAAAAGAGTTGAAAGAGGGAAAGAATGGAAGACCCTAGCAAGCAGCAGTGACCCTTCCCGTCTGTTCCTTCCCCAAACCCCCTTAACCCCCCCCCAAACACACCCAAGCTGTTTCTCCCCCACCCCCCAACTCCCAACACACACTGATAACATTATAAAACCTGAAGGAAAACTACGTGGTTGTATATACCTCACCTGACCTTATCTTGACTTTATTAATACAGTATGAGACTTTGGGGGGGAAACTTTTTAAAAACTTCCTTTGGTAAAAATGCTACGCGATGTGGACCGGGAAGAATGTTGTTTATTTTGACTTTATTAATATAAGGAGTTGCTTGTAGTTCAAAGTAAACCTGCTATTTCGTGCAATAATGTGAGACGACACGAGTTGAGTTTGCCAGGTGGAAGTTTGTGCGTAGTGTGTGTGTGTGTGTGTGTGTGTGTGTGTGTGTGTGTGTGTGTGTGTGTGTGTGTGTGTGTGTGTGTGTGTGTGTGTGTGTGTGTGTGTGTGTGTGTGTGTACAAGAACAGTCAAGCCAATCACTCTTATTGAAGATTTAGTTTTGGGTACGAATATGAGAAGTTTCTCTCTCTCTCTCTCTCTCTCTCTCTCTCTCTCTCTCTCTCTCTCTCTCTCTCTCTCTCTCTCTCATTATTAAATTGCTTTCTTTTTATTTATTTTCTCTTTCACTTTTTATTCTTCAGTTCCTATTAAAACCTTTCTTCTTCTTCCTCCTCCTCCTCTTCCTCGTCCTTCACCTCCTTGTTCTCTCCTTCACGTTTCCTTCTTCACTTTTTAATACTAAACTCTCGTCGCTCTTCACTCTTCCGCTCCTAGTATTTCTCTTCTTCCTTCTCATCCTCTCTTAAATATTTCCCTCTACAACATCTATCACAACTTCTTCTCCCTCCTCTTTCTCCTCCTCTTCTTCATTCTTGTTCTCTGTTTCACCTTTCCTGTTACGATTCTTCCTCTCTTCTCTCCTCTTTTTCCTTCTCTTCTTCCTCCTTCGCTCTCCCTGTTACAGTTCTTAGTCTCTTCTCTTCTCCTTCACCTTCCCCTGTTCCTGCTTCTCCTCCCCCTTCTCTTTTTCATTCTTATACTCTCTTTCACTTTTCTTGTTACAATTCTTACTCTTCTTTCTTCCATTACCTGTTACTGTTTCTCCTCCTTTTTCTTTGTTATTCTCTGCTCTTCCTGCTCATCTTCATTCCTGTTATGTGTTTCAATTTTCCTATTACGATTCTTTTACTCTTCTCTCTCTTCCATCCCCTCCTCCTTTTCTTATTCTTGTCCTCTGTTTCACTTCCCTGTCTCTCTACGCTATCACCTCCTCCTCCTCCTCCTCCTCCTCCTCCTCCTTCTATACCGCCGCCGCCCCCTGTCATCACAATCAGCAGTCACGTGCAGTACAGCAGGGCAATACTGAGCCAATTCAGGATGTCATGTGAGGTAAGTGTTCGCGGAATTATCTCAAAACCAGCTGATCAAATGCCTATGCAAATATATACCTTCTCTTTTTTATCTTCTCTCTCTCTCTCTCTCTCTCTCGTGTGTGTGTGTGTGTGTGTGTGTGTGTGTGTGTGTGTGTGTGTGTGTGTGTGTGTGTGTGTGTGTGTGTGTGTGTGTGTGTGTGTGTGTGTGTGTGTGTGTGTGTGTGTGTGTGTGTGTGTGTGTGTTTGTGTAGGAGTGTAAGAAAACCGCTTCCCGTCCGATCAGCGAGGTTAAGCAACGGTGGATCTGGTTAGGAATTGGAAGGGTGACCGTCTGTGTACGAATGCAAATAGTGTTTTCGCTTTGTTTTGTCTGTGTGTTTTGAGTCTCTCTCTCTCTCTCTCTCTCTCTCTCTCTCTCTCTCTCTCTCTCTCTCTCTCTCTCTCTCTCTCTCTCCGGCTGTCTGTCTTTTCGTCTACTTTTTTTTTTTTCTTTTAGTCTCTTATGTTTCTCTTATCAGCTTCCCTTCTCCTCTCCTTTCCTCGCTCTTTCTCCCCATACAAAGTTATCATCTATCTCCCATTTTCACTCTTGCCAACAATCTCTCCTCTTTTCTCCTCCTCTTCTTCCCTTCTTGTTCCTATCGCTGGCTTCTCCTCTTCTTCTTCTCCTCTCCCTACCCTCTCCTTCATCTTTCCCAATGTTTCTCTTTCAATTCCATGTTTTCTCTTTCCACACTTCCTCCTCCTCCTCCTCCTCCTCCTCCACCACCAACATAACCTCCTCTCCCTTGTGTTCCCTTCCGTATCCCCTCTTCCTCTCTCTCTCTCTCTCTCTCTCTCTCTCTCTCTCTCTGTCTCTCTTTCCTCTCCTCGACACCTCTTCCCTGCTCACGTTCCCCAGCAACTCTCACCTCATCCTCTACCACTACCACCTCCCTTTTCTATCCCCTCTCCTCCCCCCCTCTCTTTCCCTCTATCCTGAAGTGCGCTGGTGTTAAATTTTTGAACTTTTCTCCGCTTTTTTTTTTTTTTTTTTTTTTTTGCAACATTTCTATTGTCAGGTTTCAATTTGCAGTGGCCATTTTGCTTCGGCGGGCCGCAGTGTAATTAACTTTGTTTTTAAACCTATAAATTACCAGGGGCAGGCAGGGAGAGAGAGAGAGAGAGAGAGAGAGAGAGAGAGAGAGAGAGAGAGAGAGAGAGAGAGAGAGAGAGAGAGAGAGAGAGAGAGAGAGAGAGAGAGAGAGAGAGAGAGAGAGAGAGAGAGAGAGAGAGAGAGAGAGAGAGAGAGAGAGAGAGAGAGAGAGAGAGAGAGAGAGGTTGTGAAGGGTATATACAGGAATACAAAGGAGGAACAAACAGTCACCAGCCAGGAAGAGAGGAGGGAGGAGAGATAAGGGTAAATGTTGCCAGTGGTGGCAACAAGGAGGCAGAGGAAGAGGGGAAAAGAAAAGATTAGTAGGTAAAAAGAGGCTGATTGTAATAAAAAGTCTCTCTCTCTCTCTCTCTCTCTCTCTCTCTCTCTCTCTCTCTCTCTCTCTCTCTCTCTCTCTCTCTCGCTCTTCATTCCTACGTGCTTTCCTTCCATTTCTCGTTCCATTCCACCTTCTGGTTCTCCTCCTCCTCCTTCTCTTCAATCCTCTATCCTCTCCAAGCTGTTTCCTGACGCCTTACACACACACACACACACACACACACACACACACACACACACACACTCTCTCTCTCTCTCTCTCTCTCTCTCTCTCTCTCTCTCTCTCTCTCTCTCTCTCTCTCTCTCTCTCTCTCTCAGATTAAGCTCCACCTCCACCACGCTCTGTCAACACCACCTGCTCCCTTCCACACACCATCACACCACTTCAGGAATTCCGGCACACACACACACACACACACACACACACACACACACACACACACACACACACACACACACACCCTTCCATCTCTCCTTCACTCTCCCTTCCCTTCCTTTCCTCTCAAAACACCACTCAAACTGCATCACTTTCCTCTTACGTACACTTGGCTCTCTCTCTCTCTCTCTCTCTCTCTCTCTCTCTCTCTCTCTCTCTCTCTCTCTCTCTCTCTCTCTCTCTCTCTCTCATATTCTTCACGTAACTCATTCCTCCACTTCTCCTCCTCCTCCTCCTCCTCTTTTTCCTCCTCCTCCTCCTCCTCTTCCTCCTCCTTCAATCTTGTCTTCTCTCCTTTAGTTCAAATATCACACTTTCACCTCCCCTCCAAATAACTTCCTTCTTACTTCTCTTCTTTTCCTCCTCCTCCTCTTCTCCTATCTCTGCTCCTCCACGCGTCTCACACCTACTTAATCAATCCTCTCCTCCTCCTCCTCCTCCTCTTCCTTCTCCTCCTCCTCCTCCTCTTCCTTCTTCTTAATTTGCTCTTCTCTGGAATTCATTAATTTGTCTGTTGCTGGAGTTATCATTTTTTTTTTTAATATAACTCTCTCTCTCTCTCTCTCTCTCTCTCTCTCTCTCTCTCTCTCTCTCTCTCTCTCTCTCTGGTAATTTTCTTTCTTTCTAATTTTCTTTTCTTCTCCGAATTGTCATTTTCTTTGTTATTCTTTGTTTCTGTTTCTTCTTCGCTTTCATTCAGTGTTGGTGTATATGAAAGAATGATATAGATAAAAATAGTGGGAAAGAGAGAAAGAATGGGACAAGGAAAGAGAAAGAGGAGGAGTGAGAACAAATAAAGAAAAACGAGAGACTGAAAAATAGAAACGGAAAGAGAGACTGAAAGAGAGAGAGAGAGAGAGAGAGAGAGAGAGAGAGAGAGAGAGAGAGAGAGAGAGAGAGAGAGAGAGAGAGAGAGAGAGAGAGAGAGAGAGAGAGAGAGAGAGAGAGAGAGAGAGGGAAAATGAGACGAAAGATTAAAAAAGAGAATATGAAAGTAAAAAAGAAAGAGAAAGAATAAGAAACAAAAGAATCAGAGAAAATTGGAGAAACAAGGTATGGAAAACCAGAAGCAGGTGGGAACTAACAAATATCAGAAAGAGGAGATGGGAAAAAGCAAATATGTAAAAGGAGAGAGAGAGAGAGAGAGAGAGAGAGAGAGAGAGAGAGAGAGAGAGAGAGAGAGAGAGAGAGAGAGAGAGAGAGAGAGAGAGAGAGAGAGAGAGAGAGAGAGAGAGATAACAGCGAATTGTGACTTTTTTTTGTCATTTGCGTTATTATTGTTGTTATTGTTGTTCTGTTATTATTATTATTATTATTATTATTATTATTATTATTATTATTATTATTATTGTTGTTGTTGTTGCTGCTGTTACTACCACTACTACTACTACTATTACTACTACTACTACTACAACCATTTCTTATCCCTCACACACTTAAAACACTTCCTCCTAATCTTCATCCTCCACTTCTTCTTGTTCTTCCTCCTCCTCCTCCTATAACACTCTTTATCAGACAGATCTTTCCCTTCTTTTTCCCCTTACCAAACAAAACACATACGTACTGCTCCTCCTCCTCCTCCTCCTCCTCCTCCTCCTCCTCCTCCTCCTCCTCCTCTTCCTCTTCCTCCTCCCCTCCACGTCCCCTGCACACCATATCCTAATACCCAGCACGCTTTCTCTTCTCTTCCCCTCCTCCCCAACCGATAACACTCCTCTTCCTCCTCCTCCTCCTCCTCTCCCTAATCCTCCCTTACACCATGCTCAAAACTCTCTCTCTCTCTCTCTCTCTCTCTCTCTCTCTCTCTCTCTCTCTTCCGGCTCTCCCTCGTCCTCTATCACGCCTACACTTCCTACACGCTCTCTTATCAAACACGTTTTTCTCTTCCTTTATCCTTCCTTTCCTTCCTTTTTTGCTCTCCTTTCCTCCTTCTTACTTCCTTCCTTCCTTCCCTCCCTCTCTCCCTCCCTTCCTTTTGGGTTCGCCTTATCCCCTCAAGTTGTATTTTTCTGCTATTACTTGATATCCTTCCTTCCTCCTCCTCCTCCTCCTCCTCCTCCTCCTCCTCCTCCTTCCCCTCCTCCTCCTCCTCCTCTTCCTGTTTTTCCTCCTTCTCAACTGCCTCCCTTTCTTCGATGCTTCACACGTCCTCTCTCTCTCTCTCTCTCTCTCTCTCTCTCTCTCTCTCTCTCTCTCTCTCTGATGGCTTCCTCACAACAGCTCTCTCCTCTCTTACCCTTCCCTCTCACATTTCTCCGCTACACTTCCTCTCCCATCTCCTCCTATCCTCTCTTTTTTTTTCTTTTTCCATTCCTCCCTTCCTCCTCCGTTCCCTATCCTTCATTTCTCATATTCCTCTTCTATTTCGTTTTTCCTCTTCCATTTTGCGTCCTTTCTCTCTCTCTCTCTCTCTCTCTCTCTCTCTCTCTCTCTCTCTCTCTCTCTCTCTCTCTCTCGCATTCTCCATTTCTCTATTTCTTTGCTTTCCATTTATCTGTCTCCCTCTTCCTCTTCCTCTCCCTCTTCCATTACTCCACTTTTTACCATTTCTCCATTATTCTTTCTCCTTGTTTTATTTCCCTGATCTCCATCCTTCCTTACCATTTCCATCCCACCCTTCCTTTCCTATCACCAGCCCCCATTCTTTTCTTCCCTTCACCCTCTCATCCCCCCAAACAAAAATGAATGAAGATAAATAAATAAATAAGATAGATCAGTTAGTCAGTCAATAGAAAATGTGATCTTTAAACTTCCCCCAAAGTAAATAAATAAATAATGTGTTGTCTACGTACATACCTACCTACACACACACACACACACACACACACACACACACACACACACACACACACACACACAGACCTTCAGCTTGAGCGCAGATTGTCAAGAGGCACAAAACATTCTTTCTTCGCCAGACAGAACATGAACACAAGGACCAAGTGGGGCTTAAAGTGGCCTGTCCTACCTTTAGTCTTCCTCCTCCTCCTCCTCCTCCTCCTCCTCCTCTTCTTCCTCCTCGTCCTGCTTCTCTTCTTTTTTCTCCGTGTTTTTATTATTCTCATTTTTTTCTTTTTCTTTTTTTTTTTTCGCTGGGTATCTTGTCGCTTTATTTCTTACCATTCTTTTTTGTTTGTTTTGTTACTTCATGATAGTGCAATATCTCATACTTCTCTCTTTCTCACTCCCCTCCTCCTCCTACTCCTCCTACAGCACACCTCACTAAGATTCTCCCTCCCTCTCACTCCAGATTCCTCTCTCCCACTCCCTCTCCTTCTCGTCTCTCATCTTCCGCAAAATGATAATGAAAACGTAACTCCTGAGAGGTTTTCCCGAAGTGACGACAACCTGAGTGACGTGGAGAGGTGCTGTGTGTGTGTGTGTGTGTGTGTGTGTGTGTGTGTGTGTGTGTGTGTGTGTGTGTGTGTGTGTGTGTGTGTGTGTGTGTGTGTGTGTGTGTGTGTGTGTGTCCAGACGATCATTTTAATCAATCAGTCAAATACACAGGAAGGTAAAACAGCCTCAAGACATTCTGTAAGACATTCTCGCCCACCGAAGCTAAACACTCCTTCTCTTTCTGCATAATTTCGTGCACAGCTCAATAGTTACGGCATATATAAGTTCATTTTCTTTTATTGTTATTATTATTATTATTATTATTAGAACTATTAATACCATCATTAATACTACTATAATTTATCATTTATTTATTCAAGCTTGTAAGGACGCTTCTCTTCATTCTTCTGTTTGCGGGACTCTGTGGCGCACCTTGTATCTCAGTCTTTTATTAACCCTTTCACTACTATTTGGTACATCTCTCCTTAACTCCTAACCATTCTGAGACATTTTTCTTGTTTCCACAGCCACTTCCAAAAACTGAACTGGCCAGTAATTGCAAAATCTGTTCTTCTTTTATCCTCTTCTTTCTTGTTGATGCTTTTAAAGATTCCATACATTACCTTTAGTGGTATGAACTGTTGCATGCCGCAGAGAAAGGGTTAATACACGGCAGCCTTTTTCTACAGTTAAGTTTCACTGGCACCCTAAACAATCAGCAGACAGTCCTTCATTCAACTACAACAACATACAGCTGAGGTACTCCCCGCTGACTTGGCAAATAGCAATTACATTTCGTTCAAGTTTACTTATGAAACGTCACTTCCCTGACGTGCTGGTGGTTGTGGCGCGCGGGGCAGAAGTAGCGGTGGTGGCAGTTCTCATCTCTCTCCTATAAAATTTCTATGCAATTTCTTCACACTGCATAGTTTTCCTTTTTTCTTGCTAACTCTGGCTGGAGGGAGTGGTGGGTGGGGAGGATGTCTTCTTCTTTGCTAGCCTTTTTCTCTTCCTGTGTGTTAGTGTAGTCCCCACACACAACCCCCGTACGGACCAACATGTCTGCTGCTGTTTGCTATTTTATCTTTCGTTGTGTTCCTTTTTCTTTTTCTTCTTCTTCTAAATCTCATGTAAATCGCTTTCCTGTCTTACATGTAGTTTCTCTCTCTCTCTCTCTCTCTCTCTCTCTCTCTCTCTCTCTCTCTCTCTCTCTCTCTCTCTCTCTCTCTCTCTCACCTTGGTATCACCTTTCATTCTGCAACACTCCCTTTCTCATTCTCTCACTTTCTCCCCCTCTCCTTCTCTCCCTCTTGGTTCATTACTCTCACTTAACCTTCCTTCA
>NC_087158.1:13688299-13705799 GCF_035594125.1 Scylla paramamosain
TATGGCTCCCAAACAGAGACAGACTTCTTTCCCCCCCGTGCTTTGATCCTCAGCTATTCTCTCGCCCTCCTTCCTTCCTTCTTTTCTTTCTTCCTTAAGTAAAGTTTTTTTTCTTTATGTAAGAGGGAGCCAAAGACAGAAAGGGTTATAAAAAGGCACATATAATTAAAAATAAAGGGCCACTGAAATAAAAAGAAAAAAAATAGCACTGAAATAAAGAAAATGGGACACGGAAATAAAGAAAACGCCCACAGAAATAATTAAAAAGTCCCAATAAAATAAATAAAAATGACCAATCAAATAAAAAAAAAATGAAATAAAAATTCACACTGAAAAAAAAAAATAAATAAAATAAACAAAAATGCCCACTGAAATGCATGTACGGTTCTCTTTCCTAATTCTTCCTTTCCTCTCCTCTTTATCCCTATCTATCGCCTTCTTTTCTTTTCTTCCCCTTTCCTTATCAAAGCATCGTCACCTCTACTACCTTGTATCCTTTCACGCATAGAAAACTTTTCCCTTCTGTTTCCCCCTCCCCTTTTCCTCTTTCTACAGCGTTCTTTATCTTCTGTTTTCCCCCTCTTCCTCTTTCTATATCGTTCTTCATCACCTGTTTTCTCTCTTTTCCTCTTTCTATATCGTTCTTCATCTCCTGTTTTCCCTCTCTTCCTCTTTCTATAGCGTTTGGTTTTCTCCTCTTCCTCTTTCCACAGCTTTCTGATCCTTGTATTTTCCCTCTTCCCTTATTTTCCTATCTGCAGCCACTTCTCTCTTTCCCCAGTGTCTCTTCCCATATCTCCTCTACACTCCTCACCTTTCTCCTCCTTTTTACTCTTTTCCCCTCTTCTCACCCACCCATATCTACGAAAAAAAAGGAAAATAATAATAATAATAATAATAATAATAATCTGGGGATGCCTGGAATAGACAGGCCACAAACAGAGATAAGTGGAGAAGGTTTGGGGAAGCGTTCTTCTTTTGTTTCTCCGGCTCGTTACGTAACTTAACACGCCACACGCATCAGGCTGTTTGCACAACCTCACGGCGTCACATTGTTTCCTCCCAGTTCCCTAAATTCCTCAACTTTTTTCCCCGTCACCCTTCAGTAATCTCCCCCGCTAAAAATAAAAAAAAAATAAAAAAGAGAGAGAGAACGAGAGAAAAAAATCCTTCGAAGGTGTCACAGAAACTACAAATCGAAGTTGTCCTATTGAGATTCTACACGGGAGAGGCAAGGGAGAGGGGCACTGGGAGAGGCTTGGGAGGGACAGGAGGAGAGGCAAGGGTGCGTGTCTGTTCCCCGTGAGGAAGGAAAGGAGGCTAGGCTAGGATCTCGGGTGCAGGATAAGGGGCGGTATTCGATAAGGGAAGGGAAGGAAAGAGCAGGCGTGTTTCAGAGGAGGCGAAGAACAAGGACACTAAGGAATAAGGACAGGAGGGCGGGGCGGGAAGTGTGAGAGAGGAGAAGTGTAGGTACAGGGAAAGATGAGCTATGCACTTGATTTTAAGGTGAGGAAAGTGGAAAAGTGAGTAAGATCAGTTGTGTTTTAGTAGATTATCGCCACCACCACTACCATCATCATCGTCATCACCAGCGTCCTCCTCCTCCTCCTCCTCCTCCTCCTTTTACTTAGACTAAACTTTTCTTTAATAGAATTGTTAATATCTGGAACTCTTTCCCGGCACTGGTAGTAGATAGCAGCACGGTACAAACATTTAAGCATAAGTTAGATAAGCACCTCGCATCAACTCCTGGAAAAATTGTACTTCACTTCGGCATATTTTTTCTCTCTTCTGTAGAATATCAGATAGAATTACATGTTTCTCTTTCAACCTTTCCTATCACATTCTATGACTTCCTTCCTCTGTGCTGCATGGCGTTGCTTCCTTGAACCTTGCTGTCCTTTTGCCTTTAACTCATAGAATCTGTAGTGATAGCAGACAGCCTCGTTAGTACCAGTAGGGCTGTTGCTGTCCTTTCCTTTGTGTTCCTCCTCCTCCTCCTCCTCCTCCTCCTCCTCCTCCTTCTCCTCTTCCTCCTCATCTTTCTCCTCCTCCTCTTCCTCCTCCTCCTCATCTTCATCACAAGCCTCAATAATTCAATGTAGACTGCCATCTAACTACTACAATTTTTAAAACTTCACGAGATAACTTCATAAACAAAGTAAGTATATCATAAGGCAGATTTTCCTTACAATTCCTTAAGCGATAAATTTCATAAAGTCCAGAGAAAATTCCTTGTCATGCCTTCCTAGTCTGGAAATTCCTTTTTTTTTTAAATCAGGAAAGCCCCTTCAAGGCGGAACACTCAGACGTGATGCCCGCTATGTTAAAACGCTATAATTCTCTCATCGGGGATATTTTTAAAGACCATAGATCTCCACGGATATTTTGCGTATTAATGGAGCAGGATCCGTTTTTAAACTATCACTACAATTATACACTCTTGAAGACCCCAAATTACTTCAACCGCAGCCCGCTGGAAGTAGTTAAGATAGAGCCGATATTCTGAAACACTGCGCCGCATCATCACTACCTCCAAAAGTCTGTAGTTGAAATTACACGGTTTTTAAGAGAATTTTTTTTATGGTTGTAGTAACATATCAATAAAATTTCTGCATTATCAACAGGAGAAACACTCGTTAAAACACCGGCAACTCATCTCTTTGGCCTTTGAAAACAGTAGTGACGAGAGCAGAGCGTTTCAGCACACGGGCCAGAGCACTGCAATGTTAAAGAACGCGATGCTGATTCAGACAGGAAGGGAGCGAGAGATCAAAGACACAGCAGCTCGTGATGGCCTTGGGCAGGTCAGTCAAGGTCAACTACGCTCCCTTTGTGCCACAGTGATCGTTAGGGTTTGATTGGTGAGAGCCAGCCAGTGTTCTTAAGGGTTTGATCCCAGCCGGCTCTCTCTCTCTCTCGCGCCTTAACCCTGCAGCCTTTTGGTCACCGGTGGCGCTCTGGACAAACAAGGGAAGCACTATGAAATTTAATATTTTTTTTATAGATATGGTCGTGCTTTGTTAACTTTCATAGTACAGGAAAAGAAAAAAAAATAATAATGATAATAGTAATGCATCGCCACGCTAAAGTAAAAAAGTAAAACAAATGAAATAAATAAAATAAGACATGTAGATCAAACAATAAAATTAAATAATAGCAATAGTAACAACAACAACAACAACAACAACAACAACAATAATAATAATAATAATAATAATAATAATAATAGTAACAAATAAATAAATACAATAAATTGATTAATTAACTTGAATAAAATAAGACCCTAACTCACTCTTGTCAAGGCTACAAACAACTTAAGAGACTGTAGCACAAAGATGGCAGTCTAAAAAGTTGTAGGAGGTTATGGGAACAACGTCGGGCAGTGAAAGGGTTAAAAGAAATGGGAATGACTCGTTATAATAGACTCAGCACAAGTAATTTTTTTTCTGACTTTTCTTTTATCTTTCTCTCCCCATTACCTCTCAGTACTCTCCCCCTCCCTTCACTCACTGCTAATGGCAATGGCTGGAGACACATTAAAAACTTATGAGAAATGGGAATTGCTTACCATAACTGGCACCAAGTCACAAGTTTCCTCATCTTCTCTTTCCGCTTATCATTCCTCCCTACTTCACTCCATTCTCTGCTACATGAAGACTTTTTTAATCAAATTACTTTTTTTTATGTAAGAGGAGTACTGGCCACGGGCAACAATAAATGATAAAAAAAAAACAGACCCACAGAGGTACCACTTCCACAGGAAAAAGGGCTAAAAGGGTTATCAAGATTGGACAAAATAGGAAGACAAGAAAACAATAATAATAAACAACAAATAATAATAACAACAAAGGGTAAGGTGACCTGCACAACACTCTGGGCACTCAACACTCAGCATCTGTCATCATCATCTATAGTTACCTTACTTCCTCTTCAAAACTACAATACCAGCACTTAACCACATTCTTGTTTAATTTTCCCTTACCCACGTTCTTGTTATTTTTTTCCTTTGTAATAAGTATATATTTTTCCCTTCCACAGCTGTTTCTTTTCCCCTCCCTCTATTCTGTAGTACGAGCCTAAGAACATAAGAAAGCAAAGAGACTGCAAGAGGATACTTGGCATACAAAAGGCAGTCTCTGAACACTTAAAACTTAACCTCCCCTCCCCCTTTTTTTTTTTTTGTTTTAACTTTACGTTCACTCTCCTACATTAAAAAAATATCTATCATCCATTTATTTATCTTACCTCCTCTTGAAATCATGAACTTAACCACGTTCTTGTTTTTTTTCTTTTCTCTACAACATCTATACATTTTCTTCTTTCCCATGCACTACTGCTTTCCCAACTTTTGAAAAATGTTGATGCCTTTCTTCGCCCTTATAATTCTCTCATATTCTTCCTGCCATTTGATATATTTTAAAGCTTTTTTTTTCTCTTTCTTTTCCATTCAGAATTGCTTTCCTAACTTTTTAGAGTTGCTAATGTCATTTTTTTTCCTTTACAGTCCCCTCACATGCTTCCCCTACCATTTATATTTATCATTACTACATACTATATTTTTTCATCCTAACTATACTACAACTTTTTTTTTTTTTTTTTGACGCACCAAAGTTTAATAATACATCTGAATAGCCTGTAACTATTTTGACGTACTAAGGTCTGAAATATTTTATAGGTGAAATAACTCATTAAGAAATACCAATCACCATTACCGTGTCTGCCTAATGAGTCCACATCGCCAGGCGTATAATGAAGGCTTCCATAACTTGCTTAATGACGCTATTGACAGGCACACAAGCTGGCTGGGGGGTGGGGCCGGGGAAGGGGCCGTGTTGAAACATTTTATATCTATTTTCTTGACGAGGTAACAAGCTCCCTTCAATCCTCCCTCCTGCCCGCCCCCATCCCCCCAAAAAAAAAAAGTGAATAAAGAGAAGAATATATAAATAAAATAAAATAAGTAGGTATAAATAAATAAGCAAAATAAATAAAGCAGAAAAGAAAGTAGTAGTATTTTCACAGATTACGCCATTTTTTGTGTCTATTCTGCAGGTTCTCAATATTCATCTTGGTAAAATAACTCTATTCTTATTTACTTAGATAACATACCATTATTATTATTATTATTATTACTTTTTTTTTTTTGAGCGAGTAATTAAACTTATATTTTCATTCACTAAACTCTTTTTTATTTCTCAGTATTCAATATATATTTTAGTATAATGAAATTCCCTCGTTATTTATTTACTTATTTATTTCTGACTAAGTATAGGTACGATGTCATTAATTGTTCAACTGGACATAAATTGTTTTAATCTCTCTCTCTCTCTCTCTCTCTCTCTCTCTCTCTCTCTAATGCTAATTGCCTAGGATTTTAATATTCTTCTCAATAAAATACACTCATTGTTATTTTCCTAACCAGCTACGTGCTCAGTCAACCTGTTTACTCACTCACTGCTTATTTCTATTGTCTCATTTTCAATCCAAAAAGACCAGTGAGGGATACTTCCATTACAGCAGGAAACCCTCTATGTATGTAGGACCAAATTACACCACTGAAAAAACAATACCTGATCGAACCCAATTAATCAAGTCACTCAAAAACTGATCCAAATATTTGTACTCTCCGTAATTATTCATCGTGCAGACCAGAGCCAGTCACTGTCCCTCGTCTTTGTTATCGCTAGATTGTGTGTGCCTCACGAACATCCCAGTATCATTTTTTTGGGGGTTATTTATTTATCTATTTATTTATTTATACTTATTCATTTGTATTATTCTTCAATTAATTCTGTGTTGGCTCAAAGCATGACATTGCTACTTGTATCGCCTCAAACCAGGGGCGTGACCACAGCACACTCAAGGCAATATAATGCTGAACAATTGCTCTGGAACCTCAAATAAAACTGAACACAGGTAGAAAGACGCCCGGCATGAGACCCCAGCACGCTACCAATCGAGCAACAGGTACACTCACTCCTTGTGCGGCATTGTTGGGGGAGTCCATGTTTGGGTCATTACAGCTCACGTGAGGAAACAATATCAACTGAGGTGAGGAGAGGATCTAACAAAGTGATTCCTTGTGACAGTACGATACTTGTTACTTCACTCTGTAGTCGCCGCAGGCTAGACTGCTTCTCGGAGTGCCAACAGTAAGACAGTAATACATCGAAGTATATATCCCTCGGGAAAATTCTAGAACGCTTCAGGTCTCCAGCGGTGCGTGTCGCCGATCATGATGTATGAGTTTATGTGAATAATTTGTTTCTCTCTTCCCGCAATTATTCTGAGGGATTAATGCTCTCATATCTCTACTGCTTTCCTAGTGATTTTTTCGAGACTCAGCAGTCTTCCAGGAAAGGAGGGAGGAGGCAGGCGTGGCTTTTCTAGACCAACTCAGCCCGCGGCGACAACAGTAACGCTGACCGGACGACTCCACTCAGTGACGAGCAAAGCCACGAGCAGCATGACGTGTGTGGAGGGCGTCACTACCGGTGGTGTCGGGGTCGTCAGGGGCGCCAGGGTGTTCGCAGACTCAGCTCTCTGCATCGGGTGTGTCTGCTTGCTTTCACTTTGGAGTTGTTATTTTCTATGTAGGTGTTTGTGCTGTTTGGCTTTCTTTTTACTTGCACTTTTTTTTATATTATTTTATTTCTATTCTAATGTATTTTAAACAGTAACAATTTGTATTCTCGACAACTGTGTATTATTACTAGTATTTTTTCTTATGACGAGTCAGTAAGTCACGTCGTGCCTTCACAAGTTTTATGTTATGATTTTGTTATGTTATTCCGGCAATTAAAGCCATTTTATCATCCTTCATAAATAATGGAATGCAACAACAATCACAGAACTCAAGCCTGTCACGGGGAATAAAAGATTCTGATGGATGAGTGACTTAACGAATACGATGCCGACGTTTGTTTGAAAATATTCAACTTTATCGTTACATGAGATACATTAATGAATTAGTTTTGCATAATTAATTAATAGCACTTCAAATAATATAGAAGTACTACACAAAAAAAATAAATAAATAACGTAAATAATAGCATGAGTGAAATGAGAAGGATCAGTGATGCATTCATTAATATTGAACAAATTTTCTTATGAAAGGATTAAATCTTATTCGCGACTTTTTTTTTCCAATGCGGTTAAACATCACAATACAAAACAGTGCAACATATAGCAAGAGGGAGAGTCATGTCCACGCACCAGCGCCTTCAAGACGACCACCACTGCACCGCTGGGAAGACGTCACGCGAGGCTAATATATTCCCAACACTCACCCTTACCGTAACCTCACCCCTCGCCCCTCATCCTCACTCCTCCCATACATCACACTTCCTCCCCTCCCTCCCCCTATATCTCATACACCACCCCTATCATCTTCCCTTCCCCTTCATTTCCCACACCACCTCACATCTCCCTTCCCTGCCTCTTCGCATCACACCTCTGTCTGCTTCCCTTCCCCCTTCCCTCCCTTCCTCTTCCATCGCACACACCACATCACGCCCCAATCTTCTTTCCTTCCCCTTTTCATAAGAACAAGAAAATATGGGAGGAAGCAAGAAGCCGTCAGACCAACATGTGGCAGTTCTTGTATAAAATATATCTATCTGTTTCCACCCATCATCCTCATCCATAAATTTGTCTAGTTTTCTTTAAAGGCTCCCTCTCTTCATCTCCATATCACATCACCTGACTCCTATCATCTTTCCTTCCTCCCTCTTCCACCTCCTACACCATTTCACATCCCAATATTCTTCCCCTTCCCTCATTTCCCTTTCCACCTCACATCCCCAATTTCTTCCCTTCCCTTCCCCTTCCCCCCCTCCTTCCATCTCATGCGCCATCTCACTCCTATTATCTTCCTTTTCTCTCCCTTCCCTTCCATGTCACACACCACTTCACCACCTCAGCTATCTTCCCTTCCTCACGCGCACACCACCTCTTCTCCTCACATCCTCACTCCACACGAGCCACTCACACCTCTCATACATTTTCTCCTATTATTCAGCTCTGCCCTTCCAAACAGACTCCCTCACACATTCACGTCACCCATTCCCTCACCCGCATCCTTTCCTTTGTCCTCTGTCTCCTGCCTCTGTCCCTCCTCTTCCTCCTCTTCAGTTCCTCCCCCAAAGCCTTCTCACTTTGCCTCCACTAACAGACACCTCAGCGTCCCCTTCCTCCTCCCCATCTCCTCCCCACAACTCCTCCATACTTCTCTCCCTTTCTCCCACCCTCCTCCTTGCTCTTTCTCAGACGGACCCAAAACCTAAAATCTCCTACCAATCTTTGACTCCTTTTTTTTTTTCTCTCCCTACTCCAGAACACCCCAGCTATCTTCCGTTCTCCCCTCCTCTCCTTCCCTCCCCATCTTTAGAAATTCCCTTTTCTCTCTCTCCCCCCCAAAAAAACGATGTAATATAAATTTATTTTCCTTCCATCCTCTCCTCCTCTCCCCACCTCTAAATCCCCTCTCTCCCAAAAGACACCCCAACAGAGTTTCTCTTTACTTCTCCCCTCTTTCCCTCTCCTTCCCATCTCTAGCTCCCCATATCTCTCTCACAAAGATCTCCCACAAAGACTACGCATAGTTTATCTTCCCTTCTCCCCCGCCCTCCCCATCTCTAGATTCCTCTCTTTCTCTCTCTCTCTCTCTCTCTCTCTCTCTCTCTCTCTCTCTCTCTCTCTCTCTCTCTCGAGACACCCCAGTTTCTCTTCCTTTCTTCCCTACTTCCCTCTACTCCCAATAAACCAATGCAGCATCGACTGTGTGTCTTCGCTTTCCTCTGCAACTACGTGTGTATGTGTATATTATATATATATATATATATATATATATATATATATATATATATATATATATATATATATATATATATATATATATATATATATATATATATATATATATATATATATAATTTAAACACTTTAACTAGAACTTCATTACATGATGGTTGTTAAAAATGCGTAAGTGGCATTGTGAAAGAAAAAGTGCGTGAGTGAGTGAGTAGAGTGTGTTGTCTGAATGAAGCCAATGATATACTTCTTTTTATTCCTCACTCGTGAATAATTTCAGCAAAATATTACGTGGACGAACAGATGAATTAATGAATAAATTATACATAAGAAACATTGAGTTTGCTGTTGAGACTTCACACATGTCAACACGTGGCGACACACAGTCACTGGACACAGGTGCGTGCAACACTGACGCTGGGTCAGCCAGTGACTATGACACAGCACTGGATTATGAAACAGCCGAAGAAGAATCTAGCACGCAAGACGACGAGTGGATCTCCCTGCTGGACCAGGAACTGACCCCAGACCATGACACCTCGCCTACTGATCTTGATCTGACCTCAGACCATGACACCTCGCCTCCTCACCCTGACCTGATCTCAGATCCGGAGACCTTGGCTCCTGATCTTGACCTGACCTCAGATCAGGACACATTGCCCTCTGACCCTGACCTGACCTCAGACCTGGGCACCTCCCCTCCCACGGTGGCTGGGAACACCATCAGTCTCTCCGTCAGGAGGCAGAGCCGTGAGCTGTGCAGTTCCCGCTGCTGCCCTTGCCTCGCCTTCGTAGTGCTGACCGATGGGACATCTTGGGGCGGCGCTGGCTCTCCGATGACGTCATTGACCTAGCGCAGGAGATCCTGCAGAGACGTTTTCCAGAGACTCGCGGCCTGTACGCCTGCGGCGCTGCCTTCACCCTGCCGCCGCTGCAGCCCGGCGCCACGTCTCTCTTCCTGCAGGTGGTGAACCGCTCTGCGCCGCTGCGCCTGGACTCCATGGTGGACTATGGTCGCCATGCGAGCACCCACTGGCTGCTGCTGTCCTCTTATGGCGAGCGGCGCAGCGGCCAGCTGGCGGTGTACGATTCCATGTACAGCAGCCTGTCCGCCTACACGACTGCACGACTGCACTGGTGGAGCAGCTGCAGGAGGTGCACTCGCTGCCGCCGGGCGCCATCATGTGGCCTGTGCAGCGTCAGAATGACGGGCACAGCTGCGGCCTGTTCGCACTGGCCTTTGCCTTCAGCATAGCAGTGGGGCAGGACTCGTGCACTGTGCGCTACGACCGGGCCAGCATGGCGCCGTACCTGCTGATGTGCCTGGAGCACGGCCTCGTGCAGCCCTTCCCTTCCGTGCCTGTGGGAAGAGGCCGCTGAGGAGACGCACGTCACCTTAGCCACTTTTCTCAGGAATTATTTCACATGTCACTTTTTCCTTTATTACCATGACAGAAGTCTCATTATTATTATTTAGTATATATATATTCTTTACTAAAGGTCATCAAACTGGCATTCATAAAATGTTCAACCTGTATTTTTATGATGCTGTGTTAACAAAGACACGGACGATCATCAGCAAAGAGCGGCGAGGTCTCACTGACGCACAGTGTTCATAACAACACACGACACACGCGTTCAGAAAAGAAAAGAAAAAAAAAATCTACTCGTGCATCAAACAGTGACAGATCGGCGGTTGTGTTCCCTCGGAATGTTTCTGTTCTGCTCTGTTTAAAAAATACAACAGCTTTTGTCTTTACTGTCAATGCCTTTTTTCCGCCTAACGTACAACGCCTGGGTGGTGCAGTGGCTGGCACGCCTGGCACAGAATCCGCGGGCCACGGTTTGAACCCAGGCTGGGGCAGTCGGCGCACAGCTCACCTAGTTCATCCTTCCTTCTGGTTGGTTCATGAACTGTAGCCTGGGTAACCTGGGAAGGTAAACTGTGGAAACCTAGATGTCCCAGTGGCATTGCGTCTCGAGGTGAGAGATGCAAGAACGGACCTGATGGAGGTCTTCAAGTGGTACAGGGGATACAACAATGGTGGCGTAGCCAAAATTTTCAGGATCAGTAATTAGGATAGAACGAAAAAAAAAAAAAGTTCAAGCTTGAAGAGTTAGATTTAAAAAAGAGACAGCAAGGGATCAGTTTTCAAATAGTGGTTGATGAATGGAAAGAACTCAGTAACTGGGTTGTTAGTGCTGTATCATCAGGGAGCTTTAAAAGATCAGGCAAATTTATAGATGGGATGATAGGTGGAAATATTCGGTATGTTTCATACAGGGACTGCCACGTGCAGACCCGATAGCTTCTTGCACCAACCCTTATCTCTCTTATGTTCTTACGCATGGCGCCGCACCTGGTGATGTGTCTCAATCACGGCCTTATGCAGCCCTTCCCTTCCGAGCCTGTGGGAAGAGGCCGCTGAGGAGACGCACGTCACCTTAGCCACTTCTCGCAGGAGTGATTTCACTTGTCAATTTTTCCTTTATTACCAAAAAGATCCATTCTCATTCCTTCTCCCCTCCTGTTCCCTCCCCAAGGACACCCCAGTTTTCCCTTCTTCCCTACATGTACTTCCCTCCACTCCCCATCTTTTTTTCCATTTATTTTTCCTCACACCATTCATTCTCTCTCCTTCTCCGCCTCTGTTCCCTCCCCAAGGACACCCCAGACCCCTCCCTCCTTCTCATCTTTCTCCTTTCTTCTTCCTTGACCCCTCCGGCATCCCCCCACAGCCAGATCCCCGTCCCAGCTTCTCCCCACCCCCGCTCCCCGCTCTTCACCCCGCCCTTCTCCAGCGTCCTTGCTCCCCTCCCTCTCCGCCTCCCCCAGCCCCTCCTGCGCCATAAAGGCTCGTGTTCTGTATTCCCCGGAGGAAGAGATTGTGTCCAACGTGCAATATTTACTCAAAATATCTCATGACCTTCGCCCAATCACCGCCGCCATCTCCTCCTCCTCCTCCTCCTCCTCCTCTGTGACTCCTGCTCTTCTTGATCCTCCTCACCTCCTCTTTCCTTTTACTTCTCTCTCTTATCCTTCTATTGCCCCTCCTTCTTTTCCTTTTTCTTTTCCTACGGCTGTTCTCCTCCTTTCTCTTCCTCCTTCTACTGCTCTTACTATTCCTCTCATTTCCCCTGCTTTTCCTCCTTACTTTCCTCCTTCTCCTTCTCCTTCTCTCTCCTTCTTCTTCTTCTTCTTCTTCTTCTTCTTCTTCTTCTTCTTCTTCTTCTTCTTCTTCCTCCTTCTCCTCCTCCTCTGACTTACTATTTTTTTTTCTGTTCCTCCTCTTGTTTCTTATCCTCTCTACTGCTAGTTTATCTCCTCTTCATAATATTTCTTTCCATTCTCCTCCTCTTCTTCCTATCTCTCCCACTGCAGCTAGTGATTATATTCCTTCTCTTCCTCCTTCAGTCTTCTATCCACTTCTTTTTCTCCATATTTTCCTTGTTTCGTTTCTATTGTTTTCTCATTTCCTCTCCATTACTTTTCTCCTCCCCTTCCCATTCTTCCTTATTTCTCTCTTTTCTTATAGTTTCCCATTCCGTTCCTCCTCCTCTCCCTCCTCCTCTTTAACATAAAAAAAGCAAAAAAAAAAAAAAAAAAACGCGCATTTCACAAATACAAACAGACCAAAAATAACGATGACAAAGCAGAACATGATCGACTGCGGCGTCATTGTAAAAACTTATGAGATAATAAGAAAAACTTTGAACTTCATATTGCTAATTCATGTAAAACATATTCCAAGGAATTCTTCAGCTACATTAGAAGGAAAAACAGTATTAACCTCTACAATTGGGCCTCTTGTCTCGAAAAATGGCAAACACACTGACAATGAAATCTAAATTGCTGAGAATCTAAACCACTACTTTGCATCAATATTCACTAAAAACATCCTGAATATCAACCATCCACTCAAACCGTAAACAACAGCGCATTTTTGAGCACATGTACTTTCCAGGAAAAAGACATTTTTGATGCGATCAATAAAATTAAAATAAGGAAAACACCAGGACCGGAAAAAATTTTCCCGTGAATTTTGAAGAAGCCTAAACACGAACTTGCCTCTATCAATATTATCCAACAAATCATTAAACACTCATCAAGTCCTAGACGAATGGAAACTAGCGTCCTTAACTCAGGTACTGTTGATTCATTTAAAACCCGTCTTGACAAGTATCTAGAAATTAATCTCCGGTTGTCATTGTTCATGTCTGAATAACGAACCCGTTCACTTCGTACTATCTGTCATCTCATGGGGGGAATATTTTGCTAAGGAAGGGAAACAGTTGTTATGTAACAAAGTCTAAAGATTAAAGGGACCTTAGTGATGGCTTGTTCCTCGGCGACTTACTGCTGGCCCCGTCACAGTAATGGTAAAAGGAATCGAGTCCTTGCAGAGCAACTCACCCATCACTATAATCATCTAGTTAAAAGTACCTCAGTGAATCAAGATTTTAAAGAAAAGGAAGTGCCTCATCATTGTACGTAGCATTGTATGTAGCAGAAGTAGACTTCATCTCTCTTACTTTCCTCTCAAGTTCCATGCTGTTTTTCTATGCAACATGGTACCATTTCCTTTTTCCATTCAGCTTAGGCTGGAGTGGTTGGGGGGGTGGGGAGTCTTCTCCTGTGCTATCCTGTCACTCCCACTAATAGTTAGAGTAGAGGAGTTACCCGAACAGCCTTGTAAGGACCTCGGGTTTTGTTACTGTTTGGATTTCCTTTGTATTTTTCCTCCTACAGTGTTCCCTGCCATATCTCCAAAGGCCTTCAACCAATCAGTCTGCAGGAAACAAGATCTCCAGGCTTTTGTCAACCAATCACGTACTGGCACGTCATCGCTACGTCACAGTAGCGTCACGTCACGAAGAAAAGCAAACTGAAACAAAAACAAGAAAAGAAAAAGAAAAAAAGAAAAAAGAGGAAACGGTGGAGAGAAACTTAAGGTTGGGAGAAAACTGAAAAAAAGTGAAGGGAAAGAGAGAGGGGAAACGAGGAGGAGGAGGAGGAGGAGGAGGAGGAGATGATTGGAATAATATGCATGAAAAATGAGTGAAAACTGAAGGGTAAAAATAGAAAAGAGAGAAGGAGAAGGAAGAGGAGGAAGGAGAACTAAAGAAGAAAAAGAAAAAGAGGAACAAAATGAACCAGAAGGAAGAAGGACTAGAACAGAATGAAAGTGGAGGTGAAATGAGAAACGACCAACACACACACACACACACACACACACACACACACACACACACACACACACACACACACACACAGACACTTGATCCTGTGGTCCATCAAAGATTTTCCAACACATCTGAATATTCATAGGCCGCTCCTTCCGTCACGTAATTAATGTTTATGGCGTCGCCTCCACGCAGTAATGGCCGCCATCTTATCACCGCGGCCGGAAGTGAGACCCCCCTCCCCCACACCACGCCACGCCGAGCCACGCCACAACACCAGAAGATAAGATAATAATAATGGTGAGAGGATGGTAACCGTGGGTGATGATATTGGTGATGAGGGGATAGTAAAATAATAAAAAGAAAGAAAATAATAAAAATGGAGAAGATGATAATATTGATGATATTGACAGGATAATAAAAAAAAAAAAGGTTGATGATAATGATAATGATGTCAGGACAGTACATAAAAGTGGGTAATGATAATGATGGGGAGATAATAAAGTGGACGATAAAGTAATGAAGAGACGATAATTATCAAACTAGATAACAATGTTACGATAATTATCAAACTAGATAACAATGTTACGATAATTATCAAACTAGATAACAATGTTGATGGAAGAATAATAAGAATGGACGATGATAATAATAATAATGATAATAATAATAATAATAATAATAATAATAATAATAATAATAATAATAATAATAATAATAATGTTGACAGGATACTTAAAACAACAACAATAATATTAATAATGACTAGATGATGAAATAAGCAGAGAGAAAAATCGGCAGATACGGGAATATAAACAGATTTTTCTTTAATTAGAGTAAATATATATATATATATATATATATATATATATATATATATATATATATATATATATATATATATATATATATATATATATATATATATATATATATATATATATATATATATATATATATATATATATATATATATATATATATATATATATATATATATATATAAAGAAAGAAAGAGAAAAATAGAGAGGTGAACACAAAGTAGAAATAGTTCGAAAGATAAATAAGAAGACTAATGAAGAAAAAAAAAGTGACACAAAGAACAAACAGAGAAGTCAATAAATTATGAGACAGACAAATATAAAAGAATGATTGAAAGTAAAGGAAAAAAATACAAAAACAAACATCATTAATAACAGAGTAGTAATTTAATATGATACAACTGAGAACTGAAAATAAGAATAGCAGAAAAGAGAGAGAGAAAAAAAATATCATTAATAAAGGAAGTAAATTAATGTGATACAAACTGACAACTGAAAAACATAACAAAAACATTAACGATACGAAGGAGTTGGAAACACAAACACTATACACACTACTCATTTAATTAACAGGATGAGACGCAAACAAAAGACAGTCAGGGTCACCATCCCATCTCGTCTCGTCTCCACAACAAACAAAAGAGAGCAAGGAATTACACGACCAATATGTATAACAGCAAGACATATTCCGTTTTTTTTTTTTTTCACTGGATCTATTTTTTATTTTTTTATTTTTAATTCTGGGAGCGGAGTATAGTGCTTAGAGGGTAAATTTACTTTTTTTTCTAAACCTTGGCAGAATTACTGCAAACGTTATATATATATATATATATATATATATATATATATATATATATATATATATATATATATATATATATATATATATATATATATATATATATATATATATATATATATTTTTTTTTTTTTAATATGTAGGAAGGATACTGGCCAAGGGCAACAAAAATCTAATAAAAAAATGCCCACTGAAATGCCAGTCCCATAAAAGGGTCAAAGCAGTGGTCAAAAATTGGTGGATAAGTGTCTTGAAACCTCCCTCTTGAAGGAATTCAAGTCATAGGAAGGTGGAAATACAGAAGCAGGCAGGGAGTTCCAGAGTTTACCAGAGAAAGGGATGAATGATTGAGAATACTGGTTAACTCTTGCGTTAGAGAGGTGGACAGAATAGGAGTGAGAGAAAGAAGAAAGTCTTGTGCAGCGAGGCCGCGGAAGGAGGGGAGGCATGCAGTTAACAAGATCAGAAGAGCAGTTGGCATGAAAATAGCGGTAGAAGACAGCTAGATATGCAACATTGCAGCGGTGAGAGAGGGGCTGAAGACAGTCAGTTAGAGGAGAGGAGTTGATGAGACGAAAAGCTTTTGATTCCACCCTGTCTAGAAGAGCAGTATGAGTGGAACCCCCCCAGACATGTGAAGCATACTCCATACATGGACGGATAAGGCCCTTGTACAGAGTTAGCAGCTGGGGGGATGAGAAAAACTGGCGGAGACATCTCAGAACACCTAACTTCATAGAAGCTGTTTTAGCTAGAGATGAGATGTGAAGTTTCCAGTTCAGATTATAAGTAAAGGACAGACCGAGGATGTTCAGTGTAGAAGAGGGGGACAGTTGAGTGTCATTGAAGAAGAGGGGATAGTTGTCTGGAAGGTTGTGTCGAGTTGAGAGATGGAGGAATTGAGTTTTTGAGGCATTGAACAATACCAAGTTTGCTCTGCCCCAATCAGAAATTTTAGAAAGATCAGAAGTCAGGCGTTCTGTGGCTTCCCTGCGTGATATGTTTACCTCCTGAAGGGTTGGACGTCTATGAAAAGACGTGGAAAAGTGCAGGGTGGTATCATCAGCATAAGAGTGGATAGGGCAAGAAGTTTAGTTTAGAAGATCATTAATGAATAATAAGAAGAGAGAGGGTGACAGGACAGAACCCTGAGGAACACCACTGTTAATAGATTTAGGAGAAGAACAGTGACCGTCTACCACAGCAGCAATAGAACGGTCAGAAAGGAAACTTGAGATGAAGTTACAGAGAGAAGGATAGAAACCGTAGGAGGGTAGTTTGGAAATCAAAGCTTTGTGCCAGACTCTATCAAAGGCTTTTGATATGTCCAAGGCAACAGCAAAAGTTTCACCAAAGTCTCTAAAAGAGGATGACCAAGACTCAGTAAGGAAAGCCAGATCACCAGTAGAGCGACCTTGACGGAACCCATACTGGCGATCAGATAGAAGGTTGTGAAGTGATAGATGTTTAAGAATCTTCCTGTTGAGGATAGATTCAACAACTTTAGATAAGCAGGAAATTAAAGCAATAGGACGGTAGTTTGAGGGATTAGAGCGGTCACCCTTTTTAGGAACAGGTTGAATGTAGGCAAACTTCCAGCAAGAAGGAAAGGTAGATGTTGACAGACAGAGCTGAAAGAGTTTGACTAGGCAAGGTGCAAGCACGGAGGCACAGTTTCGGAGAACAATAGGAGCGACCCCATCAGGTCCATAAGCCTTCTGAGGGTTTAGGCCAGCGAGGGCATGGAAAACATCATTACGAAGAATTTTAATACGAGGCATGAAGTAGTCAGAGGGTGGAGGAGAGGGAGGAACAAGCCCAGAATCGTCCAAGGTAGAGTTTTTAGCAAAGGTTTGAGCAAAGAGTTCAGCTTTAGAAA